>NC_028639.1:54037731-54107497 GCF_001406875.1 Solanum pennellii
TTTTTTTTCTTTAAACAAAGGAATGAAAGAAAAAAATAAAATAAGAATAAGAAACTCAAATAATTATAATAAAAGAAGTTAAAAAATAATTTATGTATTAAAAAAATTAAAATATACCTTGAACTTTGATATAAAAATCATATATATCCCTAAATAATTTTTAAAAAAAATAAAAGTAATAAATATAAATTTAGAACTAATTTTTTTAACTTCCGTTAAATGAAGGGTATATGTGAGCCATTTTGTAACGGCAGGGGTATATGTGAGCCGTTTGTATAACGGTAAGGGCATATATGAGCCACTTTCATAACGAGGGGTATATCAGCTCCAAATGACAAAGTTGAGGGGTATATCAGACCCTTTTCCCTTAATTTTAAGTTAAAGAATTTGAAGAGTTCCATTGATAAAATTATATACATGATTTTTCCAACAAAATACATTATTTTGATGTCTTCTCATGACAATAGCATGTGAATTGATTTATCTCACAAAATTCTTCTTCAAATTTTTCATGTTTCTTTCGATCAATAAATTTTAGACATATATGTATATGGATAAAACTAATATTACATGTTTTGTTTCATTCTTTTCATCAAAAAATTATGTTTTTAACGCAACAGGTGATAAATAATTCTTAGAGAGTTTTTCATTTGGACAAAAAGTCTGCTCAACATTCATGAGGTAAAACAAACCTACTTGTGTGAGAAAGAATATGTATGTTGTTTCGTTAATTTATTGACGGTAAATTCTTGAGAATATAGTATCTGAATTAGAATTTAATCATTTCAGTGCATTCGATGCATTCTCCAAGAAGGTTAAAGGCGTCATGGACATTAATTTGTTGTTTGGTAAGTATTATTTTTCATTTCAATGTTGCATATTTTTACTTAGTTCATTGTTTGTTACATTCAATTTTTCGGTTGAAGGAAGGTAAATTGACTACTTTTTCTTGAATAATGGCAATGAAAAAGAAAATAAAAATTTTCATTTACATGTCTGATGTACAAATCTTCTTTTAAAGATTATGTTTGTTATAACAAGTTGATTATCCTATAGTGAACACTCTAGACTATTGGATAAGAGAATTGAATAATTCATGTAATTAGTTTTTTTTCATAATTAAATCTACAAAAATTAGCATGCATTATATTTAATGTGCTTTTTTAGAATTTATAAATGATTTACTACTTGTATGAAAATAAAATCATGGTGTGATTTCATATTTGTAAATAAATACCCGTAATAACGAAAGAAGAGGAAGCGTTGAAGAAAAAAAATGGTATTGCTAAATATTTTTCTATTCTGCAACTTTATGTTTTTATTGATTAAATTTAGAACTTATTATTTCATTTATTCTATCTAAAAAAAAGTATTTGGATAAAAAATCTCATAGATTCTTTATACTCATTTTAAGGAGTATATACTCCTTTTAATTTTTAAACATAAAATAATATTATTAATAATCTTTATATTTTTTTTAAAAAAATGTGTATTGACTGATAGGTATACGAGCGAGGGCGAGTCCAGAAATTATTATTATTTTTATTATAAGTGAGAAGATCTTAACTTTAAAATAGGATTATGATTCTACCCTTTTACTAATTTAAATATTATTAAAGAAATAATTAATAAAATAACTTAAATAATACTTATATGGTATTAATCCACTATGTTTCTAGGTAGGATTAATTAAAGCGATGTTTAATTTGTTTGTTATTCTAAAATAGAGTTCGGTAGATGAAGTGTTTCGTAACAACAAAATACAGTAAATTATATTCGAAATATCCTTTAACATTAAAGAACAAAAATGTCCTTTGAATTACCATACATCTTAATATGGCACAATTTAGATTTTAATAAGAAACTTTACATATTTCAAACTTTAAACAATCTAATTCTCATAGGCGTTTTGTATATCATCAATTTTTAAATGACTTTTACAATTCCAAACTTGTTACTATAAATACCAAAAAAAAATCTTCAAAATCACTTTATATTAAGGCATACACTTAGTTATTTCGATGTATAATTGTTGATGAATGATTATTGGTGGATGTAATTACACTGACACATTGTTCAACACAATTACTTTTTGTTGATGCATACGCTTTGTTATTCTAATGTATAATTATTGATGGATAATTGTTGATGAATGTAATTGTTCATCACATATGCAATAAAAAAGAGATAGATCTGTTTATGCTTTTGTTAGTTATTGAGGAAGTTCCTCTATTCTTATAAACTAGAACTATTTCTCTCTTTAATTTTTGTTATTTAACAGTTTTAGAATTCATTAGCTATTTTATTGTTTTTAGTCTACTCTATTTCATTTTATTTTCGAATTCATTAGTTAATTTGGTGTTACACTCTTTCTCTTTTGATTACTTAATTCTATGAATAACTATTTATACATATTGTAACTGTATTTAAATAATTTATGAATATTTATACTAAGTTGCGTGCAATACAAATATATTTTCTATTCTGAAATTCAATTTTTTAAGTATGCATACATTTTGTAGTAATTACAAGGAAAAACGTGCAACGCACGTTTTCAAAATCTAGTAAAAAGAAAAAAGTACAAATATGTTGGTTTAAAAAGATAAATGATCATCAAACAATGAAATAGACATAATTATTATTCTATGGGATTTAACATGTTTACCCTCAAAATAATTAATGATAAATACAAAATGTGATTAGCTTTACTATATATATCCTAAAGATAGAAGAAAGGATGAATACAAAAATACAGTAATCAACTACGAAGTTATATTTAAAAACTCAAAACAATGGAGATATGGAAAATAAATATTTACTTACAACTTCATATTGGAGTATTTCATCTTGTAACTATCATAATTTACATATTTCTCAACAAAAAGAAGATGAATATGCATGAAATTTTAAAGAATACAAATAAATAAAATAGTAAGAATTCTTATAATTACAAACTGGTAATGAAAATTTTACAAGGGATGTACACTAACCTACTGTAGAATGCAAGATGATTACAAACTTGAATAAAACAAGAAATATAAATAATTTGGTGTGAGTGTGTTTGATAGACTCTTCATTACCCCCACTTATCTTACAAATTAAAATTGAAAGGTTATTAGACTCTTCATTATCTACATTTAATTAGTACATGAATATATGATGCACTAAGATCTTATTTGATGCATGAATTTAAATATAACTTTTACTTAATATATAATTAATTAAATAGATATTAATAAAATTTATTTTAGAGATAAAATAAGGATAAAATGGTAATTCAACTTTGAGGTTAGGAGCTTCCCACTTATAATAATATATGATTAAATTTACCTTCGATGTGATGTTGTTCTCTTCTGTTTGTAAAAGTACACCTTGGCCCCTTGCTTCTTCTTCCATGTGGATTTTCATGATCAAGGTTTCAAGAGAGGTTTCCTTTTGTTTGTGACGCATCGTTTTTTGAAATTCCTTCCAAGAAGGTGGAAGTTTATCCACTATGCCACAAACAATAAGGTTATCTTCAATTTTAACCTCTTCGGACCTCAGCTCTCCAACAATCATGATGAAGTCTTGAGCTTGATCTACCACTGATTTGTTGTCCACCATTTGGAAACGAAAAAATCTACTAGCTGCATATTTTTTTTGCTCCAACCTCTTCGATGTCATACTTACTCTGCAATGCCTTCCAAATTTTGTTTGCACTAGAGTAAGTTCTATCATAATAATCATAAAAATTATCAGATAGACAATTAAGAAGATAATACCGACACTTATAGGAATCACCATCATACTTTTCCACTTTCTCTAGATCAGAAATAGTTTCATCATTATGCATAGTACTTTACCCTTCCATCTCTTAAAATGGTTACCATTGAACCAAAATGGCTTGTTAAGATCTCTCATCTTGACATCCGCGATTTTTTCAATTGTAGCCATCTTGAATTCTCCTTAAAATTGTTAGAGGAAAAAAAAAAGCTTACAAGATAACAGAAAATACAAGATTACAATTGAAAATAAAATGAAGAAAATAAATCTCTTTAAGGCTGAGGCGCGGATATCTCGCTCTCTTAAAGGAGATTCAAGTCCACCGCAGCAAATGTTTTTCACCGGTCCGCAGTAATTCTATTTGACTTGTCCCCTCCAGATACAACAGCCTATACACAAAAGATAACTCAACAACTCTGAACAAGAGTTGAGTCTAAAGCTCCACAAAAAGAACATCTCCCTTCAACTAATAAGAACTCTCTTTTTGACTTACTCTTTCACTCTATATTTTTCTCTTGTGTGTTGTGTGTTACAAACCAAATGAAGACCACTACTATTTATACTAGAATAAGTCTTTCTAGCATTGAATAGGAAGAAATGGAGATAGTAAATAGTGAAGATAATGGCCTTAGGAGTTTCATAGGTTACATATGTTACAATATGAGTTACATATGTTACAATAGGAGTTACATAGGTTACAAAGAGTAATGGAGGAATAAAGAATGAAATAAAGTGATGGATAACAAATGCTAATGAATAATGTAGAAGTTATTCATTCCAATGTTTTTATCTCACAATAAATTCAGCCAATAAAGCCAAAAGTAATGGCATTACATGGCTGCCAAGTCAAAGATGAATAACATAATTAAATTGGTAGTTTAAGACACTAATGCCTACCAACGGTCATTCTACTCCAAAATAAAGCAATTTAATATGTTAAATATTAATATTAAAATGCTAATAACCTAACAGTAGTTATATCAGTCGACATAATGATGTTAATCGAAAGTTGGGGAAATGTAATTGAGTTTCATCTTCTGATAAATATGCTGCAAGGAGTTTAAGCAAAAAGAAGTTTTGCTTGTTTAAATCTATTTTGAACTCAGACGGACTCTGATGGATTTGGATTTGGCTTTACGGATGGATCAGTTAGGTGTTATGTTAGCTCATTAGAAGATAATTAAATTGCATAAAATTCGAGCTGAATTTCATTTCATTACTACAATATTTTGTTTCAACTCTGAAGCTTTCAAAAGGTATTGAAGTCGTTTGTTTAAGCTTCAATCTGTTCTTAAGATTGTACACACAATTGTATTAGCAAGTTACAAACAAATGTTTAGTATCTTCTCGAGTTGAAATGCTGGTTTTGCATTGATGAGACTTTTAGGTGTAAGTATTAGAGTGATAACTTGGTATTTGAATGTCACGGCAGTCTATTCAATTTTTGTTTCATTCCATTAAATCAAGTCAAACGATGTTATCTTTTGACTTGTTCACATTCGATAGAATCTGAGACTTCAGCTGAAGCCACAATAGCTGTGAATGCAGTTACAATTTATAAATCTTGGAGTTTTAGGGGAAGTGACGCCTATTCCGGTTCATACACACTTATTTTATCATTGATGTTTATTCTGTGATACTCTTAGGGTAAACTATTTCAGTTTCTATTGAATGGTTGAAACTTACATTAGTATACAGCTCTTATATTCATGCCATTCATCCTTCCAGAATTTGATCTTGTTCCCATTCCCCACTTTCAGAGTTTCGACATTACATTTGCTTAATTTAGAACCGAGGACCAGAGTGTTCAAGTACAAGCTATGCAACAATGTTCCACTTCTTTTTAGACATTCCTTGAGAGATACAGATGACTGGAGTGTTACCATTCTAAAACCACATGTTTACCGTGGAACCTATGGAAAACTGATTCTGAAATTTCTCTAGCACTTAGAGAGCTCTGGATGGTTGTTGTCTGATTCATTGTGAGAGTAATGTTTTGGCCCATGAGTACCAGGCAATCCCGGCAATGTTCCCATATTCATCTTCTCCCCAGAATTTGATCTGATGACTTCTCTTCTTCCAATCATGCCTTAAAAAGCTGGAAACTATAACTACCTTACTTGAACAGGATCTGTTCTATAGGCTCGTACCACTGAATCCTTGATTTTAATGTTCAAAAAAAAGAAAAAACTATAGCGTCTTCAAATGATTCTGAAATTATCTGTTCCATGTCATTTTTGCAGCTACTTTTGGTAGTTGGAATAGGCTTAATTTGGTTCTTCTTCTTCCTTTTTCTTTTTTGATAATTTACCTTTCGAGATAATATACGCCCTCAAAATTTACGCTTTCACGAAATTTAGCACTTCAAAATGATGAGATGTTTAACTTGGTTGTAAATAAGCAGGTCTTGATGAACATACTATTGACTTGAGGGTTACGGGGATACTGGGACAAGTAGCTTGCTTGGATGCCTTAATTGTTGTAATGCTGGATTCATCTGCAAATCAGGTCCAGTTTTTACTTATCTGTTATACTCATTTGAAAAGAGTTTGATATGAGATGTTTTCTACATTCAGTTATTAGTGAGGAAATCATGCAAAGAAAGTCTTCAATAAGGGGCCGCCTCTGGATATGTTTCCGGGGACACCTGCAAAGTGACACCTGCCAAAGGCATTAAACTTATTGGCATTGGATTGTGAAATCATTCTCCCTTAAGTTTTGTAGATAGACTAGTTGGCTCCAGCTGCAGTGTCCATAGAACTCGGGTGAACAGGTTAGTTGTAGAGAAAGAAGAGGACGAGAGGGTGGGCCTGTAGAACGGAGTGCATCCTTTTTAGGTAGCCCTATGTTCAAGCCGGGAGCCCTTTAAGAGTGCTTTAAGCATGAGGAATTCAAGGCAATTGCTTCATCTGTCTTAAGGTAGAGGGTGAATATCTAATGGCCTTGGATTCAATAACAGGTCAAAATTACGTATGGCTCATTGCACTACAAGTTTCTCATTATGTTTGTCAACCTTCTTCATATCTACCAAATAAAATTGGTGAACAATGATATGACGAACTTGTCACTCCTTAAGAAGAAAAGATGTCCTAAATCATATAGCTGTGCATCAACGAAACCTATAACAACACAAAAAGGTTGCCTCGCTATTACTCATATTGCAAAGTTGTTTCAGCTTATATTTTCTGAATATTTGTTTAACTGATCATTAGGTTCAGTTCTTGCTGCTTCTAGTAACAAAGGAAATACTAGTGATTCTTGAAAATGCAAAGGGAAAAGCTTCATTACTATATTAAAAAGAATAACACTAGAAATTCAAATAGAAGATCCTATGTCAGTTTCAACAGCGACTAGTTCAAGATGCAGTAGTCTAGTTAGAAAAAAAAAGTTCTCTTGTAAAAAACTGGCTTGTTAGGTAGAAGAGGGAAAAGATGGGTCTTCCAGTGGCGCAGCAGCATTAGGACTCCCGTGTACCATTGCAATGTGAGGGTGATTATGTTGGCCTCTGTAAGTTACAATCACCTTGTTTGGATCTGTTGAGCTTTTCTGAATATGTCTCCTTGCCGGACAATCGTTAGCTTCATTACACCTATAGTAGCTCTTCAGAAAAGTCGAATCACCAGTTCGCTTCATCCCATACTTTCTCCATCTCCATTGATCTGCCTCACTCAATTTCTCAGCCAATATTTCATATCTTTCAGTGCTCTTCCCGCGGTAACTAAACGTCTTGCCTGCCTCAGTACTTGAAATTTGCATCGAGAATCTCACCTTCTTCTTCTTCTTCTCCTCATGTTCTACAACCACCAGTGGTGTGTTTGGAATAGTCTCAGTTTGGTTTTCTTGGTTGTGGGGTTCAATTCTTGAATTGGTATTCAGGTTCTTGGAAAGACTAATAACTTCATCTAACCCAAAGTAATGCTTGTGTTCCGTGACGAACGAGTCAGTAAAATCACCAACACCATCAGTTTCTTCTTGGTGTGTGTTGTTAACAGAGTTACCATGAGTAGGATCCTCATGAACACTGTGATCGACAAAAACAGAGGTATTATTAACGTTCATATCATCATGAACAGAGTTGTTCCTCTTGCCGCAGCTTCTCACAACTGCCCATAAATCCCAATCATTTTCGTTTTCGTTTTCATTTTCAGCCATTGAAAACCTTGTTCAAGGGGAAGGGGAAGGCTTCATTCATTAATGTAGGATTGTCTCTCTGTATATATGGATTTAGTTTCCATTGAAAACTTTCTTCATTAATGCTGGATTCTATATATATGGATTTTGTTTCCATTTATTACTAATTCGATTCTTGAACTATTATTTAGGTAAGGAAATTTGAAGAGTTATGGAAATAAATTTATAATTGTTTTCTAACCCCTTTTTTTAAGTGATTGGAGGCACCATATTTTTACTTTTTAAATATTAACTATATTAGAAGTCCTATTACTTTTTTAAAAATATTTCCTTATTTGAACTATATACAAGTCCTAAACATTTATTACTTCAAAATTAATAGTTTTTACTTTAAATTGATTTTACTTAAATTATGGTAAATAGAAGAAATAAAAATATTAAAGAAAGACGTTCACTTTTATTATTTAGATCTATATAACATTTATATTAGGGAGAAAAACACTTGTATCCCAAAAAGAAAAATTATTTATAAGCACACTTGCACCACAAAAAAGAAAATTATTTACAAGCGTTAACCTCTTGTTTTCTCCCAAATTATCACCATTTTGCAAGTATTTACCTAAATTATTTGGTGTTCACAAAATTATCATGAACTCATTATGTTAAATAAATTCTTTTTTAAAATATTGCTTACCCCATATGCACACCCAACAAATTATTTAAATTATTTTACCATGTATCCAATCAAATTTGTTTTACTCTAGTAATACTCAAAAGAATTATAAAATCACTTATTATAAATGAAAACAAATATTCTGGGTTTTATTTTCTTCTCATCAAAGTTAATTCTATTTCAAAACTTCTAATTAAATGATTAGTGTAATATCACAAAAAAGAGGGGAAAAAAAAAAAGGAAAAAGTTTTTTTTTTTTTATTTGTCTAAAGGAAAGGGGAAAAAACGAGAAAAGAGACGAAATTTCGGTTTCTCCTTAAGAGCGGTGAAGACACCGGAGCGAAGAAATGTATCTAAAAGCTCCGTTTTGGAGCAAAGATTCGAACTCTGAATCTCAGACGGAATCGCCGTCGGCGGTGGCGGAGCTAATAAGCTCTCTTGAACGACAGAGACTATACAGGGAGGTGACACTCGCACTCCGAACAGGACTCAATGATGCACGTGCTGAGTTCTCCTTCCTCCGTATTCGTGGCCTCCGCGTCATCCTCAAGTTCCTCCGATCCGTTGCCGAGTCAGATACTACCATCAACATCTTCTGTCACAGCCAATCCATTCCCGATCTTCAAGGTTTTCCTCCATTCTCTGCACCCTAGGGTTTCGATGTTCAATGATTTTTCGTTTAATTTATGTTTCAATTGCAGCAATTCATGAATATATAATTGAATGTTACTTATCTCCCTCCGGTTGGTTAACCAAAAAATTGATAGAGAAGTTGGTTATATAGATGTGAATGTGGAAATCCTGATAATGACACTAATGGGAAATTGGGAATATGTGATTGAGGTTCATTTTCTGACAACTTTGCTGCAAGGAGTTAAGGAAAAAAGAAGTTTTGCTTGTTTAAATCCATTTATACCTCAGATGAACTCTTATGGAATTGGTTTTGGCTTCACGGAGGGGCTCAGTTAGGTGTTATGTCAGCTCATCAGAAGGCATGAAATCTGAGCTGCATTTCTTGCTCTTACTACAATATTTTGAATCTACTCTGAAGCTTTCAAAAGGTATTAAAGTCGTTGTTTAAGATTGTAGGCACAATTACAAACAAATATTTGGTTTCTTCTCGAGTTGGAATGCTTTTTTAGTATTGATGAGAATTCAGGTGTAAGTAGTAAAAGATAACTTGGTATTTGCATGTAAAGGAAGCCTGTTAATTACTGTTCCATTCCATTTAAAACAAGTCAAACAATGTTGTTTTTGACTTGTTCAGATTCGATAAGGATGCTGGATACAGATGAAGCTAGAACAGCAGTGAAATGCAGTAAACTACTAATTAATCTTGGAATTTTAGGGACAGTGACACCTATTCCGGTCATATAAACTTGTATTCTCATTGATGCTTATTCTGTAATTTTCTGGGGTGAAACCTTCTAGTTTCTGTTGAATGGTTGAAACTTACATAAGAAAATCTTCTGGTTTCAAGATTGCTTTGCTTAATTTAGAAAATGGATCAGGCTATTAACTGTGAGCTATGCAACAGTGGTTCCAGTTCTTTTCAGACATTCCTTGAGAGATACAGAGGACCAGAATGTTACCAGTCTAGACCACATATTTACTGTGGAACCTATGGAAATAACCAGCCCGTCAACTGATTCTGAAGTTTCTCTAGCGCTTAGAGTTCTGGAAGGTTGTTGTCTGATTCATTGCGAGAGTAATGTTTTGGCCCATCAATACAAGGCAATCCCGGTAAAGTTCCCCTGTACATCTTATCGTCTCACCAGAATTTGATCTGATGCCTTTTTTCTTCTCTAATCATGGCTCTCACTTAGCTGGAAACTATAATTGCCTTCAATAGATTCTGAAATTATCTGTTCCATGGCATTTTTGCAGCTACCTTTGGTAGTTGGTAAAGAAGCTTAGCTTTTCTCTCTTTCTCTCTCTCTTTTTGTTGACAATTTACCTTTGGAGATCATTTATGCCCTCAAATTTACGCTTTCATGAATATAAGCACTTCAAAATGATGGCATGTTTAACTTGGTTGGAAATAAGCAGGTGTTGATGAACATACTGTCGACTCGAGGGGTACTGGGACAAGGAGCATGCTTGGATGCTTTAATTGCTATAATGCTGGATTCATCTGCCAATCAGGCGGTAGATATCTTTTCTTTTGACTTACTATTGACAGAAGTGGCCTAGAACCAGTTCTCCTTACCTGTAATACTCATTTGAAAAGAGTTTGGTATGAGATGCTTTCTATATTCATTAGCATTGAGGAGATCATCCAAAAAAAGTGTTTACTATGTGGCCACATCTGGATATGTTTCCTCATTTAACTGAAGAATACAAGATAAAAAATACTTGTGGTTTTAAAGTAGCTTCAATTCAAGATTTATGCAGTTCCATATCTGTTTAGTCCTCAGATGATCTGTACTTTGTTTATTTAGTAATTAAGCCCATTATTTAATCCACTGGCTGGTGATGTACTAGGATTTTGAGGCTTGCAATGGCATTGAGGAAGTTGCCATACTCATTAGAGACAAACAAGTAGATGAAAAATTGAGGTATTTCATCTCTTTAAGCTCGTTTCTTTTTAATTACGACATAAAATCTCTTGCAATGTTCATGCCGTTCTAATTATATTGAGTTTCTTTTCCATCAAGATCATACTGCATGCTAGTTCTAGTGTTTCCACCCTTTCCTTTTTTCCTCGTGGAAGTTGGAGCTGGTACTCCCTCCGCCGTCTCTCGGGTGGCTTAGAAAATATTTTGGTGGTGTATGGCTGATACCTAGGGAAGTGTGATAGTCTCATTTCAATCTAGGAAAAGAAAAAGGTAAACAAAAGAAACGCAAAACTGTGACATGAAAGCTTGAATTTGCTTAGCAACTCTGCTTGAATTGTTCTGAGAATTATTAATTTCCCCAGGCTCAAGTGTGGAGAGTTTCTACTGCTTCTCATTGGACATGTAAATGGGAGGGAGAGGCCTCCCATGGCAACAATTCATGAAGACATAAGGCGATTTCTAGGTGAGAAATCTGCATCGTTGATATGGGCAGCTAGTCAATTTGGTTCAACCCTTGATCCAGAACAGAGATTGACAGCTTTGCAAATTCAAGCCCGTAGAGTAATGGAGTCAATAGATCTTTATTGACCGTAAAGTTTCAGCAACTTTTGTCTTTGTGTGATGTCCACAAGCCTCAGAGAGGTGGCAATTTCACTTGGAGGCATATCCTTGCAACAAGGATCGACCACTAGGCTATCCAGAAGCTACAATAGGAAGATAAGTTAATTCTGGTGACATTACAATACTACAATGTGAATAATTGTGAATTGTTTGTTCTATGCAAAAGTACAATGCTCTCTAGTTTTCTGCTCTTATTTGTGATGTCAATATATTTAACATTTCATAAATCTCATCTGTTTTTTGATGGGATGTATCACAAGCTACAAATACGTGTATTTCACCTTTATCTTCAAGCCAACTACATCCAGGATTTTTATGCATTTTCCTCTCATTGATGAGTTGTCTTATTTTGGCAAGATCACCCCATCTGCCTACAGAAGCATATAAATTTGCTAGCATGACATGGTTGCCTGTGTTTCCGGGTTCTAGCTTGATAAGCTTGTTTGCCGCAATTTCACCTACCTCAAGATTCCCATGGATAATGCAGCCCCCAAGCAAGGCACCCCAGATCACTGTATCAGGATCCAATGTCATCTCATTAACGACCTTCAATGCTTCATTTATCTTACCTGTCCGACTTAAAAGGTCAACCATGCATGTGTAGTGTTTTAATGTTGGTTTCACATTATAAGATCTCATCAGATTGAAGAATTCAAGCCCAGTCTCTACTAGTCCTGCATGGACGCATGAAGAAAGAGCTGACAAGAAGGTTATGTCGTCTGGTATGAATCCATTGTCTAGCATTCTTCGAAAGAACACAATTCCTTCCTCCCCATGTCCATGCATAGCGTATGCAGTAAGCATTGCATTCTCCGTGACCAAGTTATACTTTTTAATGTTATCATAAGCCAGTCTAGCATGCTTGACACATCCACATTTTGCATACATGTCCACAACAGCTGATCCTATGTAAGTGTTTGAGTCATATCCAAACCTAATTGCATAAGCATGAATCTGTTTTCCTCGGTCAAGAGTCGCTAACCTTGAGCAGGCAGGTAATATCGTTCCAATCGTGTATATATCAGGTCTCAAACCTGAGGATTGCATGTCCAAAAACAACTGCAGAGCTGACTCATTATGGGCGTTCTCAACATGGCCAGCAATAATACTGTTCCAAGTGTAGATATTTGGATCAAATCCGTCTGCCTTCATCTTCTCAAGAGTGGATTCAACACTAACCATGTCGTTAGAGCGAGCATAGCCAGATATCAAAGCGTTCCATGTTGGTATATCCCTCTCGTTTACCTCATCAAAAGCTTTCTGAGCAGCACCAACATCCAGACACTTGCTATACAATTCTACAAGTGCCCCACCAACAAAAGGATCGGTTTGCAGACCCCTACCAATTGCATAGGAATGTATCTCCTTCCCACGTCGTAACAACCCCATATCAGCACAAGCAGCAAGGGCACTGCCAAGAGTGAACGAATCTGCTTCAATTTCTTCCTTCTGCATTACCTTCTGAAACATAATCAAAGCTTCATTGAAAATAAAGTTGTTTACGTAACCTGAAATCATTGAATTCCATGAAATTATATCCTCACACTTCCCTTCATGTTCCATTTGATAAAACAGCTCTTGAGCCTTTGAAATCTCTCCATTCTCAAAGTATCCCACTAACATAGTGTTGTAAGAGACATCATTCTTCATCGAATACATTGAAAATATTAGGAGGGCACTCTCCATATCCCCACACCTCCTATAAACATCAATTAAGCCATTAACAACGAAAGAGTTCGACATCAATTCATTTCTGGTGAGATATCCATGAATTTCTTTTCCCAAATGTAGCATTTGTAATCTACCACAAGCAGGAAGCACACTCGCCAATGTTTGGGCATTTGGCTGGAATCCAGCAACTTGCATTCTGTAGAGATATTCAATGGCCTCTTCGTCGTATCCATTCTGTGAAAATCCACCAACCAAAGCACTCCAAGAAATAAAATTTGGAGCAACATGGTCCTCATCAGACATCTTATTAAAAACTTGAAGAGCTTCACTTAACATTCCATTGGCAGCGAAAGCAGTAATAACTGAATTCCAAGAAACACAATCCCTCTTGGACATTTTGTTCAAAACCTCTTTTGCATTATCCAAACTCCCACATTTCCCATACATATCAATCAAAGCATTGCCCACATAAACATTGGATGCAAATCCATACTTTATCACTGTACCATGTAACTGCTTTCCCAATTCAACCCCACCATAACCACAACAAATCTTCAAGACCACCGGAAACAAGAAAAACTCCAACTCCAACTCCTCAAACCGCACCTGCCTAAAACACTCAAAAGCTTCCTTGGAAAGCCCATTACTTAAATAGACATTAATAACAGCGTTCCATGAATACAAATTTCTTTCAAGCATTTTATCAAACAGTTGGACTGCATCATCAAAACAACCACATTTGCCATACATCTGAAGCAATTTCGTCTCAACAAACTCGTGCCCATGAAACCCATTTTTGAGTGCTTGTGCGTGGACTTGTTTACCCAGGTTAGGGCATTTGCAGGAATCAAGAACTGAAGCAAAGCTGCTTGAACTTACAAAGTCGTCGTCCAATGGAGAGAAACTAGCCTGCTCCGTCGAAATGGGCGGTGAAAAATCCCGTCGCCGGGGTAAGTTTGATTTGTTAAAGGAAAGCTTAGAAGCTCTGAAATTAAAGGAATCATTGGGTGGCTGTAATGGGAGTGGCTGAGCAATGGGTTCAAACAGGGAGACCACTTCGAGCATAATGTGAAATATTACAAAATTTAGGGCTTACCGATAATGGCACCAAAATTGGGTATTTGTGCACTTCCCTATTCAACAAGCAATTATGGTTAAATATATTACTCCGATCAGTTTAATAATATTTGTTCTTTTTTAGCATAGTAAGATAATTTAATATATATCATCTTTAAAATAATAAATATAGTATCTTGAAAAATATAATAACGAAATGACTATAATTAATAATAAAGATAAATTATAAATAGTATGAAATAAAAAAATATTATTAAAAATCTTAAAATAGTGTAATGAACAATAATTATTATTTGAAAGAAGGAAAAAATAGTAATTAATATACTCACTAAAACTTAACAAGTAAATATTTTTTTAAAAATAGCCTTATTCCTATTTGAATATAAAGAAATTATTTTTTATACGGAAAAGAGCATAAAATACCCTCGAAGTATTGAAAATGGTACAAAACTATCCTCCATCCACCTATTGGCTCCAAATTAACCTTTTCACCCACCTATTGGCTCAAAAATATCCTTGTCAGCCACCTTTGGGTTCAAAATTGACCATTTATTTAACGGTTTCAAATTTAAACTACTTAAATATTTTTAAAAATATTTTGCGCTCAATTATTGGATATAATTTAATTTATTAATATCATTTATAAATCAACCCACTACCCACCCATTACTAATCAAGCTCCACCCAATTAACATACCATTTCTAATATCAAAATCGCCTTAAACATTACTAAAGCATGACGATTACCGATTCTTGAAAATGACATTCAAAATTAATTGAGTCCGAATTGAATCCCCAATTAAATTTAGGTTGAGCCGCTTATTTAGGAGGACACTTCCAATAGGATTATGTTTCAAGCTTGAATTCAAAATTTATGATTAAAGGTAAAGAAGTAGCACCTCTCGAATTAATTCATGCACTTTTTAAAATATAATTTTATAAATATTTATTATTTGTTTTAAATATTAAAACTTTAATATATTATTTTCTTAAAAAAATTACTATTAAGTAACATCACATAATTGAGGCGAAAGAATAATTAAGATGAAAATAGTAGACTTTTATGTTTATCGGTAATTTTTATTTGGACATTTGAATTATATTATATGTTGATTGACGACTTGAATATATGATAATATACTTTTATAGATATTTTCGCCTTAAATTTTTAGAAACATTTATTGGTAGTAATTTTCCTGTTGTATATTAATAATGGGGCGAATTTATTAATTGGGTATGTTCTAATTAGTAATGGTTGGGTAGTAGAATGATTAACAAATTATATTAATAAGTTAAATTATAACAAATAGTTAAGCACCGTGTATTAAAAAATATTTAAATAGTTTAAATTTAAAATCGTTAAATAAGTGGTTAATTTTGAGCCCAAAGGTGGATGTGAAGGGTATTTTAGAGCCAATGGGGTGGATGGGAAGGGTATTTTGGAGCTAATAGGTGGATGAGAAGGATATTTTGGAGCCAATAGGTGGATGGAGGTTAATTTTATACCATTTCTAATACTTCAAGGATATTCAAGAGTATTTTAGGCCCTTTTCCGTTTTTTATATTACCCAAGGCTTAAGTAAGGCAAACTAAGGACGGTTAGGTGAGAAAAATCCCTTTTTAGCTTGTTGAATAAAAGTGAAGAAGTTTGTGAAGTATTTGGAAATGGCATTTTTTTATTCAAAGATAAAATCTTGATAAAATTACCCTCAGCTAAAATACGAAAGAAAAAAAAACATATTATGGTTTGAAACTTTTTCATATAAAATATTATAATCATATTATAAGGTAAAACAAAATGCTTAATTATATGGAGTTTGTATAGCCTTGATTTTATCATTTTAATGACCAACTTTGAGATGTGACTCTCCCTTGTAGAATGATAATAGAATCACTCTATCACCTTTTATTCCCACCATGCCAATAGAGGTCCATAAGTACATGACTAGCAGAGGTGAAGCTAGATGGAGATTTACGAGTTCAGATGAATTCGTTAATTTTTTTGCATATTTAATAAATATATATATATATTAACATATGAATTTCCAAACAAAATTGATTAGAACCCTCAAACTCCTAACTCTGACATTGCCTCTCAATTGACTTGGAAGATCTATCTATTTGCAGTAGAATGAAAGCTACCTAGTGTGAAACATCTCCATAGAACTCTTATTACGACTTCAACAAATGTTTTTTGTAGGTAAGTAAACACCATATAGTAAGTCTATTTTTCTTTTCTTATAGTGTTCCATCAATTTCATTACACGTTTTATAGCTTATGTACTTGTATATTCTGACATGAATTCAAATTGATTCTCGTACCTCTCCTCCGTCATTTACGATCTTCAATACTCTCATAATATGGCTTATGGTTTAAGCAACTTGATACCTATGTAATCTAACCAAAATTATTAGATAAAGAGGGTCTTGTTTAATAATAAAAATTTTCTCGCCATAATTTATAGATTAAGAATTTGAACTGTAAAATAAAATACTACTTCCTTCGTCTGATATTGTTTGTCATGATTTCTATTTTTAGAGTCAAACTATAAAAATTTTGACTAACATTTTAAGATGTACTTTTTCATCATATTAATATGCAAAAAATAGTAATTTATAGTACTTTTCAAATAGTTTTAGAATATCTAATTTTTTTTGTTTAAAATATCGAATTAATATGATCCAATTTACCTTTGAAAATTAGTTAAATTGACTTTCGATAAGCGCAACTTAACAAACAATTTCGAACGGAGGGAGTAATATGTGTAGTTAATTACATCTTTTGAGGTAACTCTTTTCTAAACTCTACATAAACACGAGATGTGATAAAGTTTTGCCTTGATTTTTTTATTTTATTTGAAGTTTATTTTTTCCGAAAATAAAAAAAGAAAACATTATAGTTTTAGAATATCTAATTTTTTTTGTTTAAAATATCAAATTAATATGATCCAATTTACCTTTGAAAATTAGTTAAATTGACTTTCAATAAGCTCAACTTAACAAACAATTTCGAACGAAGGGAGTAATATGTATAGTTAATACATCTTTTGAGGTAACTCTTTTCTAAACTCTATATAAACACGAGATGTGATAAAGTTTTGCCTTGATTTTTTTATTTTATTTGAAGTTTATTTTTTCCGAAAATAAAAAAAGAAAACATTTTTTTTGAAAGAAAATATAATATTATTTCATATTTGATTTATTCCTTCCTTAGAGGAGAAACTTAAAAATTTATAAATTGAAGACCTCTCTTCTCATATAAAAAACATAAGAACATCCACAATATAGTCGTATAAAGACTTTGTTTATATGAAGATTATTCTCTTTACACTTTCAATATTTTTTTTATAATAATTTTAATATAATAATATTTTAATTTTTAATATAAATTTATCTTATTTGATTTTTCAATCATATAATTTACAAATTATAAGCTTCCGCATGCCTTATTTCTTCTTTTATCTTCCTTTTCATGTGATTCGACAGTACTTCAGCTAACCGACAAAATTGCCGGTCATAATTTTTTGTTCACACGTTGTTTCTTCTGTTACTTCTTTGGACATGCATATTTACCTACTCCAATTTGGAACAACTTTTTGTTACTTAATCTTTTGTATATTTATACAAAAAAAACAAAAAAAAAAATTAACTATTATATCAACAAACAAGATACACAGAAAAAACCATACTATATGGTATATGTATTTATTCATTTTGATAAATATCTGAAGCTACGTACGTATCAAAAATAATTGAATCAAATGTACGTAACTTATCTTCATCACCAAATATCAATAACGCACAAAATTACATGGCTAAACAATAAAAATTTCATGCTAATCTAATGACCTATCATAAGAAAATTTAATTAGCTAGGAACAATTGAACTATGAATTATTTAGCTAGAATTACGGACAAATTAAATTCTATAGCTAATTTTGTATTTTCTAGTAGTTTAGTTTAATGTGATTTTGACTTGATTTCATTTAGATTAATTTGTAAGCAAGACGCCAAAAACATTGATTTCTTGCACGTAACTATATAACTGACTGACAAAGATATCTAACGTTAGATTTGAAGAAAACGACACTCTTGTCCTAACACAACAAAAATAGTTAGTATTTACGAGTGTCATATAAGTATAGTACACTATACCCTCTTTTTTCTATATGTAAATTAGTAGAGGAAAAAGTAGTCACATGCTAAGAATTACAATCACAAGCATATTAATCAAGCACCACTTATGTACTATGATATTAATAATAATTCCCTCCGTTTAATTTAATTATGTGTACTAATTTTAAGTGACACCAAGTTTAAGCAGAGGATATTAAGAATTTGGAGGTTTTAAATTTTCTTCTTCTTTCTTACTAATGAATTGTCAATTAGTTTATTAGGTGTTAAAAAATTATTTTTATTTTTTAATACAAATATAGGATATACAAAAAATTGCTAGATTCGTCTGAACCCGTAAATAGGGGTGGGTATAAATATCGGAAAACCGAAACACCCAATCGAATTGAATTTTTTTAGAATTTCTATTTCGGTATTTCGAATTTCGGTTCGATATTCGGCTTACATTTTTGTATTTTTCGGTATTTTGATTCGATTTTCGGTATGTATTATTTTGGTTTTCGATATTTCGGTTTAAACTGAAATATTATACTATAATTTATATTATATTAATTAATAATTATTAATGTTAAATAATCTTTTAAAAAAGAAAAAAGAATGTGAAACCCTATGTAATGTCTCTACTCCTAATTTAATTTTTAATATTCATCTTACAGCATCCTCTTCCTCTTGCAGGCAACAGCTCTTCTTCTTCCTCTTCCAGGTAGTAGCAGCAGCAGCAGCTGCCGCCTACAGCGACTTCAAGTCTTCAACCGGCCACCGGCGTCCAGCAGCCAGCCCAGTCAGGTATTCCATACACAATTAATAAAAACCGAAATTAAAAAAATCGAACTGAATTAATAAAAATCGAACTGAAATAACAAAAATCGAACCGAAGCGAAATATTTCGATTCGGTATTCGGTACGTAATTTACAAGAACCGAAAAAGCTGAAAAATAAAAAACCAAAACCGAACCGAAATACCAATGCCCACCCCTACCCGTAAACCCCCATCTAGCTCCGCCCCTGAATTTTAAGAAGGTGAAAAATATTTTTAAATCTTTGTAAATTTAAACAAATTGTGATAAATTTCAAACTATAGACTTATCAAATATAAAATAACAGCAACATTATTTTTTGAAATCCTTAGGAAAGAAATTAGTAATAGGAGAAGGAGAATCGAACCATTATCACTAACATAAAAATTTATATAGTAGATATTAAATTTTTTCGGTATGATAATGTTACTTATAGTTAATGAGATAAAAAGGTGAAATATTTTAAGTTAAAGTTAGAACAAGCACAAATTTATACATTTTCAACCTAACAAGTCCAAATTTAATTCTTAAATATCTCACTTTTCATAATAAATTTGAGAGAAACGAGCATTCCAGAAAATTATGGAGTAGATGTCAGCAGGTGCACCACACCAAACATTACAAATAAATATGATAAAAAAAAATGTGCATATCCAATAACACCCCACTATAATCCAGAAAGATAGGCCTTTTTTTTTTTGTTATTGAACATAATTGACTACAATTAGTAATTTATTTTCTGACATTGTTACCAAGGAGAATGTTTTTGAGTAGGTCCCATACAAAAATTATGCAATACACTCAACCCCTTTGTGTTATTTTATGACAAACATTTTTTTTTTTAGGTGCATGGTGTTATATAATGTAGTGACAAAGATAATTGAGTGAAACAAAAAGTAAAGGTATACAGCTCAAACACATCATTCATAGAAACATATGCCATCATTCTATCTACTCAATGGATTGCAAAAAAATTTCTATATGCCAAACTAGTTCATTTTTCTTTTAAAGTTAAACTTAATTATCTAAAAAGTGTGTTGGCATGTGATAAAAGTATGTTCTCATGTGTTACCTAGCTAGCTAATAGGTGGTTGCTATCCTTAGAAGTAGAATATCCTACTTTTAATGAAACATGAATAAAAGGTGATTGAAATATTGTGATATACAAATTAAAGTAAAGATTATAGTGTTGGGAAGAAGTAACATTAGTAATATGTGACCTGTCCACAAACTCAAAAGTAAAGCATGCTAGACCGTGGAAGAGTGGTTGGATGACAAGTTTTTCGACAACATTACATAATCGTTTGATACGCAGGATAAGATTCTACGATTCCATCAAATAAAATACAAAATTATTTTCTTTCGTAATAACATAGCACTAAAATGATGGGATTAACTATTTCATGTAGAAAGTAAGATAAATTAATCTTATGCAATATCCTTAAATATCTTTTATCTATCGCTTCTAAGCACAAACATTTTAAAAAGATATTCACATACTTTTAGCATAGGGCAAATCTATAATGAAAATCACATATTCTCATAAACTCAATACTTTTGCAACATGTATTTTTTATATTTTGAGAATTTACTAAACATCCATAATTATTTAACTACTTCCTATTTTCACAATACATTAGCTTTGAATTTATTATGACAAATCTATAAATTTCAAATCTTAAACTTTTGAATTTATTATGACGAATCTATAAATTTCAAATCTTAAACTTTTACCTCCGTAATTCAACGTAATAGTAGAGCTAAACTTTTACCTCCGTAATTCAACGTAATAGTAGAGCTAACAATATGTTCTGAGTTCAAATCTCATTGTTGCCTAATATAAAAGTTAAAAACATATTGAAGGTGTATTTTTTTTTTTTTTTAATATAGACAATAGTAACTGTATGAACTCAAGAAACTAAAAGGGAATATCCAGCTTTTACAAACACAACACACAAATCAAAGTTATGCAAACGAAAGAGAATTAAAAGTTTCAAAGCACAAACAAATGAAGAGTTAAAAAGGGGAAAAATAACACATACATATATTATATATCCTATCTGTTAGTAGTAGTAAATACTAGTATTTCTGATAATACTGGAAATTAAACCAACTAAATATGTCACTTAGTGAAAATCACCTTCTTTTTTTTTTAAGCACAAAATTAAAATTAAAATAACAACACCTTTATATTTCTCCATTTTTTTTTTACCAGGATGTGCCTCCTCCACCCAACATCCCATTCCAAAACCCATTAGATTGATCTGCTGCTTGCCCTCTATTTTCTTCAAACTGTTCATCACCAACAGTTGAAACATTAATCTTCAAATCATCCATAGGAAAAAACAATTTTGCCTCTTGATGAGAAGGTAAACTTCCATACCCATTTTCAAATCCATCCAAAGAAAAATTGATACCATTACTACTCTTCAAATCATGTAAATTCGAAATCCCAGTAGTTGATGAAGGATACAAATTACTAGTCGTCATGAATGTAGAAGCTGAATTAGCTGATGGATGGATCAAAGGTAACGCCATGAAATCAGAAAAGTTACTGAAATTGGTCGCAGTAGTAGTACTACTACTGGGTATTGGATTATAGGTTAAATTGAGATCGTTAGGGTTCGCCAGATCTGTAAATAATTTCTTGGACGATGATGATAATGATAGTGATGACGTAGTTGAAGACGAGGATGAACTGATACTAATACTGTTAGATCTTTTGTTCTTTCTGGAACCGCCTCCTACTGGAACATTCCTTAAAGAGCCCCCTTCAGTCCAGTACCTTCTACACGTTTTGCAGAAATATCTGGGTTGAGTGAGACTATAATTGTTATAATAACAGAATTTCGTGTTTGTTGAATTGCATCGTGGGCAATTTACCGCTTGCTCCTTTTGTGGCCTCGGTTTCCTTTGATCCAACTTTGCTTCATCAACACCTTTTACTATTCCAATACCCTTTCACATGAAATTAAAACACCATTTTACAGTAAAAAACAAATGAAACTGTAACTTTATTGAAAGATGAAAAAAAAAGTATGTATGATAATTGACAACTATATAGTAAATTATATTAGGCTAGAAAAAAATTGTAAAAACCCTAGATTGAAAAATTAATGAATATGATGATATAGTGGAATTAAAACATAGTAAAGTTTAATTTTTACCTGTGGCCACTGAGGAGAAGTATCCATTTGAACAAAGGACAGAAAAAGCGGAGACGAAAAAGTAAAGGCAAAAATGAGAAAGAAGAGTCTTTAGACAGATGATGAAAACAACAACCCACTGGTCCTAAAGCTACAAGAGAGAAAAAAAAGCTACTTAAAGATGTCTCTTTGGCGGTTCCATATTATAGTTGGAAATGAAAATTACGGATCCGTAAATATTCTTTCATTTTTAATCGAGCATGTTGAGGTTTGAATTTTTAGTAATGAAGCATATGAAAAACGTTTTATCGATGGAAATGAAATTATTTTATGATAGATTTCACAGGTTTTTTTTTAATTATTGAAGGAAAAAATAATTTAAATGGTTTATTTTGTATTTACTTGTTTGGCGTACTAGTTAGTATCTAGGCATTACTCCCACTAATTTATACTGGGCGATTTTGAAGGTTTTAACATGTGCACATCAAAATGTAATAGATTTAATTGTTAATTTTATAAATTGTGCCATGAATAGCTTGTTCGAGATTAGTATTTTCTTTCTAGAATGAAATAGATTTTTCATGATTTTGATTATTAAAAAGTTGTGTCCATCTTTTTAAATTTAATAGTTAAGATGTTTTTTTTTTTATAATAACAAGTATTTTACTTTTAATATTGGATTTTTTGAAGCAAATTTAAATGAATTTGATTACAAAATAAATATATATATATACACATAACTTCTCTACTTCTATTTACATGTTGTTCTTACTAAAAATGGAAAAGAGTTTAAAATATCTCTAAGTATTATAAATGGTACAAAATCATCATTCATTCATCTATTAGCTTCAAAATATTTTCTAATTCAACTTTGGGTTCAAAATTGACTACTTATTTAACAGTTTTTAATTTAAACTATTTAAATATGTGGTGCTCAACTATTTGGTATAATTTAACTTATTAATATAATTTATAAATCAATCTACTATCCACCCATTACTAATTAAACACAACCAATTAATTAATCCGCCTCATTATTAATACAAAAACATAAAAGCTACTGTCAATAAGTATTTCTAAAAGTTTAAGGCAAAAATGTGTATAGAATACATTCAAGTCCTTTATCAAAATATACTATAATTTAACTGTCTAAATAAAAATAATAACAACTAATTGAAAACGAATAAAAATAATAATTAAACAACCACACCAACGACAAAAATAACCTAGCGAATTATGACAGTATATAAAATATCAAATATAGTTGACTATAATATGTTCTTTTTTTGCTCCATTTCAGAGTATGCGGCGCATCAAATATATTGTATGTCAAATTGTCAATATATGGTACCACCATTAATATTATTCAATCACTGACTTCTATTCTCCTCTTTCGTTAGTTAAATTCGACACGGCTAACTTTATGAATCAAAAAGACAATTACATCATATTTTGAAAAAAAAATTTTTTTATGTTATTACGTACATAATTAAGACCTATTAATCAATAAATTTGAAGTAGAAATTCTATCTTTAAAGCATATTTGAAATTGAAAATCAGGCAACTTGAAGTTGAAAATAATTGTTAAAAGTAATTAGTTAACAACAATAGTTTAATTATCATTAAATATATTTTTTTTATAAGCAATTAACATTTTTTGTAAATGTCTGTAAAGTCTATAATAATATTAAATTCAATATAATTAACCAACGTTCGTAAAAAAATCAACAGTCTTTACTAATAATATCGTCTTCCAAAAAATATATTTATTACAGTGACTAAACATAGATTTGAAATCACATATCTAATGGTATCATGATATTATCAATATTTATTAGCCCTCCATGGACTCGAAAAAAAATAAAATATACATATATATATATATATATGTACATTTCTACTCAGCATTTTTTAATTTTGGATTGTATTAGGGAAGTACAATTCAAGTCCACTTCAAAGTTATAGTAACTACTTGAACATATTGTATGTGTTTGGAGTTTGGTCAGGCTATAAAAGTAGAATAAAACATGCTTCCTCAAATACGCACTTATAATATTCTTGGATGAAAAAATGTGTCACATAAATAAAAATGAAGGAATTAATTTTATTGGTATAGTTGTCAAAATCTTAGCAATTGTTAAATACGCTATAAGTATCCAGACTGTATTACCAATAAAGATTGTGATGAAATAGTAACTAAATAGAGTGCTCATTTATTTTTAATTAAGAAGTCTTGATCGAGTTAATTTTTTTTTTTTTTTTGTATGAAATTGTTCTCGCTGAATTAGATTTTAATACAAGTATCAAACATCGAACGAGAAATAAAAAAAAATTGAACTATGTTTTGACCTTGCATGGACAATACCACCGTCCACCAGTAACTTAGAAATTGTGCAGAAGAAAGTCAGAAATTAAGCATAAGTCCAAAAGGAATACTACTGTTAACTGTCATTGAAACTGTGCGGGAAAAACTTGTCAAATCTTATTATAAATATTATTTTAAGCAGTAAAGCCAAATTATTAACTGTTTGCTACATTATACAATAAGAAAAGTGTGAACACTACTCCCATTTATGAATTAATGAAAAATTATGTTGTTAAAGTAGATTTTTTCCACTCATTTTTCATTAAACAAACTTATTGGAATTTGGAAAATGCATAGTAGTAAAAAATCTTATAAAATAGTAAAAAGCTTTTTTATTTTTTTATTGAGAGTGAGATAACAGTAATATTATTTATTTATTTTTCATGCCAATTCAATTAAAATATTATCCACTACAAAATTAGTTGTGAAATTTGAAATCATCGACTGCAACATTCCTATTCTAGTTCCACTGTATATTATTTTCTTTTATTTTTACTCGTCATAATTTCTTTTTTAGAGTAAAATTATAAGAATTTTAACTAATATTTTACGATATATTTTTCATTATATTGATATGTGAAAAATTATAATTTATAGTATTTTTTGTATAGTTTTTAAATATGTAAACTTTTTACTCAAAATATCAAATTAATCAAATTGACTTTTAGAAAACGCAACAAAATAAATAAAAATAGACGAAAGATATTTTATTTCTTTAGCAGAAAAATAGTATATATATAGTTTGGTGAGTGGACAAGAAGAAGACAAATCAAACTCATATGAAGAGTTAAGCTATGAATATGGGGTAACACTGCTTGCCATTTAGACAACAAATTAATCAAAGCAAAAGTTCCTATAATTTGTCCACTTTATATATTATACTACAAATTTACAACTTGACAGCAAATTCAATTCACAATTGTCAAAAATTATTTTTTTACTTTCTTCTCTCCCACAAGTAAACTTATTTATTTATATCATCAAAATTAGAATTGACTCCACTATTTCACGCTTCAATATTTACTTTCGCTCTCTAATATAATGATTTATCAATTAATAAAATATTTTTATATTTTCATATTTTTTGTTGTTGCAATTTATTTTTTCGTTAATTTAAAAATTTAGATATCTTTTTCCATCATAATTAACTAATGTTGAGTCCTTAATTGGTAAAAAGAATCAAAAGTTTTGTAAAAGAGAACAAATAGTGTAAGACAAAGACGTGATGGGCCGGAGAGAGTTTTCCTAAAACTATTCTCTTCTGAAAATCTGAGTGGGAAATGAAATTTGAGCAGACACAGATAAGTCCATCACACTGACTAAAATCTCTAATTATTTTACATTTTTCAAAAAATAATTAATTAAAAAGAAAAGTGATGATTTATGTTTTTCTTTAAAAATATATCAGGTACAAAAAATCACTTAATATGGATTTTAAAATTAATTTTATTTACTCATTTGACTTACAAAGGCTCACAGTATAACAACACCACATTATTAAAACAATGCAACAACCATCCAAACAACTTCTTTTGATAGTGAGAGAATTTATAATGAAATAATGCACCCTTTTAACATAGTATCAGTTGGTAAGTATGATCTTTAATTTTAATTGTGCATATGTAGATATTTAAATTTGTATAAAATTAAATAAATGAACACATTCATTTTACATGGCACATTACATAAAAATTTTGTATCCTACGTGACATCCTACGTATATTATCTATTTATGCACATTTAAAATTGGAAAATAGAAATATTCACTAAAATCAAATTAAAAATTATATTTATGTATTATGTTATTTATAATAGAAAATATAAAATATTAGAAAAATGACGTTAAACTGTTATTCCATATAAATCATCTACACTATCATCAGAAAAAAAAAAACAGAAGCCATTTAATATTGTCGGTGGTAGCCTACACACAATCACACTACCACAAATATAATCATTAGGGCGCTATTTATTTTTTAATTATCACTAAATATGTATTTTTAACAGTAATTATCACTCTTTGTATATGTTTCTGAAATCTTTAGCGATATTAATTCTAATAACACTTAATTAATGCCGATAAAAATTTTAACACTCTTTATTAATATTAATATTTAATATCGTTAGAAGTTATTTTTATTATAATGTCAAAAATAACCGATATAGACATAAATCGAAAACCTAGAAGCTAAAGTCAAAAATTTATCAGATAAATTTTGAAAAAAATTAAATTTTAACTCCTCTTATCATCGAGAGGAGAAAAATATGAGCACCGAACAACGAACGAAAAAAGAAAAGGAGGGAAAGAATATTTAGATTCTCGAGAGCCGAATATAAATTGTATGTTGTAATTGTATCAGAGGAGGAATCCGGGAAGGCGGTGCTGATTTGACGGTAGGCCGCCAAAACGATGTCGGTTCGACCGCATCCATCATCATCATCATAATACTCATGGTGCATCCCACGTCACATGAACCTTCTTTGTCTCATCTTGGCACTTGTTACTAGGCCTCACTCAACCTAGTGAAAAAACAAAGAAAATCTATTTAATGTATTCATTTTTAATTTCTAAATATATTATAATGATGATGAACTCAATAATATATTTATTACTTATCACTCAACTCATGTGATTTATATTTTCTTTTAATCTCTTACGAGGAATGATATATTTCTATATTAATTCTTAATAAAATGATTTATAGTCATATAAATTTTTATTATTAATTTTAGATCACAAATTTTAAAAATTTTTTATTTTAAAAAAAATTTCATATCGAGTTAAATTATCTCATATAAAATGAGACCGAGGAAGAATTACTTTTCGGTTAATCAACATTTTGGTTTTAATGATTCCTCAATGTTCATAAGTACAGCACAAATTTCTATATTGATCACTTATTAAGATGTTATTGTTCGAATTTATTCTAAAGACTCAGAAAATAAATTGAGAAAACAATATTAAATTATTTGTTTTTATCGCAAATTAAATCTAAAATCGAGGGGGAAAAGATAATACTAATTTGTGTCGAGAAAAGAGAACGTATCACAATAAAGAGATAGTTTGTGTTGCTATAGGAATGGTAAAATTATATAATAAGGAGTAAAATAGTACTTGTAATATTATTATATAGAGTTTTTTATTTAAACCACTAATCAGAATTATAAAATCAGTATCGGTTTCAATATGTATCCTTGGCAAAAATTGCAATAGAGTTCGAGTAGTTGAAAAATTGAAAACTTTGTAAGATTTTTTATGTTATTACTATTAACTTTCCATCCATTTTTACATTAGAAAGTGGATGTAATGGAACTTCTTAGTCCACACTAACAAATTTAATCATCTTATATGAGCACCTAAAGTAATAGTAGCATGCTTTCAGTTCTATATTATGAAATATTAAAGAGTAAATTAAGTTGACTAGCACATCATGGAAAAGAACTAAAAACAACAACTACCAAATTGCAAATCAAGAAAGTCTTGTCCTCACTCTGCGTTCATATTTTAATTAAGTTAAAAGAATAATGTAATAAGTGGGTTGAATTGAACTACGTTTATCTATTAATTAATCAACAAACAAGTTGGTTACTTCAAGTTTCCCACTTTCTTCCATTGCTGTTGATAGTGCTTTCCATCTATCTCGTTACTATAATAAAAATATCCCATCAGTCACTTTTATGTTTATAGTGCTTTGACGATGTAGCAAATAAAACCCATATTTAAAGAATACTTAAATCTTATCTATCCAATTATTTTTGAGCATTGTGCCTTTCACTCAATCAAAATATCAAACAAAGTAATCTATGTTCTCCACTTTACTATTCTTAATAGAGTTATTTAAGTCCGTACGTACATTACGGTCATTAAGCACAATACTGCTTCTTTTTTTGGTGGGGGCAACAGAGTTTGTAGCCATTTTATTTTCGATTCCTCTAACTTCATAAGAAAGAATAAGACAAACCGGCCATGTAGAAATCATTTTCTTGATGCCTTCATGCATAGAAAAGGACGCAATTCAAACGCACTATAAACTTACAGGAAGCAATATGGCATGTACTGATGACGAATAAATTAAAGAGTTGCAACAAGCGAAGTGTTGAATAGGGGGTTTTCTTGACGGTTTTACCAGGATTATGACGGCCATTTCATTCCTTCAGCTTGCAGACATCGACAAACTTTTGCACCGCATTGCGGTATTGAGTTCCCTGCAACAGCATCATGTAACAGTGAAACAGGGCAATCAGGCTTGGAGACTAATATACTCTTTATTGATGCAATTGTTTAGATGTACATCTATAACGTTGAGTCAATGCGCTGATCTAATGTGAACATGTAATTTAAATCTCTAGGGGAGTGATAACATTCTCTTAGTTTCTCAAATTAGACATGTATATTTATTAGCATAAGAACCTTTTGAGGGAGGGGAAGGAAGGGGAGGCATCGGCGAAATCCATCATGGGCTTCTGGTTCTAATTTTGGCACCAGGTTCATAACTCTAGGGAGTATTGGTCTGCTCCTCTATTTTTGTTCCCAACATAAATACTAGGGGCTTTGTCCGCCGTAGGATTTGAACTTGGGACATGCACCTAACTTACACATCAAGTGCCGCATCCTTGAGACTAAACCAAAGCTTAGGCCAAAAGTAAAGGCTATTCATTCCATTCTGAATCTACTGTTCTGTTTACCATGGACCAGTTATTTCACAACAGTCCCACATAAACTACCACCTAAGGTAGCAGTAATCACTGCAATAGATCAAACCCCGCGTGTCTTGGAACTTGGAAGGTGCTATTCAGCTTATAGCAGGAGATTGCGTGTGCAGGGGAATGAGAAACACTGTATAAAAGAAGATGCAGTGCTGATAGAGGATATGAAGTGTGGAAGCTGGAGCAAGGTCCCATAGACCTCAGGTGGAGATGTGAGGGACTTGGCTTGAGTATTGTAGGAGCCTAGGAGGGGGCTGCAGGTTTATAATACCTTTTTGTCTTCCTTTTCTATATCTTCTGGGAGGGGTGGGGGAGAAGGGGGAGCCACTGTTGAGGGCTTTAGCCTAGAGAGGGGCTGTTGAAAAGCATCAAAGCTGCACTGATGTTTTGGCTGCTAATGATGTTAGGAGCCCAGCAAAAGCATCTTTTATAGTTCTATTGTTTCTGAAAGTAGTTCTCAATGTCTCTTTTTTCCATGAAAATATCACCTGTTTTCACCACATAAAAAACAACACGAACTGGAGAAGAAATATAGAAGCTTTTAATATTGTTGGCACAAGTAGATGCAGAAATCCAAATGAGCACCACCATAACTAAGATGAGGACATAGGAAAAAGGAAAATGGCAATGGCAATGTCATAGTAGCAGAGTGGTCTTTCTCAGGCTAAGTTCGGGACTCTGCTGTTCTGGTATATACTATATTAACACCATAGTGATAATGTGATATGGTAATAAACTTGAAGCTAATATTGGGCTCATAACCAGAGTCCACACGCCAATATCAGATCCCATACTATGTCATCTTCTCACAACAATGAAATGGTCCCACATCGATGATTAATATCAGATCCCATACTATGTCATCTTCTCACAACAATGAAATGGTCCCCACATCGATGATTATAATAAGATGGGTGATATCTTTACAAGGCTTGGAAATCTTCATACCTTTGAGCTAGCTTTTGGGGTGTGAGTTACGTGTAAAACCTAATTTAACATAATATCAAAGCAGGACCCATCTCACCCAATGTTGGGTTCCCAAATTAAATTGTCCACACTCCAAATGTCCAACCTGAGGTGGGGGTTGAAGAATGAAAAAAGCCTCACATTGATGGTTAATAGATCGATGGTCTACTTGTAAGGCTTTGACAATCCACCTCCCTTTGAGCTAGCTTTTGAGGTTTGAGTTAGGGCCCAAATTCTAATTTAACAAGTAATGAGATACAATGGTAACTTAATAAATCTACCTAAATAAGGCCTTACATGTAACATTAATGATATTTAGTAATTTCCTTTTATCTTCGTAAAATTCTGACAAGGGTGGTGATAGGGACAGCTAGTAGCCTAGTATATGCGCACTCAGTCAATCCATCAAGCAGCCTGTTACAACTCACAAATGAGGTGCCTATAACCATACCCACCAAGGGTCACCAAATGGACACCCACTTATTATTCGAGCTAGGATCCAAACGTGGGATCTATGAGTTTTTATTCCTATATCTCGACCAGTCATCCGTCCCATTGGAGACATGCTCCAACCAGTCCAAAGATCAGACAGAATCCAATTCACCACAGTGCCAACTTTATAGCTGTGACACCTCCACTGAAAAAGAACAGATTGTAGGGTGCATATATCTTTTTCCACTACAAACAAAAAGAACCAACAGACCCAGAACTTTGCACAGCTAAGAAACATCACACATAAGAACAGCTTTCATTATGTAAACATGGTTGACGGAACATAAGACATTAAAAAAATTCTCAACATGCAAGTCGTGACCCAAAGGCACTACAAGTTCAATTCCATTTGTATATATCTCTAATTTTTTTTATAGTAGGGAGGCAGAGGAAAATTATATCTGGAACATACACAATCCAACAAAATCTGATGGAGTAAATAGCAACTGAGAGTATACCTCCCAGTAAAGTTGCTTGCAATCCATGCATTGCCAAAATTCCAAATTCTTGTTAAACAAGCAGTTTGGAATCACCTGAAATCCCTTAGCTGCTTCAACAGCTTCTTCTGTTGTCAGAGGTTTTTGGATGAACTTACCGTTGCATTTTGTGCACCTTGACATCAACTGGTCCTCAGAAATTTCCAGTTGAAAAGTTTCTATTACCTGTAGGTATGCAAGGTAATATTGCCATGAACAGATGGTTGACAAATTGTCAGAAAATTTTATAATACTGTTCACTTGCACTCCTGCCCCCCATCCCCCTTTCCTCTCACATTTTATTCATTCATTCAAAACATTTTCATGTCTAACTCCATGCTCTACAATTTGAAGCATTCATTTTACCTCAACCAATTGATCGTTCTTTAGAAGACTCTTCACCCGGTATATCTGATTTTTTAAGAGATAATCATGTCTCAAGAGTTTGGCATCTCGTGTTAAGAGTACTCTCTTCTCTTTACAGGCTTGTTCAATTAAATCCCTGAAGAAGAAAAAGTCAGAAAAGTTATCACAACACCATCTACAGAAAACGGATGTCTATTGAGTTTCCACTTAGAATCAAGTAAATGAAGAGTCAAAAATCATTCAAAACCTCGATTCAGGCTTCTTTGAATAAGGAACAGCAGCATCAATGCCAACACATCTTAAATGTTTTGCCAATCCTTCAACCTGAAAGATTACCACAAGTCACAACCTCCATAACAACCACAAAAAGAAGAAAAATGTGTCATACTTTCGACTCCCAAAGAAAGAGAAAGAGGAGAAATCTCCACCTTAACGCAAGAGAGAGCATTAAAGAAGCCTAGGTGTATCAGTTTTACAGAAAAGCAATACTTGTAACTAAAATATGGTATCTCACCATCACATCACATAGAAACTTAGGACACCCATCCCCACCGGAGGTTGCATCCCAGGGTGGTGGACCTTGCCATTCTTCACCACCTTCTGTTGGACTGCGTGTGTTTGCTACTCTACCAGATGATTTCTTTGCCTTCTTTCTCGAAATTTTTGGTTTTCTATCAGATTCACTTAACAAAATTTTATCACCATACTTCCTGACAATTTGTGAAAGCACGTAATCCATCCGATTAGCTTGATCTGGTGGCAGTGCAGTAACCTCTTCATCTGATATGGGGACGGTTTTACAAAAATCAGGCGGGATAGCTTGGACCATCTCTAAAGCTTCACCAAATTTGATACCACACATTTTGTTAGAGTTTTGTTGTGTGTCAAATATCTGTTTCAAACCAAGATCCAGATGATACAACTGGAGACCCGTTGTACTTTCGACAGAATTCCCTGAAATGGACCGGTTACCAAATGTAAATAGGACAAACAAGATAGACATAATGCAGTAAAAAGGGAGTTTTTTTGCCTATGATGATCTATAGCTCCTGATGACTGATGGGACATAGCTCGCCTTTTCGTTTACTGTTTATTCTGGGGCATCGCAGATCGGAAATCTAGAAATCAAAACATAATTGGACATCTGGGGTACAAAGTCAGGGCCAAATATGGACTAATCTCTCTCCTATCACTGCACTGCTGCAAACACTTGACATACCAAAGCTTCTTTCAGAAGAGCATACTGTATTACCCCAACACACACAGAAGCAAACTCACTTTTGTTGTTCAAAAGGAGATATACTCCAACAGAAACCTAGAGAACATGCTCAAGACACCTAACTTTCTAGACAGAACTATCTTTCCAATCAAGCAAGTCCGTTACTGGTGTATCAGAGCTGCTTCATGGAGGTTGCAACACGTGGGCATGCACTGGAAGAAGATGAAAAAGGTACTTCACCAACCTTCTGTCACCGCCTTACTCTTGAAGACTTCAAGGATATGAATCAAACAATAAGCATCAACTGCTGCGTATTGCATTTGCTCTTCTGTCAGTGGACGCTGTGACCAATCACTGCATTGGAGTTCCTGTACTCGAGATGCAACAAAGTAAAACAAATGTAGTATTTCAAAAATTTGTAATAAATTCATATTTATATTCCTGAGAAATAAAATGTCAAATATCAAGACTGCACACCTTTGATAAAGTTATCCCCAAAACCTCCTGGCAAATTGTTGCCAAGCTCTTTGTTTGCTTTGATAATCTTCTCCCTGGTTGTTTGGGTTGCAGGTTGATGTATATGCTTGTTATATCTAAAAAGGGTTCCACCTAGTCACCAATTATTAGCTAGTATATGACAAGCATTAACCAGACAAAACAAAAATCAGTCCTATAAAAAGGTAACGAAACATAAGAGTGTGCAGCATATAGAATGTGTGGTTGAACCAAGATTGCTTCAAGAGCAAAAATAGTCCCAAGTACTTTAGTAAACTACAAATACTAATTGCAGCAATGACATATCCATATATTTCAACAGTTCTTTTACAATCTAGGACAGTGATTAAAAAGCAAAATCCGGATAAATTTTGATGAAGTTGTTGACATTCTTTAAGCAACCAAGCATAAGCAGCTACCGTATATACCGGGCGCGGGGTATGTCATTGAGCTACCACTTAGTTCTTGCAGAGTTAGCTTAAGTTTTGTTGACCATTATATATCACTACCCAAAATTATGCAAGTTAAGCTCCTTAATCAATATCATGAAACTTCAAAGCACCACCATTAACATATCATTTTGCAATTTGAAGTCATATCTGAAAGCAATATGGTATATAAAATAAAAGCTTCGACAATTGTGAAGTAACTCGAATAATCATTTCTTCAGAAGACAAAAAACAAAACTAACCCTATCAAAACCAGGTTCACAGCCATGAGCGCAGAAAGTAGAAGATAAATACACTAAATCCTGTTTGAATCTGAATCCCAATTTCAGTATATTCGGCGAGACAAATGCATCCCTGATAAGCTGGTAAATTGATTGTAAAGGGATCGACGCTAGGTCAATTAAGAAGACGGGCGATTCCACCGACGAGTCGTCGTCGTCGTCGCCGGGGAGCTGACAAGCGATTTGGAGAAGCGAGACGGTGGGGAAAGTAGACTGATGGGTTCGAATTGGCTTCCATTCGGCGTCGAGTCCGATGACTGATGAATGAGTCAATGCCCGAGTCAGATGGCTGAACTCGGGTGAGTCAGGGGATGAGACCAGGTGAATGGACTCCATGGGTTCGGAGAAGTGATCCTTTGCGTTTACTATATTATCTTAATTGAATAAAGGAAAAAAACTCAAATATGCATCGAACTTTTAAAAAAAATTTATTTATATTATTAGTTAAATATTGACTTATTTATGTTATTATCGTTAAAGAAAAAATTTATTTATGTCATTATTTTTTGATAATGGTTTTGCAAAACCATTTTTGATACATGACAAATTATAATTCGGTTACGTTATTAATATTTTAATTTTAAAAAATCATAATTTTGAAAAACAATTGAATTAATTTTTTATTTAAAAAATTAATGACGTGGCCGGATTATAATTGGCCACCTGTCAAAAATGGTTTCTATTGTTAAAAAATAATGACATGAATAAATATTTTCTTTAACTGTAATGACATAATAAAATCAAACTTTTAACTGATGGCATACATGCGCCTTTTCTGAAAGTTTAATAGCATGTTTGAGTCTTTTTCCTTGAATTAATATTTAGAAATTTAATAATCGAATATCGCATCGAAATAAATAGCATTTACGTTCAATATATTCATAATTTCATATATTAGCGTTTTTATTTTTTCATTCGGTGTTTCAAATTCGTATTAGAATCTTCATTAGATTTGTTTTAAACATTGCATGACCCATTTTGGGATGTCACTCTTGTAGGATTTTCTTTATATATAGATAGTTTGAACCTAAGACATATTAAGACGGAAACAGACATATATTAGAGTTCGGACTATATAAACATAAATATAAAACACTTAGGACCTGTTTGGTAGGTTGTATTAGATAGAATAATCTATAGATTAAAATTTAGTCCATTTAATACATTATTTGGTAGCTTCACTTAATTTAGTACATAGATTACTTATTCATCATATGTGGTTAAACCTTGGATAAAACCCCTAAATGACTAAACTAATCCTTAATTTATTTTCTTAAATTTCTTTTGTAATTTAATTTCCTTTTTATTTATATTAAGATGGTTATAAATGTTCTTTTTTAATTCTTCAAATCTTTTTGTGTAATTTAAGGGATAATGCCCAAGTACCCCCTCAATCTATGCCTGAAATCTCAGAGACACACTTATACTATACTAAGGTCCTATTACCCCCTGAACTTATTTTATTAATAATTCTTTACCCCTTTTCGACCTACGTGGCACTATCTTGTGGGCCCAACGATGATTGACTTTTTTTAAAAAACTAGTGCCACGTAGGCTAAAAAGGGGTAAAAAATTACTTATAAAATAAGTTCAGGGGGTAATAGGACCTTAGTATAGTATAAGTGTGTCTCTGGGATTTCGGACATAGGTTGAGGGGGTACTTGTGCATTTTCCCGTAATTTAATGATTTCACTAATTTTTGATTTTTTTATTCAAGATAGTTTGTTGATTACCCACTTGAACTATTTAAAAAAAAAACAAGCTCTAGGTATTGAATAATTTAAGTAGTCTTAAATTTATGTTAAATTTAAAATATATATTTGACCAATAAAATTACACCGTGCCATCAATGATCTTCTTAGTGGTACACTATACCTTAAAATTAATAACAATTCTATACATATAAGTAGTTATTTAACTAATTAAATGGAATAGAAAATTCTTTAAAATATCTACATTGACTCGATTTCATGAAATAAACACTCATAATAATACAAGTGTATAATAGGAAATAATTTTTTTTTTTGAGTTTTAAATCAAACACAAGATTAAGTGAAAAGTAGAACCGAACACTTGACAAAAAAATAATTTGCATTACTAATCTCTGCATTACTAATCTCTATGTTACTAATCCCTATATTTTCAATTTTTGTACCAAACGACCCCTTATTTTCTTTCATATCATTGGCCCAAAACGCAACTAAGTACTTTATGAATATAAACAGTGATTTGGTTATTTGCTAGATTTTTTTCACGTAAATTTAGTTAAGTTCTTTATGATTTTAAATAGTGATTGCAACATCAAATGTGTAACATATTGAATGACTCTTAACTCATGTGTGTCGCATGACATACTAGTTACGTGAGCTTGCTCGACTCTTGAGAGATAACTAATTTTTTTCACGTTTCTTAGATTCTTTTTTCACAGGAAGTTAGTTGTGTGCTTTAGGAATTTAAATAGTGACTGTGCATTAAAGACGTGAGGTATTTAACAATTCTTAACCGTGTGTGTTTGTAAAACACACTAGACACATGAGTTTGCACATTTGTTTGATGAGTTGTACTCTTTTCACGTGAATTCAATTTTTAATGTATCCATTTTCTAGATATTTTCATGTGAATTTAATTATGTGCTTTAAAAATTTAAAGCTGATACACAATCACTATTCAAATTTATAAATCACATAATTAACTTCACGTGGAAAATTTCTAAGGAACGTGAAAAGAATTTGTTATCTCTCGAGAGTCGTGCAAACTCAGATGACTAGTATGTCGTGTGACACGCATGACTTAAGAATCATCCAGTATGTTGTTCATTTTATATTGCAACCATTATTGAAATTCATGAAACAGATAACTAAATTCACGTGAAAAAATCTAGGAAATCAGAACTTTAAAAATCAAATTTACGTGAAAAAGTCATGTGTGCCTGCACACACTCTAGTCAAGTGAGCTTGTACAACTTTCGAGATATAATAAACTCTTGTCACGTAAATTTAATTTTTGATATGCTCATTTTCTAGATTTATTTTCACGTGAATTAAGTTAAATTTTCTATAAATGTTTACTTTTACTTTCTTAAACATTTTATGTGAAAAAAAGTTTTTTTAAGCTCTACACTCAAATGATTTTTCCGTTTTGATCAACTTCTATAAACAATATCATTTTAAATATATTTTATTATTTTAAAGTGCAACTCTATTGGCTTCGAAATCTATACACACATATATTAAGCTTCTAACTTCTTTCTATCATAATAAATTGAATTTAAAAGCGTACCATTCTTCTTTATTTTACTATCAGTCTTCGACCCAAGGTGCTTTAGAGGTTAACTAAAAAGCTCTTATTTAGTTATCTGCTTTAGAACTTAATTATTGATTGTTATATTAAATGCATGAGGTAATGAATTAGTGTTAAACTGTGTGTATTTGCACGACGTTCTAAATGTGACACATTTTTTATATGTGAATTTGATTTTTTATGTGTTCATTCCATATATATTTTCACGTGAATTGTTGAATATCTCACGTTTTTAATACACAATCACTATTCAAATTTATAAATCACATAATTAACTTCACGTGAAAAAAATCTAAGAAACGTGAAAATAATTTGTTATCTCTCGAGAGTCATGCAAACTCAGATGAATAGTATGTCGTACGACATACGTGACTTAAAGTCATTCAGTATGTTATTACTCATTTTATGTTGCAACCATTATTGAAATTCATAAAAAGTTAACTAAATTCATGTGAAAAAATTTAGGAAATCATAACTTAAAAAATTAAATTCACGTGAAAAGAGTGCCAAATCCGGATAGTTGTACATACACACGTGAAAGAATCTAGGGAATGAACACATTAAAAATAAAAATTACGTGAAAAGATTATAACTTATCAAACAAAAGTACAAGCTTACATGTCTAGTGTGTTATGTAAACACACATTAGTTAGTAAGGGTTAACTACCTCACATCTTTAATGTGCAATCACCGTTTAAATTATTAAATCACATAACTAAATTCACATGAAAAAAATCATGTATTTGTCTTTACAACACACTAGACATATGAGCCTGCACGTTTATTTGATAGGTTACACTCTTTTCACATGAATTCAATTTTTGATGTGCTTTAGAAATTTCAATAACGTTTGTGATATGCGTGAGGTAATGAATAACTGCTAAGTTGTGTGTGCTTGCACGACTTTCTAGATGTGACACTCTTTTAACGTTAACTAAATTTTTTTATATGCTCATTCCCTGGATTTTTTTATGTAAATTTAGTTAAGCAGTTGATGAATTTAAACTGTGGTTGTGACATTAAATGTGTAGCATATTGAATGACTTTTAAGTCATGTTTTCCTGCACGACACACTAGCCATGTGAGCTTGCACAACTCTTGAAATATAACAATTTCTCGTCACATAAATTTCGATAAAGTCTCTATTCCCTAAATCATGTCACATGAATTTAATTTTAATATTTTCATTTCTTAAATTCACATTCACGTAAATTTAATTAAGTCCTCTATAAATATTTACTTTTATCTTCTTAGATTTTTTATGCGAAAAAAAAATATTAACTTTTTTGGAACTCCAATAATTTTCCCACATCAATAAATTTCTATTAAGAGTAATCTTTTGAACACATATTTATCCTAAAATGTGACTATTTTGGTTTTAAAATCTACATACATATATTAAGGTACTACTCTTGGTTTGACGATAGTGATTAACCCATGAACTGAAATAGATTAAATGATGACTTCTGTAGAGAAGAGGGGAAACCTTCGGAAAAAACTTCTTAGATTGAGTGATAGGTCGACACCTTTCAATCAAAGTAAATAGAATTCAAATGACGCTTCTTAATAGTCGTGCAAGTGCACATGACTAGTATGTCGTACGACACACATGACTTAAGAGTCATTCTGTATGATACTCATTTAATGTTGCAAAATTATTGAAATTCATAGAGAAGTTAACTAAATTCACGTGAAAAATATCTATGGAACATGTACTTAAAAAATCAAATTCACGGGAGCTACACCAGGAAAGTCGTGAAGGCACAGACAACTTTACAGTCATTTAGTACCTCACACATTTAACATTGTAACCAATATTTAAATTCATAAAGCACAAAACTAAACAAACGTGAAAAATCTAGGGAATGGACACATCAAAAATTGAAATCACGTGAAAAAGTAAAACTTATCAACCAAAAGTGGAGGCTTACATGTCTAGTGTGTTCTACAGACACACACAGGTTAATAATGATTAACTACCTCACACCTTTAATGTGTAATCACTATAAAAATTACTAGACCACATAACTAAATTCACGTATTTTTTAGGGAATGAGCTCATTGAAGTCGCGGATGCCGCACGACACATTAGTCAAGTGGGCGTGTATGATTCTTGAGATATAACAAATTCTTTTCATGTTCCTTAGATTCTTTTTCACGTGAAATTAGTTATATGATTTTAAAATTTAAATAATGATTGTGCATTAAAGGCATGAGGTACTTAACAATCCTTATCTCGGGTTTGTTCGTACAATACACTGGAAAAGTGAGCCTGCACGTTTATTTGATGTGTTACACTCTTTTCAGGTGAATTCAATTTTTGATGTGTTTTAGGAATTTAAATAATGATTGTGATATGCGTGAGGTGATAAATAACTGCTAAGTTGTGTGTGCCTGCACGACTTTCTAGATGTGAGAGACGTGAATTTAATTTTTATATGCTCATTTCCAAGATTTTTTATGTTAATTTAGTTAAGTGGTTGATGAATTTAAATAGTGGTTGCGACATTAAATGCGTAACATAGTGAATGACTTTTAAGTCATGTGTCTCTTCACGACACACTAGTCATGTAAGCTTAACAACTCTTGAGATATAACAATCTCTTGTCACGTGCATTTGGATGAAGTCTCTATTCCCTAAATCTTTTCAGGTGAATTTAATATTTATATTTTCATTTCCTAAATTCATTTTGACGTGAATTCAGTTAATTTATCTATAAATGTTTACTTTTATCTACTTAGATATTTTATGCGGAAAAAAACATTAAGTTTTTTGGTACTCCAATAATTTTCCCACGTTGATAAACTTCAATTAAGAGTAATCCTTTGAACATTATTTATCCTAAAATGTGATTCTTTTGGCTTCGAAATCTACATTAATATATTAAGGTATTGCTCTTGGTTTGACGATAGTGATTGACCCATGAACTGAAATAATCTAAAGATGAGTTCTGTAGAGAAGAGGGGAAAGTTTCGGGGAAAGCTTCTAAGATTGAGCCTTTCAATCAAAATAAATAGAATTCAAATGAAATGTCTTAATAGTCGTGCAAGCGCACATGACTAGTATGTCGCGCAAACGTCTTAATAGTCGTGCAAGCGCACATGACTAGTATGTCGTGCAACACACATGACTTAATAATCATTTTTTATGTTACTCTTTTAATGTTGCAACCATTATTGAAATTCATAGAGCACATAATTAAATTCGCGTGAAAAAGGGAACAAGTACCTAAAAAATCAAATTCACAATCAATTAGTACCTCACACTTTAATGTTGTAATCAATATTTAAATTCATAATACATGTGAAAAATCTAGGGAATGGACACATAAAAATTTGAAATCACGGAAAAAAAGTATAACTTATCAACCAAAAGTGTGTTCTGCAGACACACATGAGTTTGTAATGATTAACTACATCACATCTTTAATGTGCAATCGCCATAAAAAATACTAAACCACATAACTAAATTCTCATGTTTTTTAGGGAATGAGCTTAGTTAAGCCATGTGTGCCGCACGACACATTAGTCATGTGGGCGTGCACGATTCTCGAGATATAACAAACTTTTTTCATGTTTCTTGGATTCTTTTTCACGTGAAATTAGTTATGTGATTTAAAAATTTAAATAATGATTGTGCATTAAAGGCGTTAGGTACTTAACAATTTTTATCTCTTGTTTGTTTGTACAACACACTAGACACGTGAGCCTGCACGTTTATTTGATGTGTTATTCTCTTTTTACATGAATTCAATTTTTGATGTGCTTTAGGAATTTCAATAATGATTGTGATATTTGTGAGATAATGAATAACTACTAAGTTGTGTGTGCTCGCACGACTTTCTAGATGTCACAGACTCTTTTCACGTGAACTAATTTTTTTATATGCTCATTCCCTAGATATTTATGTGAATTTAGTTAAGTGTTGATGAATTTAAATAGTGGTTGCGACATTAAATGCGTAACATACTGAATGACTTTTAAGTCATGTCAAGGAGAAAAACAAAGTTGTGAATGACGGTTCGGCATTGTCAACAAACTCAATCCATTCTCATGATGAAGACAATGCTCAGGGACAAGGATACAACATTAAGGATTGTTAATGAGTTAATAAAGCTTAATGATTTTAATGATTTGCTAAGTTTGGCAGAGTTGACCAAATAGTGTATCTACGCGATAACACGGTTAGGAATCACCTATGTGAGTGTGAAGTGTAAGCCGCTTCAAAGAAGATGATTGTCAAAAGCCCATCTCTCTATACACTCATGGAACCAGGAGGTGTTCATGGCTAAAACGAACACAACCGTAAGAACCATAAACGGTAAAGGGTTAATTGTGTGACATATGGTTGTCTAGGTATACACCAAAGTTCGACGGTTCAAAGATATCACATCTACCAATAGACCCAGTATATGCGACATATGTTCACTACGGAAAGTCCAAGGGGAAACCTACTTATCCAGATGCAATTAATTCTTGCTTGTAAAGTACACATACTTGTCCGTTTCTTTGTCTTCGAGTCATTCCCCATTCATGCGGGGGATTGTGGATTTTAAAAAGGTGTGAATGGAAAATGAAGAGTTGCGACTTTTATGAAGAGTCGTGACTTTTATGAAATGTTGCGACTTTTATGAAAAGTTGTGACTTTTATGAAAAGTTGTGACTCTTATGGAAAGTTGTGACTTTTATGAAAGGTGACGACCTTTCTTAAAGATTGTGACTTTTCCAAAGGTTTGTGACCTTTCCGGTAAGGCACAATAAGAAACTTTTCGCACTACCCTTTGTTTTCTATAAATTGAGGGATTTCCTCTCATTTTAATATAGAATTCATGGACTTCTTCTTCAACTACTAAATCTAGTATTCTAAGTGTAGTTTACTGCCATTGAGTGGTTCACTGACACCGGAGTTTTTGGTAACTATACTCTGGAGATTGAGATCATTTTACCCTGAGAGGTCATATTCCAAATCAAACCTCGGATAATAGAGGGGAATCACGTCCTTAAGGGGACACTGTGAGTTCAGTGGACTTGATCTTTTTTCTATTAAAATTTTTCCAAATTCTGGTACGTGTTTTACAATTTTTAGATTTGTGAATTAATTTCAGTTCTTCTATTCTTGTTCTTCACTGGTTCATTAAACTTAGTAACTTCGTGTTTCTGCATAGTTTGTTGGAATCATTAAGATTCTTTAGACACATATTAACAACAATTCTTCTTTAAGGAAAATATTTCGTATATTTTTTATCGGTTTCTGATTCTAGTTTCGCTACTAGTTTTAATTTTCTAGTTGTAAAATGTTCTTAAACTTTGTTGTCTTACAAAGATGTTCAAAGTTTTGTTCTAAGTATGTTTGGAATACAAGATGAACAACATTAATTAAATTCGCGTGAAAAAAAAATCTAGAGAACAAGTACCTAAAAAATCAAATTCACAATCAATTAGTACCTCACACTTTAACATTGTAATCAATAATTAAATTTATAATACACGTGAAAATCTAGGGAATGGACACATAAAAATTTGAAATCACGGAAAAAAAGTATAACTTATAAACCAAAAGTGCAAGCTTACATGTCTAGTGTGTTCTGCAGACACACATGAGTTTGTAATGATTAACTACATCACATCTTTAATATGCAATCGCTATAAAAATTACTAAACCACATAACTAAATTCTCATATTTTTTAGGGAATGAGCTTAGTTAAGCCACGTGTGTCGCACGACACATTAGTCATGTGGGCGTGCACGATTCTCGAAATATAACAAAATTTTTTCATGTTTCTTGGATTCTTTTTTACGTGAAATTAGTTAAAAATTTAAATAATGATTGTGCATTAAAGGAGTTAGCTACTTAACAATTTTTATCTCTTGTTTGTTTGTACAACACACTAGACACCTGAGCCTACACGTTTATTTGATGTGTTATTCTCTTTTCACATGAATTCAATTTTTGATGTGCTTTAGGAATTTCGATAATGATTGTGATATTTGTGAAATAATGAATAACTACTAAGTTGTGTGTGCCTGCACGACTTTCTAGATGTCACAGACTCTTTTCACTTGAACTAATTTTTTTTATATGCTCATTCCCTAGATATTTATGTGAATTTAGTTAAGTGTTGATGAATTTAAATAGTGGTTGCGACATTAAATGCGTAACATGTTATTCTTACAATAACATGTATTTATAAGGTTAATAAACAAAAACAAAAATAAGATGAAGCAGAAAAAATATAAAATACAAGAATTAATCCGAGTCCACAGAAACTACTGTGTCCTTAAGAAATTTAATCCCCTCACTGTACCCAAGGTTATGTATTAATTTCTCCCAAGATAAAACGGATTAAACCTGTTAAAGAAATAGCGGTACCTTAAACTTCTTTAACTTCAACGAACTTAAGAACAACAACAAGTCACACAGACTCAGTCGATCGACACTTTGATTTTGTTTGAGAGAAAAATAAATGCAGAGAAAGAAAAAAAAATTTCAGTGATTGAAAAATCAAAAATTGACTTCCTTTTATAGCCATTTTCAGCAAGGAACATGTCTGTTCAGTGAAATTTGTTCAGACCCATTTTATCCAGAAAGTTGTGTCTTTTGGAAAAAATAACAACTTTTCGAAAAAATGTGTCTGTTAGGAAAACAACTACTTTTTGGACCCGCAAATTTATAAGAGATAATATTAACAGGATTTATTTGATTTAACAAAAACTGATTAAATAAATTTTGTCCAAAAAATTTATCAATCACATCATTTGCCAAAGCCAAAGCCGAAGCCGAAGCCGAAACCGAAGCCGAGCAAGCTACGACGACGGCGCGAGGGGGCATCTTCTTCTTATCTCTTTTAAGAAGTAATGGAAGTGTTTCCTTCTATAAGGACAACAATTTCCATTTCTTTTGCCGATATGGGAGAAATGACTTTTCATTTGCATTTTGCAAATGACTTTTCATTTTCCCTCCAAAGTAGTTCCCTCACTTTTCATATTCTCTCTTTTCTTTTACCATTCACACTTGCGAAAACCCAACATAACAGACTGAATGACTTTTAAGTCATGTGTTCTTGCACGAAACACTAGTCATGAGCTTGCACAACTCTTGAGATATAACAATCTCTTGTCACATGAATTTCGATAAAGTCTTTATTCCCTAAATCTTGTCACGTGAATTTAATTTTAATTTTTTCATCTCCTAAATTCATTCTCACGTGAATTCAGTTAAGTCATTTATAAATGTTTACTATTATCTTCTTAGATTATTTATGGGGAAAAAAATTATGTTTTTTGGCACTCCAATAATTTTCCCACATCGATAAACTTCTACTAAGAGTAATCTTTTGAACATTTTTTTATCCTATAATATGACTCTTTTGGCTTCGAAATCTACATAGATATATTAAGGTACTACTCTTGGTTTGACTATAGTGATTGACCCATGAACTGGAGTATATTTAAAGATGACTTCCGTAAAAAAGAGGGGAAAGCTTCAGGATTGAGCGGTAGGATGACATATTTCAATCAAAATAAATAAAATTCAGATGAAGCATCTTAATAGTCGTGCAAGCAGTATGTCGTGCGACACACGTGACTTAAAAGTCATTCGGTATGTTACTCATTTAATGTTGCAACCACTATTGAAATTCATAGAGTAGTTAACTAAATTCATGTGAAAAAAATCTAGGAATTTTTTTATCCAATAATTGATGTGCTTTAGGAATTTCAGTAATGATTGTGATATGCATGAGATAATGAATAACTACGAAGTTGTGTGCACTTGCACAATTTTCTAGATGTGACAGACTCTTTTCACTTGAAATAAATTTTGTATATGCTCATTCTCTAGATTTTTTAATGTGAATTTAGTTAAGTGCTTGATGAATTTAAATAGTGGTTGCGACATTAAATGCGTAACATATTGAATGACTTTTAAGTCATGTGTGCTTACACGACACACTAGTCATGTGAGCTTGAACAACTCTAGAGATATAACAATCTCTGTCACGTGAATTTCAATGAAATTCCTATTCCCTAAATCTTATCACGTGAATGTAATTTTAATATTCTCATTTCCCAGATTCATTTTCACGTGAATCCAATTAAGTCCTCTATAAAAGTTTGCTATTATCTTCTTAGATTTTTAATACGAAAAAAATATTACGTGCTTCGCAATCCATTAATTTTCCTACATCGATAAATTTCTACTGAGAGTAATCTTTTGAACATTTTTTTATCCTATAATATGACTCTTTTGGCTTCGAAATCTACATAGATATATTAAGGTACTACTCTTGGTTTGACGATAGTGATTGACCCATGAACTGGAGTATATTTAAAGATGACTTCCGTAAAAAAGAGGGGAAAGCTTCAGGGATTGAGCGATAGGATGACATATTTCAATCAAAATAAACAAAATTCAGATGAAGCGTCTTTATAGCCGTGCAAGCAAACATAGTATGTCGTGCGACACACGTGACTTAAAAGTCATTCGGTATGTTACTCATTTAATGTTGCAACCACTATTGAAATTCATAGAGTAGTTAACTAAATTCATGTGAATAAAATCTAGGAATTTTTTTATCCTATAATTGATGTGCTTTAGGAATTTAATTAATGATTGTACGAAGTTGTGTGTACTTGCACAATTTTCTAGATGTGACAGACTCTTTTCACTTGAAATAAATTTTGTATATGCTCATTCTCTAGATTTTTTATGTGAATTTAGTTAAGTGCTTGATGAATTTAAATAGTGGTTGCGACATTAAATGCATAACATACTGAATGACTTTTAAGTCATGTGTGCTTACACGACACACTAGTCATGTGAGCTTGAACAACTCTAGAGATATAACAATCTCTGTCACGTGAATTTCAATGAAATTCCTATTCCCTAAATCTTATCACGTGAATATAATTTTAATATTCTCATTTCCCAGATTCATTTTCACGTGAATTCAATTAAGTCCTCTATAAAAGTTTGCTTTTATCTTCTTAGATTTTTAATACGAAAAAAATATTACGTTTTTCGCACTCCAATAATTTTCCTACATCGATAAATTTCTACTAAGAGTAATCTTTTGAACATTTTTTTATCCTATAATATGACTCTTTTGGCTACGAAATCTACATAGATATATTAAGGTACTACTCTTAGTTTGACGATAGTGATTGACCCATGAACTGGAGTATATTTAAAGATGACTTCCGTAGAAAAGAGGAGAAAGCTTCAGGGATTGAGCGATAGGATGACATATTTCAATCAAAATAAATAAAATTCAGATGAAGCGTCTTAATAGTCGTGCAAGCAGACATGACTAGTATGTCGTGCGACACACGTGACTTAAAAGTCATTCGGTATGTTACTCATTTAATGTTGCAACCACTATTGAAATTCATAAAGTAGTTAACTAAATTCATGTGAAAAAAAATCTAGGAATTTTTTCATCCTATAATTGATGTGCTTTAGGAATTTCAGTAATGATTGTGATATTTATGAGATAATGAATAACTACTAAGTTGTGTGTACCCGCACGACTTTCTAGATGTCACAGACTTTTTTCACGTGAACTAATTTTTTTATATGCTCATTCCCTAGATATTTATGTGAATTTAGTTAAGTGTTGATGAATTTAAAAAGTGGTTGCGACATTAAATGCGTAACATACTGAATGACTTTTAAGTCATGTGTTCTTGCACGAAACACTAGTCATGAGCTTGCACAACTCTTGAGATATAACAATCTCTTGTCACATGAATTTCGATAAAGTCTTTATTCCCTAAATCTTGTCACGTGAATTTAATTTTAATTTTTTCATCTCCTAAATTCATTCTCACGTGAATTCAGTTAAGTCATTTATAAATGTTTACTATTATCTTCTTAGATTATTTATGGGGAAAAAAATTATGTTTTTTGGCACTCCAATAATTTTCCCACATCGATAAACTTCTACTAAGAGTAATCTTTTGAACATTTTTTTATCCTATAATATGACTCTTTTGGCTTCGAAATCTACATAGATATATTAAGGTACTACTCTTGGTTTGACTATAGTGATTGACCCATGAACTGGAGTATATTTAAAGATGACTTCCGTAAAAAAGAGGGGAAAGCTTCAGGATTGAGCGGTAGGATGACATATTTCAATCAAAATAAATAAAATTCAGATGAAGCATCTTAATAGTCGTGCAAGCACACATGACTAGTATGTCATGCGACACACGTGACTTAAAAGTCATTCGGTATGTTACCCATTTAATGTTGCAACCACTATTGAAATTCATAGAGTAGTTAACTAAATTCATGTGAAAAAAATCTAGGAATTTTTTTATCCTATAATTGATGTGCTTTAGGAATTTAAGTAATGATTGTACGAAGTTGTGTGTACTTGCACAATTTTCTAGATGTGACAGACTCTTTTCACTTGAAATAAATTTTGTATATGCTCATTCTCTAGATTTTTATGTGAATTTAGTTAAGTGCTTGATGATTTTAAATAGTGGTTGCGACATTAAATGCGTAACATATTGAATGACTTTTAAATCATGTGTGCTTACACGACACACTAGTCATGTGAGCTTTAACAACTCTAGAGATATAACAATCTCTGACACGTGAATTTCAATGAAATTCCTATTCCCTAAATCTTATCACGTGAATGTAATTTTAATATTCTCATTTCCCAGATTCATTTTCTCGTGGATTCAATTAAGTCCTCTATAAAAGTTTGTTATTACCTTCTTAGATTTTTAATATGAAAAAAATATTACGTTCTTCGCACTCCAATAATTTTCCTACATCAAAAAAATTTCTACTAAGTGTAATCTTTTGAACAATTTTTTATCCTATATTATGACTCTTTTGGCTTCGAAATCTACATAGATATATTAAGGTACTACTCTTGGTTTGACGATAGTGATTGACCCATGAATTGGAGTATATTTAAAGATGACTTCCGTAAAAAAGAGGGGAAAGCTTCAGGGATTGAGCGATAGGATGACATATTTCAATCAAAATGAACAAAATTCAGATGAAGCGTCTTAATAGTCGTACAAGTAGACATGACTATTATGTCGTGCGACACACGTGACTTAAAAGTCATTCGGTATGTTACTCATTTAATGTTGCAACCACTATTGAAATTCATAGAGTAGTTAACTAAATTCATGTGAAAAAAATCTAGGAATTTTTTTATCCTATAATTGATGTGCTTTAGGAATTTCAATAATGATTGTGATATTTATGAGATAATGAATAACTACTAAGTTGTGTGTGCCCGCACGACTTTCTAGATTTCACAGACTCTTTTCACGTGAACTAATTTTTATATATGTTCATTCCCTAGATATTTATGTGAATTTAGTTAGTGTTGATGAATTTAAATAGTGGTTGCGATATTAAATGCGTAACATACTGAATGACTTTTAAGTCATGTGTTCCTGCACGAAACACTAGTCATGAGCTTGCACAACTCTTGAGATATAACAATCTCTTGTCACATGAATTTCGATAAAGTCTTTATTCCCTAAATCTTGTCACGTGAATTTAATTTTAATTTTTTCATCTCCTAAATTCATTCTCACGTGAAATCAGTTAAGTCCTCTAAAAAAGTTTGCTTTTATCTTCTTAGATTTTTAATACGAAAAAAATATTATGTTTTTCACACTCCAATAATTTTCCCTCATCGATAAATTTCTACTAAGAGTAATCTTTTGAACATTTTTTTATCCTATAATATGACTCTTTTGGCTACGAAACCTACATAGATATATTAAGGTACTACTCTTGGTTTGACGACAGTGATTGACCCATGAACTGGAGTATATTTAAAGATGACTTCCGTAAAAAAAGAGGGGAAAGCTTCAGGGATTGAGCGATAGGATGACATATTTCAATCAAAGTAAATAAAATTCAGATGAAGCGTCTTAATAGTCGTGCAAGCTCACATAGTATGTCGTGCGACACACGTGACTTAAAAGTCATTCGGTATGTTACTCATTTAATGTTGCAACCACTATTGAAATTCATAGAGTAGTTAACTAAATTCATGTGAATAAAATCTAGGAATTTTTTTATCCTATAATTGATGTGCTTTAGGAATTTAATTAATGATTGTACGAAGTTGTGTGTACTTGCACAATTTTCTAGATGTGACAGACTCTTTTCACTTGAAATAAATTTTGTATATGCTCATTCTCTAGATTTTTTATGTGAATTTAGTTAAGTGCTTGATGAATTTAAATAGTGGTTGCGACATTAAATGCATAACATACTGAATGACTTTTAAGTCATGTGTGCTTACACGACACACTAGTCATGTGAGCTTGAACAACTTTAGAGATATAACAATCTCTGTCACGTGAATTTCAATAAAATTCCTATTCCCTAAATCTTATCACGTGAATGTAATTTTAATATTCTCATTTCCAGATTCATTTTCACGTGAATTCAATTAAGTCCTCTATACAAGTTTGCTTTTGTCTTCTTAGATTTTTAATACGAAAAAAATATTACGTTTTTCGCACTCCAATAATTTTCCTATATCGATAAATTTCTACTAAGAGTAATCTTTTGAACATTTTTTTATCCTATAATATGACTCTTTTGGCTACGAAATCTACATAGATATATTAAGGTACTACTCTTGGTTTGACGATAGTGATTGACCCATGAACTGGAGTATATTTAAAGATGACTTCCGTAAAAAAGAGGGGAAAGCTTCAGGGATTGAGCGATAGGATGACATATTTCAATCAAAATAAATAAAATTCAGATGAAGCGTCTTAATAGTCGTGCAAGCAGACATGACTAGTATGTCGTGCGACACACGTGACTTAAAAGTCATTCGGTATGTTACTCATTTAATGTTGCAACCACTATTGAAATTCATAGAGTAGTTAACTAAATTCATGCGAAAAAAATCTAGGAATTTTTTTATCCAATAATTGATGTGCTTTAGGAATTTCAGTAATGATTGTGATATTTATGAGATAATGAATAACTACTAAGTTGTGTGTGCCCGCACGACTTTCTAGATGTCACAGACTCTTTTCACGTGAACTAATTTTTTTATATGCTCATTTCCTAGATATTTATGTGAATTTAGTTAAGTGTTGATGAATTTAAATAGTGGTTGCGACATTAAATGAGTAACATACTGAATGACTTTTGAGTCATGTGTTCCTGCACGAAACACTAGTCATGAGCTTGCACAACTCTTGAGATATAACAATCTCTTGTCACAGGAATTTCGATAAGGTCTTTATTCTCTAAATCTTGTCACATGAATTTAATTTTAATTTTTTCATCTCCTAAATTCATTCTCACGTGAATTCAGTTAAGTCCTCTATAAAAGTTTGCTTTTATCTTCTTAGATTTTTAATACGAAAAAAAAATTACGTTTTTCGCACTCCAATAATTTTCCCACATCGATAAATTTCTACTAAGAGTAATCTTTTGAACATTTTTTTATCCTATAATATGACTCTTTTGGCTACCAAATCTACATAGATATATTAAGGTACTACTCTTGTTTTGACGATAGTGATTGACCCATGAACTGGAGTATATTTAAAGATGACTTCCGTAAAAAAGAGGGGAAAGCTTCAGGGATTGAGCGATAGGATGACATATTTCAATCAAAATAAGTAAAATTAAGATGAAGCATCTTAATAGTCGTGCATGCACACATGACTAGTATGTCGTGCGACACACGTGACTTAAAAGTCATTCGGTATGTTACTTATTTAATGTTGTAACCACTATTGAAATTCATAGAGTAGTTAACTAAATTCATGTGAAAAAAATCTAGGAACAAGTACTTAAAAAATCAAATTCACGGGAGCTACACCAGGAAAGTTGTACAGGCACTCACAACTTTGCAGTCATTTATTACCTCATACATTTAACATTGTAATCAATATTTAAATTCATAAAGCACAAAACTAAACACACGTGAAAAATCTAAGGAATGGACACATCAAAAATTGAAATCACGTGAAAAGAGTATAACTTATCAATCAAAAGTGCAGGCGTACATGTCTAGTGTGTTCTGGATACACACACAAGTTTGTAATGATTAACTACTTCACTTCTTTAATGTGCAATCGCTATAAAAATTACTAAATCACATAACTAAATTCGCGTATTTTTTAGGGAATGAGCTTATTTAATACACATGTGCCGCAACATTAGTCATGTGGGCGTACACTATTCTCGATATATAACAAATTCTTTTCATATTCCTTAGATTCTTTTTCACATGAAATTAGTTATGTGATTTAAAAATTTGAATAATGATTGTCCATTAAAGGCATGAGGTACTTAACAATCCTTATCTCGTGTTTGTTTGTACAACACACTAGACACGTGAGTCTGCACGTTTATTTGATATGTATACTCTTTTCACATGAATTCAATTTTTGATGTGCTTTAGAAATTTCAATAATGATTGTGATATGCGTTAAATTATGAACAAATGATAAGTTTTGTGTCCCAGAACGACTTTTTAGATTTGATAAACTCTTTTCACGTGAACTAAATTTTTTATATGCTCATTCCCTATATTTTTTATGTGAATATAGTTAAGTGGTTGATGAATTTACATATTGGTTGAAACATTAAATATGTAACATACTGAATGACTTTTAGTCTCGTGTTCCTGCACAACACATTAGTCATGTGAACTAGCACAACTCTTGAGATATAACAATATTTTGTCACATGAATTTTGATAAAGTCTCTATTTCCTAAATCTTGTCACGTGAATTCAATTTTAATATTTTCATTTTCCTAAATTAATTTTTACGTGAATTCAGTTAAGTCATCTATAAATGTTTACTTTTATCTTCCTAAATTTTTTATGCGAAAAAAAATATTAAGTTCTTTGACACTCCAATAATTTTTCCACATCGATAAACTTCTATTAAGAGTAATCTTTTGGACATTTTTTATCCTATAATGTGACTCTTTTAGGCTTTGAAATCTAAATTCATATATTAAGGTACTACTCTTGGTTTGAAGATAGTGATTGACCCATAAACTGGAATAGATTTAAATATAACTTCTGTAAAGAAGAGGGAAAAGCTTCGGGGAAAGCTTCTTAGATTGAGCGATAGGTGGACACCTTTCGATCAAAATAAATAGAATTCAAACAAAGCATCTTAATAGTCGTGCAAGCGCACATGACTAGTATGTTGTGCGACACACGTGACTTAAGAGTCATTCAATATGTTACTCATTTAATGTTGCAACAATTGTTTAAATTCATAGATCAGTTATTTAAATTCAAGTGAAAAAATATGGTGAACAAGTATTTAAAAAATCAAATTCACGAGAGCCGTACAAGGAAAGTCGTGGAGGCACATACAACTTTACAGTCATTTAGTACCTCACACATTTAACATTGTAATCAATCTTTAAATTCATAAAGCACAAAACTAAACAAACGTGAAAAATCTAGGGAATGGACAAATAAAAAATTGAAATCACGCGAAAAGAGTATAACTTATTAACCAAAAGTGCAGGTGTTATGCGGAATTTGAGATAATACGAGAAAATATAAACGCGAAAAACAAGACAACAGATTTACGTGGTTCACCAATAAATTGGCTACGTCCACGGGGAAGAGGGAGAGCAGTTTTATTATGGAGAGGCAAGAACAGAATTACGGAATAGGGTTTGCCATAGCGTCTATATATAGTGCTAAGCTACGCCCTAACAGGCTTGGGCCCAACATACAGAATTAACAGATAATTAAGGGCCCAATACAATAACATTGTATACCGTCGGGCCGGGGGCGTCTCCGCCCCCCCGGACCCCCGTCCTTTCTGTTTGTAACGGGTCCGATTCAAGGCATTCAACAAATCTCCACCTTGACTTGAATTCTCCGAACAGATTCTTCAGACGCACTATGATAGTGCCAGGCCTCCCCCTCTTCCTCAGAGTTGCCCCGCAGGGCAATTAACAGCTTCTGATGTTGAGCAAGTCCAAACAGTGTTGAAACTTGCTCTGTGGAACCGGCTTTGTGAACATATCAGCAGGATTATCAGCAGTTCCTACTTTCTTCACCTTGATTCTCTTCTCACTTCTCAGAAAATGATACCTTACGTCAATATGCTTGGTTCTCTCATGATGGACTTGATCCTTGGCTAGACAAATTGCGCTCAAACTGTCACAATACACCGTAGCCTGATCATGATGCAGACCAAGATCACTAACCAGCCCTTTCAGCCAAATCCCTTCTTTTGCAGCCTCTGTCAAGGCCATGTACTCCGCTTCCGTAGTAGACAAAGTCACTGTAGGTTGCAAAGTTGCCTTCCAACTGACGACAGATCCTCCAAGGGTAAACACATAGCCAGTCATCGATCTTCTTGTGTCAACATCTCCAGCATAGTCAGAATCAGAATAGCCAGTAACCAAGCACTGAGTATCACCTCCATAAATGAGACCAACGTCAGATGTACCTCTAAGGTACCGGAAAATTCTCTTCACAGCCTGCCAATGTTCTCTCCCTGGTTGTCCCATGAATCTGCTCACTACACTGACTGCATGTGCTAAATCTGGCCTTGTACAGACCATAGCATACATCAAACTTCCTACGGCACTGGCATAAGGGACTCGTGACATATACTCCTTCTCTTCTTCTGACTGTGGAGCGAACATGGCAGTGAGATGGATATTGGCAGCACTGGGGGTATCAATAGGCTTAGATGAAGACATGCCAAACCTCGCCAAGACCTTCTGAATGTAGCTTCTCTGTGACAAGAAAAGTTTCCTTCTCTCTCTGTCTCTAATGATCTCCATCCCTAGAATCTTCCGAGCGGCTCCCAGATCCTTCATCTCAAACTCAGCACTAAGTAAACCCTTCAGCTTCTGAATGTCATACTTCTTCTTTGCAGCTATCAGCATATCATCTACATAAAGCACCAGATAGATGAATGAATCATCCTTGAGCCTATTGTAGTAGACACAACAATCATATGAGCTCCGAGTATAGCCCAACTTCACCATATAGCTGTCAAACCTTTTGTACCACTGCCTTGGAGACTGCTTAAGTCCATATAAGGACTTCTTCAACTTGCAGACGTGATTTTCCTTCCCTGGAACTTGGAAACCATCCGGCTGAGTCATGTATATCTCTTCCTCCAACTCTCCATGTAGAAACGCTGTCTTCACATCAAGTTGTTCAAGCTCCAGATTCTGATGTGTAACAATCGCTAGTAACACTCGGATGGAAGTATGTCTGACCACTGGTGAGAAGATCTCATTGTAGTCCACTCCCTCTCTTTGGTTGAAACCTCTGGCAACAACCCTGGCTTTATACTTGACTCCTTCTGCTGGTGATATCCCTTCCTTCTTCTTGAAAACCCATTTGCAAGTAATAATCTTTCTCCCCGAAGGCTGTATGACCAGATCCCATGTCTGATTCTTGTGTAGGGACTCCATCTCATCTCCCATAGCGGCAAACCATTTTTCAGAATCAGAACTTAAAATGGCTTCTTTGTAAGTAGACGGCTCAGATGTATCTACCTCTTCAGCAACCTGCAGTGCATAACCCACCATGTCCTCAAAACCATACCTCGTAGGTGGCCGAACTCCAACCCTCCTTGGCCGATCTTGAGCTATACTCCGATGGATATCTGATGGCATAGATTCTGGAATATCAGTTTCTGTCTGTGGCTCTTGATCCTCCTCTTCAGGTTCTTTCAAATCGCTCTCGTTCTGAATGACTTGAAACTCCACCTGTTTATCAAGACTCCCAGTTTCTGACGTAGTTGTAGGCTTCACAATGGTTCTAAGCAGAGAACTTTCATCAAAGACAACGTTCCTGCTCATAATAACCCTCTTTTCTGCTGGAGACCAGATTCTGAAACCTTTCACTCCATCTCCGTAGCCCACAAATACTCCCTTTTTAGCTCTTGGTTCTAACTTACCTTCACTGACGTGATAGTAAGCCGTACAACCAAAAGCTTTCAGATTTGAATAATCAGCAACTTTTCCTGACCACATCTCCATAGGTGTTTTGCACTGTATGCCTGTATGTGGTCCGCGGTTAATCAAGTAGCAAGCTGTACTAACCGCTTCTGCCCAGAATCTTCTATCTAGCCCAGCATTAGAGAGCATGCACCTTGCTCTCTCCAGAAGTGTTTGATTCATCCGCTCAGCTACACCGTTCTGCTGTGGTGTATTTCTGACTGTACGATGTCGAGCAATCCCTTCATCCTTACAGAATTGATCAAATTCAGACCAGCAGAATTCCAGCCCATTATCAGTTCGCAACCTCTTGATCTTCTTCCCTGTTTGATTTTCCATCAAAATTTTCCACTCCTTGAACTTCTGGAAAGCTTCACTTTTATGCTTCATCATGTACACCCAAGTCATCCTTGAGTAGTCATCAATCATGGACACAAAAAATCTGCAGCCTCCCAAAGACTCAACACGGCATGGACCCCAGCAATCAGAATGGATATAATCAAGAGTGCCTTTTGTTCTGTGAATGGCCTTTGGAAACTTGTTGCGATGTAGTTTTCCAAAGACACAATGTTCACAAAACTCTAGGCTTTTAACCTTATGACCAGCAAGAAGATCCTCCTTTGACAGAATTTGCATCCCTCTTTCACCCATATGACCAAGTCTCATGTGCCATAACTTAGTCATATCCTCCTGGTGAACTTCTGACGATGCAACATGGGCTGAACCTGTAACCGTGGAACCTTGTAGAAAATACAAAGTACCACGCATGACACCTTTCAGAATCAGATTTGAACCCTTCCAGACCCGCAAGACTCCATCTTTTCCCGACCAGCTGAATCCCTTGCTGTCCAAAGAACTGAGAGATATCAGATTTTTCGTCATCAATGGAACGTGCCTGACCTCGTTCAATGTGCAGAAGCTACCGTCATGTGTCCTTATCTTGATCGAGCCTGTCCCAACCACCTTGCAGACAGAACTGTTGGCCATCGAGATGCTGCCTCCGTCTATCTGCTCATAAGTCGTGAACCACTCTCTCCTAGGACAGATGTGATAGGATGCCCCAGAATCGAGAACCCACACATCTGAATGATGAGTGTGCTCATCCGCAACTAGGGCAATGTCTTCTTCAGAATTGGTGTCTTCTTCAGCAACAGCAGCAGAAACTGATTGTTTTTCCGATTGCTTCTTCTTCTTCGGACAATCAAATTTCCAATGTCCCTTCTCCTTGCAGTAATTACAAACATCATCTGGCTTTGCACCCTTCGACATCGGCTTATTTTTCTTTCCGCCGTTTTTCCTTCCCTTTCCGCTACTGGTGAACAGACCGGAAGGCTGTATGTCCGTACTTGTGCCGTTAGCCTTATGCCGTAATTCCCTGCTATGAAGGGCCGATCTGACTTCTTCCAGCGACACAGTATCTTTCCCAACAATGAACGATTGAACAAAATTCTCAAACGACATTGGGAGAGATACTAACAGAATTAGGGCAGCATCTTCATCCTCGATCTTCACATCGATATTACGCAATTCTAATAACAAAGTATTCAATTGCTCTAAATGTTCCCTGAGTTGTGTACCTTCAGCCATTCGTAAACCGAATAGACGTTGTTTCAGAAGCAGCTTGTTGGTTAGAGATTTTGTCATGTACAAACTCTCCAGCTTCAACCACAGACCAGCAGCAGTCTCTTCATCCGAGACTTCCGTGATGACGTCATCCGCGAGACACAGCATGATCGTCGAATGCGCCTTTTCCTCCAGAATCGCCATCTCAGGAGTAACGACGGCGTTCTTGTCTTTCGACAACGGCGCCCAGAATCCTTGTTGTTTCAACAAAGCCCGCATCTTGATCTGCCATAAACTGAAACTGTTCCTCCCTGTGAATTTGTCGATTTTCACGTTCAAAGCAGACATCTCGAATTCTTCAAGAACACCTGATTAACCGAGAGGCTCTGATACCAATTTGTTATGCGGAATTTGAGATAATACGAGAAAATATAAACGCGAAAAATAAGACAACAGATTTACGTGGTTCACCAATAAATTGGCTACGTCCACGGGGAAGAGGGAGAGCAGTTTTATTATGGAGAGGCAAGAACAGAATTACGGAATAGGGTTTGCCATAGCGTCTATATATAGTGCTAAGCTACGCCCTAACAGGCTTGGGCCCAACATACAGAATTAACAGATAATTAAGGGGTCCGATTCAAGGCATTCAACAGCAGGCTTACATGGCTAGTGTGTTTTGCAGAGACACACGAGTTAGTAATGATTAACTACCTCACATATTTAGCGTGCAATCACTATTTTAATTACTAAATCACATAACTAAATTCACGTATTTTTTTAGGGAATGAGCTTATTTAAGTCATGTGTGCCGCACGGCACATTAGTCATGTGATAGTGCACGACTCTCAAGATATAACAATTTCTTTCCATGTTCTGTAGATTATTTTTCACGTGAAATTAGTTATATGATTTAAATAATGATTGTGCATTAAAGATGTGAGGTACTTAACCATCCTTATCTCGTGTTTGTTTGTACAACACACTAAACACATGAGCTTGCACGTTTATTTGATGTGTTATAATGTTTTCACATGAATTCAATTCTTGATGTGCTTAAGGAATTTCAATAATGATTGTGATATGCATGAGATAGTGAATAACTACGAAGTTGTGTGTACTTGCACAATTTTCTAGATGTGACGGACTCTTTTCGCTTGAAATAAATTTTGTAGATGCTCATTTATGTGAATTTAGTTAAGTGGTTGATGAATTTAAATAGTGGTTGTGACATTAAATGTGTCACATACTGAATGCTTTTAAGTCATGTGTTCCTCCAAGACACACTAGTCATGTGAGCTTGCACAACTCTTGAGATATAATAATTTCTTGTCACGTGAATTTCGATAAATTCTTTGTTCCCTAAATCTTGTCACGTGAATTTAATTTTTCTTGTTTTCATTTCCTAAATTCATTTTCACGTGAATTCAGTTAAGTCATCTATAAATATATACTTTTATCTTTTTTGATTTTTCATGCGAAAAAAAAATATTGAGTTTTTTGGCACTCCAATAATTTCCCCATATCGATAAACTACTATTAAAATTAATCTTTCAAACATTTTTTATCCTAAAATGTGACTATTTTGGCTTCGAAATCTACATACATATATTAAGGTGCTACTATTGGTTTGACGTAGTGATTGACCCATGAACTGGAATAGATTTGAAGATGACTTTCGTAAAGAAGTGGGGAAAGCTTCTTAGATTGAGAGATAGGTCGACACCTTTCAATCAAAATAAATAAAATTCAAATGAAGTGTCTTAATAGTCGTGCAAGCGCACACCACTAGTATGTCGTGCAACACACGTGACTTAAGAGTCATTCATTATGTTACTAATTTAATGTTGCAACCATTATTTTAATTTAAAGGGCAGTTAACTAAATTCACGTGAAAAAAATCTTGGGAACATGTACTTAAAAAATCAAATTCACGGGAGCTACATCAGGAAAGTCGTGAAGGCACAGACAACTTTACAGTCATTTAGTACCTCACACATTTAACATTGCAACCAATATTTAAATTCATAAAGCACAAAACTAAACAAACGTGAAAAATCTAGGAAATGGACACATCAAAAATTGAAATCACGTGAAAAAAGTATAACTTATCAACCAAAAGTGGAGGCTGACATGTCTAGTGTGTTCTACAGACACACAAGTTAATAATGATTAACTACCTCACACATTTAATGTATAATCACTATAAAAATTACTAGACCACATAACTAAAAATACGTATTTTTTAAGGAATGAGCTCATTGAAGTCGCGTATGCCGCACGACACATTAGTCATGTGGGCGTGTATGATTCTTGAGATATAACAAATTCTTTTCATTTTCCTTAGATTCTTTTTCACGTGAAAGTAGTTATATGATTTTAAAATTTAAATAATGATTGTGCATTAAAGGCATGAGGTACTTAACAATTCTTATCTCGTGTTTGTTCGTACAACACATTAGACATGTGAGCCTGCTCGTTTATTTGATGTGTTACACTCTTTTCAGGTGAATTCAATTTTTGATGTGTTTTAGGAATTTCAGTAATGATTGTGATATGCGTGAGGTAATGAAATAACTGCTAAGTTGTGTGTGCCTGCACGACTTTCTAGATGTGAGTGACTCTTTTGATGTGAATTAAATTTTTATATGCTCATTCCCAAGATTTTTTATGTGAATTTAGTTAAGTGGTTGATGAATTAAAATATCGGTTGTGACATTAAATGCTTAACATAGTGAATGACTTTTAAGTCATGTGTCCCTGCACGACACACTAGTCATGTAAGCTTAACAACTCTTAAGATATAACAATCTCTTGTCACGTGCATTTCGATAAAGTCTCTATTCCCTAAATCTTTTCACGTGAATTTAATATTTATATTTTCATTTCCGAAATTCATTTTGACGTGAATTCAGTTAATTTATCTATAAATGTTTACTTTTATCTACTTAGATATTTTATTCGGAAAAAAACATTAAGTTTTTTGGCACTCCAATAATTTTCCCACGTTGATAAACTTCAATTAAGAGTAATACTTTGAACATTATTTATCCTAAAATGTGATTCTTTTGGCTTCGAAATCTACATTAATATATTAAGGTACTACTCTTGGTTTGAAGATAGTGATTGACCCATTAACTGAAATAGATCTAAAGATGAATTCTGTAGAGAAGAGGGGAAAGTTTCGGGGAAAGCTTCTAAGATTGAGTGATAGGTCGACACCTTTCAATCAAAATAAATAGAATTCAAATGAAACGTCTTAATAGTCGTGCAAGCGCACATGACTAGTATGTCGCACGAACGTCTTAATAGTCGTGCAAGCGCACATGACTAGTATGTCGTGCAACACACGTGACTTAATAATCATTATTTATGTTACTCTTTTAATCTTGCAACCATTATTGAAATTCATAGAGCACTTAACTAAATTCGCGTAAAAAGGGGAACAAGTACCTAAAAAATCAAATTCACAATCAATTAGTACCTCACACTTTTACATTGTAATCAATATTTAAATTCATAATACACGTGAAAAATCTAGGGAATGGACACATAAAAAATTGAAATCAAGGGGAAAAAGTATAACTATCAACCAAAAGTGCAAGCTTACATGTCTAATGTGTTCTGCAGACACACATGAGTTTGTAATGATTAACTACATCACATCTTTAATGTGTAATCGCTATAAAAATTATTAAATCACATAACTAAATTCTCATATTTTTTATGGGAATGAGCTTAGTTAAGCCACGTGTGCCGCACGACACATCAGTCATGTGGGCGTGCACGATTCTCGAGATATAAATTTTTTTTTTCATGTTTCTTGGATTCTTTTTCACGTGAAATTATTTATGTGATTTAAAAATTTAAATAGTGATTGTGCATTAAAGGCTTTAGGTACTTAACAATTTTTATCTCTTGTTTGTTTGTACAACACACTAGACACGTGAGCCTGCACGTTTATTTGATGTGTTATTCTCTTTTCACATGAATTAAATTTTTTATGTGCTTTAGGAATTTCAATAATGATTGTGATATTTGTGAAATAATGAATAACTACTAAGTTGTGTGTGCCCGCACGACTTTCTAGATGTCACAGACTCTTTTCACGTGAACTAGTTTTTTTATATGCTCATTCCCTGTTGGGTATGTAGCAAGAATTGATGAGAAATACAGGGAAGGAGAGGAATTTGAAAAGTTTAGAACTTGAAAGGTTGGGAACTTGAAAAGTCCTCTAATGCTTTAATGAAAAAGACAATAGTCCCTCATCGGTAATGGAAATGAAAATAGGAGAGTTTAATAAATAAACACTCCTATTAATTGTTAAAAGGGTTGGAAAGAGGGATCCCCCTCGCGCCGTCGTCGTCGTCGTCGCTCGCTTCGGCTTCGGCTTTGGCAAATGATCGATCGAGAGATAATATTTTGAACAAATTTATTTTAATTATTTATTTAATTAATTAAATGGCCAAAAAATTATTTTCAATTAATTATTTGATAACAGAAGTTAACCGAAATGTTTTTAACTTTTTAGTTAACCCGACCCGACTCGGATCCGCGCGCGTGACCCGTTAAATTCCCGCCACTGTTCTGAAAGGTTGCAACTTTCAGGAATAGTCAATACCATTTGAAAGTTTGCAACCTTTCATTAATGGTCGTGTCAATTCTGAAAGGGTTGCAACCTTTTAGAATATATTCTTCTTGCCTATAAATACCATTCAGTCTTCAGAATATTTCCTAACGAATTTTCTGATCTTCTTCTTCTTAAAAACAAATATTTCTTCGTGTACTTTCCTGCTGTGGATTGATTCGCTGACAGTAGAGTTTTTGGTATCTATACTCTACTGATTAAGATCATTTTACCCTGGGAGGTTATATTCCAAATCAAACCTCGGATACTAGAGGGGAATAATTTCCTTAAGGGGACACTGTGAATTCAGTGGACTTGATTTTCTTCCTAAATTATAAAAAAAAATATTCCAGATTCTGGTAAGTTTTACAGATTCAATTATTTTTTACAAATAAATTTATGTTCATCTTATTTACTGGTTCTAAAAATCTCAGTTACTTCGTGTTTCTGAATGATTTATTACAACCAGTAATTTCTGATTTTCATAACACAGATTGGCAACAATCTTAAGGAAATTAATTTAAATCTGTGTTTCTGGTGGAGACAAAAATCTTTGTGATTTTATACTCCTTTAAGTCTGCAATTATAATTTATTGCTTACTTACATTGTATCAATTTTGTTTATCAGAAATGAAAAACACTGGTGTTACAGTGGCTGTTGCTGCACCAACCCGAACTCTTGTATCACAAGCAGAGAAACCGGGTAAATTCACAGGTGTGAATTTCAAAGGATGGCAGCAACGAGTATTTTTCTGGCTTACCACTCTTGGTCTGCAGAAATTTACAAGTGAAGATACTCCAGTTCCTGCTGATGATATGCCAGACAGGGAAAAATTTATGATTGTTGAAGCATGGAAACAGTCAGACTTCCTATGTAAAGGTTACATTTTGAGTGCTTTAGAGGATGACTTATATAATGTCTATAGTGCAATAACAACTTCAAAAGAGTTGTGGAATGCACTTGAGAAGAAATATAAGACAGAAGATGCATGCTTGAAAAAGTTTGTGGTCGCAAAGTTTTTAGACTATAAAATGGTAGATAGTAAAACTGTTGGATCACAAGTGCAGGAACTTCAACTTATTCTCCATGATCTGATTGCTGAAGATATGGTAGTAAATGAAGCTTTTCAAGTGGCTGCAATGATCGAGAAGTTGCCTCCTTCGTGGAATGATTTCAAGAATTATCTAAAGCACAAGCGTAAAGAAATGAAGCTTGAAGATCTTGTGATTCGGCTCAAGATTGAGGAAGATAACAGAAACGCCGAAAAGAAGTCGCGTAAGAGTTCAACAATCATTGGAGTTAATATTGTTGAAGAAGCTCCTACCAAAGACAAAAAGAGAAAGAAGTCCAACGGGCAGAAGTCAGAACAGGCCAAGAAGAAATTCAAAGGCAACTGTTATAATTGTGGCAAGGCTGGTCATAGATCTTCTGATTGTCATGCTCCAAGAAAGGACAAAAACAAAGGCAAAGGCAAAAGTCAAGCAAACATCGTGGAAAAGATGGAAGATGCAGATGACTTGTGTGCAATGATATCGGAGTGTAACTTAGTTGGAAATCCCAAGGAGTGGTTTCTCGACTCAGGTGCCACTAGACATATTTGCTCTGCAAAAGAAGCCTTTGCAACGTACACTCCTGCTGAGTACGATGAAGATTTATTCATGGGAAACACAGCAACAGCAAGGATTGCAGGAACTGGGAAAGTAATGTTGAAAATGACATCCGGCAAAGTGTTGACTTTAAACAATGTTCTGCATGTCCCTACTATTAGGAAGAATTTAGTTTCTGCTGCACTACTCGTTAAGAACGGGTTTAAGTGTGTCCTAGTTAGTGATAAAGCTGTAATAAGTAAGAATGAAATGTTCATAGGAAAGGGCTACCTCAATGAGGGTCTTTTCAAACTAAATGTAATGGTTATTGACAGTATCAATAAAAATTCTGCTTCTGTTTACTTATTGGAGTTAAGTGATTTATGGCATGCCCGTTTGGGACATGTAAATTACAAAGCCTTGCGAAAATTGGTTAATCTAGAAGTATTGCCTGATTTTAAATGCGATAAGTCGAAATGTGAAATTTGTGTGGAAAGTAAGTTTGTTAAACATCCTTACAAGTCTGTTGAAAGAAATTCTAAAACTTTAGACTTAATTCACACAGATATATGCGATATGAAGTCAACACCATCTCGTGGTGGAAAAAAGTATTTTATAACTTTTATTGATGACTGCACTCGATTTTGTTATGTATATTTGCTTAATAGTAAGGATGAAGCAATTGATGCATTTAAGCAATACAAAAATGAAGTGGAAAACCAATTGAATCTAAAGATAAAAATGATTCGGAGTGATAGGGGTGGAGAATATGAATCTCCTTTTGCAGAAATATGTTTGGAATATGGTATTATTCATCAAACTACTGCACCTTATACACCACAGTCAAATGGTTTGGCAGAACGGAAGAACAGAACATTAAAGGAAATGATGAATGCCTTAATGATCAATTCTGGTTCACCGCGAAATCTTTGGGGGGAAGCCATCCTTACAGCTAATAAAATACTCAATAGAGTACCCCATCGAAAAACACAATCAATTCCATATGAGTTGTGGAAAGGAAGAAAACCCAACTTGAAATATTTCAAAGTGTGGGGGTGTTTAGCCAAGGTAGAGGTTCCTTTACCTAAGAGGATTAAAATTGGACCCAAAACAATAGATTGTGTCTTTATTGGGTATGCTGTGAATAGTAAAGCCTGTCGATTTTTGGTTCACAAATCTGATAATTCTGAGATTCATGTTAATACGATAATTGAATCAGATAATGCAGAGTTTTTTGAAAACATTTATCCGTATAAAACTGAAAGTGAGTCAACAAGTGAAAGACCTAAACGACCACGAGAAGAATCAATGGAAAATATTCTAACTAGTGAGGAACCTAGGCGTAGTACTCGACAACGAAAATCTGTTTCTTTCGGACCAGATTTTGTAGCACTATTGCTTGAAAATGAGCCTCAAACATTTAAAGCAGCTATGTCTTCGTCAGAGTCAACTTATTGGAAAGAAGCAGTCAATAGTGAGATTGAATCAATTTTAAGCAATCACACTTGGGAATTGACTGATCTTCCTCCAGGAAATAAACCTTTAGGATCAAAATGGATCTTTAAAAGGAAAATGAAACCTGATGGGACTATTGACAAATATAAGGCTAGACTGGTAGTCAAAGGGTACAGACAAAAGGAAGGTCTGGACTACTTTGACACATACTCTCCAGTAACAAGGATAACATCAATTAGGATGTTAATAGCACTAGCAGCAGTGCATGATCTTAAAATCCACCAAATGGATGTAAAGACAGCCTTCTTAAATGGAGAGTTAGAGGAAGAAATTTACATGGAACAACCTGAAGGGTTTATAGTTCCTGGTAAAGAAAAGAAAGTGTGCAGACTTGTGAAGTCACTTTATGGACTCAAGCAAGCACCCAAACAATGGCATGCTAAATTTGATCAAATAATGTTGGCAAATGGATTCAAGATTAACGAATGTGATAAATGTGTTTACATTAAAAACGTTATGAATCATGAAGTCATTGTTTGTTTGTATGTTGATGACATGTTAATAATGAGTAAAGAAATTGACGATATAAATGCTACTAAGCGCATGTTGTCCAGCAAGTTCGATATGAAAGACTTAGGAGTTGCTGATTTGATCTTAGGGGTCAGGATTATCAAAACTCCCCAGGGACTAGCATTATCTCAATCTCATTATATTGAAAAAGTATTGGATAAGTTCAATTACTTGAATTTCAATGTAGTCAAAACTCCAATTGATTTAAGTTGTACATTTAAAAAGAATGAAGGTCAAAGTGACTCTCAATTGGAATATGCCAGAGTGTTGGGAAGTTTGATGTATATTATGAATTGCACGCGACCAGATATAGCATGTGCTATTAGTAAACTGAGTCGGTACACTAGTAATCCGAATCAAACTCACTGGATGGCTATGAAACGTGTGTTGGGTTATCTAAAATGGACACAACATTATGCTTTGCATTATAATAAATATCCTGCTGTGATTGAAGGATATAGTGATGCAAATTGGATCACCGGGTCAAATGATGTAAAATCCACGAGTGGTTATGTATTCATACTTGGTGGAGGAGCTGTCTCTTGGAAATCTTCCAAACAGACATGTATTGCTCGCTCCACAATGGAATCTGAATTCATTGCTTTGGATAAGGCTGGTGAAGAAGCGGAATGGCTCCGGAATTTCCTAGAGGATATTCCATTCTGGCCCAAACCTGTTGGACCAATTTGCATACATTGCGATAGTCAAGCAGCAATAGGTAGGGCAGGGAGCGTTATGTACAACGGGAAGTCTCGTCATATACGACGGAGACATAACACCGTAAGACAACTGCTCTCTAGTGGAATTATCACAATTGACTATGTAAAGTCAAGCGATAATGTGTCAGATCCACTAACGAAAGGCCTAGTGAGAGAGGCAGTTGAAAGATCATCTAAGGGAATGGGTTTACGGCTTAGGACAAGTCAGCATGACGGTAACTCTATCTAGCAGACTGGAGATCCCAAGAGCTAGATTCAAGGAGAAAAACAAAGTTGTGGCTGACGGTTCGACATTGTCAATTAACTCAATCCATTCTCATGATGAAGACAATGTTCAGGAAAAGGTTAAGACTTTAAGGCTTGTTAATGAGGTAATAAAGCTTAAAGTTTTTAATGATTTGCTAAGTTTGGTAGATTTGACCAAATAGTGTATCTACGAGATGACACGGTTAGAAATCACCTATGTGAGTGTGAAGTGGAAGCCGCTTCAAAGAGAATTTTATGTCAAAAGCCTATTCTCTATACACTCATGAAACCAGGAGGTGTTCATGGCTGAAACGAACACAACCGTAAGAATCATAAACAGTAAAGGGTTAATTGTGTGACATATGGTTGTCTAGGTATACACCAAAATTCGACGGTTCAAAGATATCACATATACCGATTTACCGAGTATATCCGACATATGTTCACTACGGAAAGTCCAAGGGGAAACCTACTTATCCAGATGCAATTAATCCTTGCTTGTAAAGTACACAATTGTCCGTGCATTCCTATGTTATAACTATTCCCCATCAATGTGGGGGATTGTTGGGTATGTAGCAAGAATTGATGGGAAATAGAGGGAAGGAGAGGAATTTGAAAAGTTTAGAACTTGAAAGGTTGGGAACTTGAAAAGTCCTCTAATGCTTTAATGAAAAAGGCAATAGTCCCTCATCGGTAATGGAAATGAAAATATGAGAGTTTAAATAAATAAACACTCCTATTAATTGTTAAAAGAGTTGGAAAGAGGGACCCCCCTCGCGCCGTCGTCGTCGTCGTCGCTCGCTTTGGCTTCGGCTTTGGCTTTGGCAAATGATCGAGAGATAATTTTTTGAACAAATTTATTTTAATTATTTATTTAATTAATTAAGTGGCCAAAAAATTATTTTCAATTAATTATTTGATAACAGAAGTTAACCGAAATGTTTTCAATTTTTTAGTTAACCCGACCCGACCCGGATCCGCGCGCGTGACCCGTTTTAAATTCCGTTATATTTAAAAAAATTCCCGCCACTGTTCTGAAAGGTTGCAACTTTCAGGAACAGTCAATACCATTTGAAAGTTTGCAACCTTTCATTAATGGTCGTGTCAATTCTGAAAGGGTTGCAACCTTTCAGAATATATTCTTCTTGCCTATAAATACCATTCAGTCTTCAGAATATTTTCTAATGAATTTTCTGATCTTCTTCTTCTTAAAAACAAATATTTCTTCGTGTACTTTCCTTCTGTGGATTGATTCGCTGACAGTAGAGTTTTTGGTATCTATACTCTACTGATTAAGATCATTTTACCCTGTGAGGTTATATTCCAAATCAAACCTCGGATACTAGAGGGAAATAATTTCCTTAAGGGGACACTGTGAATTCAGTGGACTTGATTTTCTACCTAAATTATCAAAAAGAAATATTCCAGATTCTGGTAAGTTTTACAGATTCAATTATTTTTTACAAATAAATTTATGTTCATCTTATTTACTGGTTCTAAAAATCTCAGTTACTTCGTGTTTCTAAATGATTTATTACAACCAGTAATTTCTGATTTTCATAACACATATTGACAACATTCCCTAGATATTTATGTGAATTTAGTTAAGTGTTGATGAATTTAAATAGTGGTTGCGACATTAAATGCGTAACATACTGAATGACTTTTAAGTAATGTGTTCCTGCACGAAACACTAGTCATGAGCTTGCACAACTCTTGAGATATAACAATCTCTTGTCACATGAATTTCAATAAAGTCTTTATTCCATAAATCTTGTCATGTGAATTTAATTTTAATTTTTTCATCTCCTAAATTCATTCTCACGTGAATTCAGTTAAGTCATTTATAAATGTTTACTTTTATCTTTTTATATTTTTTATGCGAAAAAAATTAGGTTTTTTGGCACTCCAATAATTTTCCCACATCGATAAACTTCTACTAAGAGTAATCTTTTGAACATTTTTTTATCCTATAATATGACTCTTTTGGCTACGAAATCTACATAGATATATTAAGGTACTACTCTTGGTTTGACGATAGTAATTGACCTATGAACTGGAATAGATTAAAAACTAACTTCCGTAAAGAAGAGGGGAAAGCTTCTTAGATTGAGCGATTGGTCGACACCTTTCGATCAAAATCACTAGAATTCAAATAAAGCATCTTAATAGTCGTGCAAGCGCACATGACTAGTATGTCGTGCGACACACGTGACTTAAGAGTCATTCAGTATGTTACTCATTTAATGTTGCAAAACTTATTCAAATTCATAGATCAGTTATTTAAATTCAAGTGAAAAAAATGTGGGAAACAAGTATTTAAAAGATCAAACTCACGAGAGTCGTACAAGGGAAGTCGTGGAGGCACATACAACTTTACAGTCATTTAGTACCTCACACTTTAACATTGTAATGAATCTTTAAATTCATAAAGCACAAAACTAAACACACGTGAAAAATCTAGGGAATGGACACATCAAAAATTGAAATCACGTGAAAAGAGTATAACTTAACAACCAAAAGTGCAGTCTTACATGTTTAGTGTGTTCTGTAGACACACACGAATTGATTATGTTTAACTACCTCACATCTTTAACGTGCAATCGCTATTTAAATTACTAAATCACATAACTGAATTCACGTATTTTTAAAGAAATGAGCATATAAAAAATTAAATTGTTGTGACAAAAATTTAGAAAAAAACAACCACTTTATCTGAATTCATGTGAAAAAAATTGTCATATCTCAAAAATAGTGTTGGCACACATGTCTAGTGTGTGATGTGTCGTGAAGGTGCACATGACTAGTCAATCAATATGTTACGACTTTAATATTGTAGTCACTATTTAAATTTGAAATTACTTAAGTTTGTAATGTAAATTGGGAATTTAAATAGTGATTGTGCATTAAAGGAGTGAGGTACTTAAAAATTCTTTAACTCGTGTGTGTTTGTACAATATACTAGACACGTGAGCATGCATGCTTGTTTGATGTGTTATATACTCTTTAAAGTGAATTCAATTTTTAATGTGTTCATTTTCTAAAAATTTTTCCATTGAATTTAGTTATGTGCTTTTGAAATTTAAATATTGATTGCAATATTAAATGTGTTAGGTAGCGAATGACTTTTAATGTCACGACCCAAAACCGAGCCGCGACTGGCACCCACACTTACCCTCCTATGTGAGCGAACCAACCAATCTAAACCTTAACATTTCAATTTAATATCAACAGAAAATAATGCGGAAGACTTAAACTCATTAATAAAAACCAATTCAATAACTTCTAAGATTCAACATCTATTATTCCCCAAAATCTGGAAGTCATCACCACAAGAACATCTATGA
>NC_028639.1:54110763-54111900 GCF_001406875.1 Solanum pennellii
TTTTTTAGTTACTAATGAGTGGATGCATCTAGTTTTAAAATTAAATTAAATATCATTTAACTAAATCATATAAATATTTATAATTATAAAATTATTCATTATATAAATCAAAACTAACTAAAAAAGTCAACAAAAACAGTTTTAACTAGAGCAACTTTAACGTATAGCAAACATAAAAAACATATTTGTATGTTCTAACTATAGTTTACATAATTGCACTTCATATATTGCAAATTTTACTATCCTGTGGAGCTTTTGGTTTGTATAATTCGCTAGATACATCCTATTTTATATAAGTTATTCAACTTTACATGAATTCATTTATACGTTGTAATTTGTATTAATTATGATTTGTAATTGTATAATTATAAGTGTATATGATGAAAGTATATGTATTTGTATTTTTATATACATTTTTCTCTCGTTTTATACAAATATAAACGCATTCATACTTCTTATACATCTGTATACCGAATGGATAATTGTATATCAAAAAATGGCTAATTGTATACCGAATTAGATGACAAAAAAATGGGATGTTTGTTGCGAATTATACATAAAATAAAGGGCAACTTTCACATAGCAAACATAAAATTCATATTTGTATGCTATAGCAAAGTTCGCATAATACGCTCCGTAGCAAACTTATATATGTATAATTCGCTATCCATATACAATTGAAGCAAATTGTATAAAACGAGAAAGAGATAAATTATATACAATTTAAATTGTATAAAACAAGAAAGCAAGAAAGGCAAAACTGAATTATATAAAACGAGAAAGAGAAAAATTATATATAATTTGAATTTGTATAAAAAGAGAAAGAGAGAAAACAAAAAGAGACTTGTGCAGGGAATATATGATTGAATCGAATGTATAAAACGAGAAAGAGAGAAATTATATACAATTTGAATTTGAATAAAATGAGAAATGCAAAACAGACTTGGCGGGGAAATATTTATATATTATAAGTGTATAGGATGAAGATATATGTATTTGCATGCGTTTATACAATTTTCTCTCGCTTTATGCAATTAGAAACACAATTTATACAATTTTATTGTATAAGCGAGAGAGGCGAGCGACAGGAAGCGAGAGAGAGAGGGAGAGTGGCAAGCGAGAATACGAGGGAGAGAG
>NC_028639.1:54121900-54166669 GCF_001406875.1 Solanum pennellii
CTAGATTCTGGTAAGTTTTACAGATTACATTATTTTTACAAATAAATTTCTGTTCATCTTATTCACTGGTTCTAAAAATCTCAGTTACTTCGTGTTTCCGAATGATTTATTACAACCAGTAATTTCTGATTTTCTTAACACAGATTGGCAACAGTTTCAACAATAAATAAGAAGTCACTAGATTTTTGTCATAAAAGCTATTTGTGCACGCTGTTATGTCTTATCTTATTTGCTCTTTCGATTTAGGTATCCGAAAAGTATTTTTTTAAGTTTTCAACGACATGACGTTTTTTTAAAAAAAAGATAAGATATATATTTTCTCTTGATATTATAAAAGTAATAAATGAAACAAAACAAATATATATTTAAAATAGTGGATAAATAAAATTAATCAGAAGGGATAATATCATAATTTCAACAATTTACTCATTAGACTAGTATTTGTTTTTGTTATGTGGTGATAGGTCGAGTAAAAGGAGTAAATTGAGGGATATGTGACAAAAAATGTTGAAATTAAAATTGGTGATAAAAATAAATAAATTGACCAAGTCAAACTTTTTTAATTAGTGATTAATATAATTGGGATCTAAAATGTAATATTTAAAATTCTAAACTTTTTAAAATATTTAAAATAAACTCAATTTATAATTTCAAGATGTTTGAAAAGTTTCCCTCTCTTTTTAAATTTCATAATTTAAAAATCTCTTTTAAAATTTGTTTCTCCCTCTTCTTCCTTCTTTCTTTCTCTTTCCAGATTTCTTCTTCTTTTTCTCTTCTTTCATTTATTTGTTACCTCTGTTTTGTCTCTCTTTAGTTAAATTTATTCTTATAGTGTTCTGCATGTACTCACATTTATTTGTTTGACCTGCTGTTGACAGTAGTTGCTTAGCTTGGCTATTCTAGTTATTTGTAATCCTACAACTTAGTAAGATTGGTTATCCTGTTATTGCTCTTGTTTGGTAATTGGTCCTAATTCTCTTTCTTTTTACCTGCTTTCACTTGTGTAATAATGTGTTATATCGGCTGGCACCTATGGCTGTTTCTCGTGTTTCATACTCCCCTAAAACTGTGCACTATTTCTCTTATTTTGCAGTCTAAAGCTAACTAAGAGCAGGACTACAATATTTGACAGAGGCCTTTGAATGGATGGAAGTGCTTAAAACTCCATAGTGAAATGGTAATTTCTTTTCTCTGTTATAACTGTGATCTTGTTAGTTATCTAAATTATTAAGCCCCAGAGAACTTAAGAGCTACATTATGGGTTGCAAAAGTGTTTCCTCTTGAGGTTAGCACCAAAATACTAGAAATTTGTCTAATTTCATGTCTTGGATGGTTTAAGTTCTTTGTTATATGGATGAACAACTATTCCTCTGAATGGCCTCAATTTCTCTCTTCTTCGACTTTTTCAGATCATTGCTTATGATGCCTTATGATATCGTTCATATATTGGTAGATTGTTTTGCTTCCATATGTCGTACTTTTAATAATAACTTCAGAAAAGTCAGGCCTGTTTTTGTTTCTCCTATTTGCATTATGTTAGGTCCATCTGCACTTAATAGAAAAAGGAAGTTTGTGAGAAATATTGGAGAAAATATTATTGAATTGCGTATCTAAATTGTTACATGAAGACCCTATTTATAGACACTACATTGGAAACCTTTTCCAACTAGAATTCCTATTCTTATTCCCATTCTAATTTCTATTCTAAGTAAGAAATACTTATTCCTATTCTAACACTCCCCCTCAAGATGGTGCATACAAATCATATGCACCTAGCTTGTTACAAATGTAATTAATACGAGGACATGTGAAAGACTTGGTGAACATATCTGCAAGCTGATCATTTGACTTCACAAATTTTATAACAATATCTCTTGAGAGTATCTTTTCTCTGACAAAGTGACAGTCAATCTCAATGTGCTTAGTCCTTTCATGAAACACTAGATTTGATGCGATATGAAGAGCCGCTTGATTATCACACACAAGTTCCATCTGATCAATTTTGCCAAATTTTAATTCTCCCTGTAACTGTTTGAGCCAAACTAACTCACAAGTTGCTGTTGTCATTGCTCGATATTCTGATTCTGCACTAGATCGAGCAACTACGTTTTGTTTCTTACTATTACACGACACCAAATTACCTCCAACTAAAACACAATATCCGAATGTTGAACGTCTATATGAGGGTGATTATGCTCGTGACCTTGATCCTCAAAGAGTAGTCCTTTGCCGGGGGCTGACTTTATATATCGAAGAATACGAACAACTGCTTCCCAATGACTATCACAAGGGGAAGTCATAAACTGACTTACAACACTCACGAGAAAAGAGACTTCTGGTCTAGTCACTGTGAGATAATTCAACTTTCCAGCAAGTTGTCTATACCTTTCCGGATTACTAAGTGGCTCCCCCTGTCCCGGAAGAAGTTTAACATTCGGATCTATCGGAGTGTTTATAGGTCTACATCCCATCATTCCTGTCTCCTCAAGTATGTCTAAGGCATACTTGCGTTGAGAGAAAACAATGCCTGATCTAGACTGAGCAACCTTAATACCTAGAAAATACTTCAATCTGCCAAGGTCTTTAGTCTGAAAGTGCTTAAAAAGATGGTTCTTTAAATCGATGATACCATCTTGATCATTACCGGTGATAACAATATCATCAACATAAACAACCAAATAGATAAATCGACCTGGTGTAGAATGTCGATAAAACACAGAGTGATCATCTCCACTACGATTCATGCCAAACTCCTGAATTACTGTGCTGAACTTCCCAAACGAAGCTCGACGAGACTGTTTCAGACCAAAGAGTGACCCACGCAATCAAAATACAAGGCTACTAGACTCCCCCTGAGCAACAAAACCAGGTGGTTGCTCCATATAGACTTCTTCCTCAAGATCACCTTGCAGAAAAGCATTCTTTATGTCCAACTGATAAAGAGGTCAATGACGAACGACAACCATAGATAGAAAAAGATGAACGAATGCTATTTTAGCCACAGGAGCGAAAGTGTCACTATAATCTAGCCCAAATATCTAAGTATACCCTTTGGCGACAAGGCGAGCCTTAAGTCGATCAACCTGACCATCTGGACCAATTTTGACTGCATAAATCCAACGACAATCAACAGTAGATTTACCTGTAGGAAGGGAGACAAGCTCCCAAGTACCACTCTTATGTAAAGCAGACATTTCATCAACCATAGCTTGCCTCCATCCAGAATGAGAAAGTGTTTCACCTGTGGTCTTAGGAATGGAAACAAAGGACAAAGACGACACAAAGGCATAATGGGGTGATGATAGACGATGATAACTTAAAAAGGTATAATGCGGGTTAGTATTTCGAGTAGATCGTATACCTTTTTGAAGTGCAAGCGGTGGGCTAGGTAGAATCAAGTCCGCAGTAGGAGCAGGATCTGGCGCATGACATGCATCATCTGGGACTAGGGTAGGACGTGGACGGCGATGATAAGTTAATAGTGGTAGCACTACAACTGGAGATGTAGACCTAACTGTAGATCCCTCAAAGGTTGGAACAGGTAAAACTTGAGGTTTTAGGCCTAACTCACACCCCAAAAGCTAGCGCAAAGGGAGGAGGATTGCCCAAGCCTTATAAGGAGTCCACTCATCTCATTAACCACAGATGTGAGATTTTTGTCATTCTTTAACACCCCGCCTCACACCCAGTGTTTAGCATCTGGTGTGTGGGCAATTTGATTTTGGGGGCCCCAACATCGGGTGAGAAGATCCTGCTCTGATACCATGTGAGAAATATTGGAGAAAATATTATTGAATTGTGTATCTAAATTGTTACATGAAGACCCTATTTATAGACACTACATTTGAAACCTTTTCCAACTAGAATTCCTATTCTTTTTCCTATTCTTATTCTTATTCTAAGTAAGAAATACTTATTCCTATTCTAACAAAGTTCATGTTGGGTATATTTGTTATGATGCTTGTCATTTTGTTTTGAAAGAACTTGTCGTGAATTGAGGGGACACAACTGGTTATGGATATGAGCTTAATGACAATCATTCCAATAAACAGTTTGCTTTTTAATCTGTGGTCAAAAGATCTTTATTAGAAATACATTTCAAATATGCAGCCCTAGATATTTATTTTTTGTGGCTTTTGTTGAGTTTTGAAATTTCTATGCTAGAAACTGTTCCAGCCTGAACTTAGAGACAAGTAGTTACATATCAATGAACTCATGTTTGATTTTGTCTTGTCATTCCCCTGCAAGTTGGCACTGTGAAGTATCATGTTTGTTATCTCATGGATGTTTTGAACATAAATGAATAAAGTAACAGGAGATAATATTAATTTTGAATTGGATTCAGAAAACCTTGAATAATCAATAAATATGTTCATTTTTTACCATTAGGTATAAGTGTCTTCAAATTCTTTGTTTTTCAAGACTGGCTTTCACTTGATCAATAGGACGGGTATTTATACAAAAAATTGCATCAGTTTTGGAAAATCACATAATGACAATCGCTGCTTAGGCTATATTAGTTAAGATATATTTATTAGAGTTTCTAGTTATTTCTATCGAAGATCAGCCTCTAAATGAAGTTCCTTGATGTTATTACGAGTCATCTGCTAATGAGCTATCAGTAGATACCTTTTCAAATGCCACTTTGATATTAGTTTACTTTGCAATTGTGTTCATTGTATATCTTATATTACAATAGCTGTGAGAAATTCTCTGGAAATTTATATGTCAATTTGAAGGTGGTGAAATTAACCCATAGAAAACACTAGTCTATTGGAAGTTTACCTATAGGAGGCAAACACTGAATTCATAGTCACTAGCTATCAATAATAGAAAGACATATATTAATACTCTTTTATAGGGAGAAAGAAAAAGGCAGCAAGATGATTACAAGTATTTAAATGGATATATAACTATGTCTCTCGATATATCCTTGAAAACTTACCGACATACTAATTCTATCTTCCTTTTTAGTCTCTTTTCTCTACAGATGCTCCTTGTTTCTTAATAGAAACGACGGCTGCTTTTACCTTATATAATGTAATTCTTAATTCATCCAACCAGCAAACTGGGAATCCAACAATATTTTTGTTTCTATATCTAACAGTTCCTTTATGCTCTTGGCTGACATTTGCTTATATGGTGGTTGCTTTTACAACCTTACTTTGGTATGTTTGGTTATGAAGGGCCTATTGCATCTATGCATTTAGGCACGTATGTCCTGCTGAAGTTTAGAATGACTTCATTTTAGACAAAAAATTAAACAAGGACTTACTTGTTTTCATGCTGCCTTTTCTGTAGAAGAGCCTCTGTTTCATAAAAGACAAAGGAGTGTAAGAAAGTATACGTGTTACATCTTGAGACAGATTCATTGCTCCGCTGTTCTTCGTCTCAACAAACGTGGAGGGCACTCATCATTGTTTAATATTACTCTCTTCTTACCATTTGCTTCTTTGCTAGTATAAGTTCTATCTCTTTATCTTATTCTTCTTACGTTTATATTTTCTTTCATTTAGACTGATGGAAATATTAGAGACACCTTGGAAGATGAACTACGAGACTCAGTTGATGGTAGCTTCACTAAAGTAAAATATTCTTCTGTACTCTTGCTGATCTTTTGATTATTGAAGTTCTTTAGTATCATCTTCCTATACAGTAGATTTTTGCACTGACTTCCTATGAAGTCAATTTTGAGTTCATTTCCCATCCTAACCTTTAGCTTGATATGATTGATATTCTAATAGATACTTTCTCTTGCTAGCCAACAATGTGAAAGTTTAGATAACCAACCAACAGAGCTATTAAAATTTTGCAGGTACAGCGTCTATATGTTTTTATAACTCAGGGATAATTTTATTAATCCCTACAGTTGATGTCTTTATAAAGGCAAACAGACGCCACACACTTCAGGAACTCCTTTATATTTTTGGTGGAAAACCAGGAGATACCAATCAGTATCAGACGATTGATTGCTATTTGTTGAGAATCATCTTAAATCTCTCCTTGGACTTTAGTATACCTATTACATACATGATCTTCGTTTTTGTAGATGAAAAGTCAGCATGTTACTTCCTGAGCCTGATTGCATCGAACTGTCTTATCTTTAAAATTAATGTGGAACTGTCTTTTTCCTTTGCTAGTATCAGTTCTATCTCTTTATCTTATTCTTCATACGTTTATATTTTCTTTCATTTAGACTGATGGAAATGTTAGAGACCCCTTGGAAGATGAACTACGAGGTCAACGGCACTAATTTAGCAGAAATTGAAGGTGGAGAGGTGGCAACCACAAACTTACTGTCCTGCAATGGTCCAGAGTTTGTAATGCAACTTAGCTTTCACGTAAGGATAGCAGTGGTTTGAAAGTATGTTCAGGTAACATGTGCATCATTTGTCACCACAAACACCTGCCAAGTATTTTTCTCAAATCCTGTTATCGTAGTCTATGCGTTATATAGTCTGAGATCAATTTTCTCAGGAACAAAATCCTCCTTCGAGGCACATGCTCGCCTGAGGTGTGTTTGTTTTCCGGTGGTGCAGATAAAACTATATTTTATAGTTCTGTTATGTGTCATTGAACCTTGAAATTTCTTTTTGATGTCGTACTACACTTATAAGAAAAAGAAGAGTCTGCTCTTGAAACATTTCGAAGGATGTTGCATGCTTTTAATTGCAGGGTGAAGAGTGTATTGAGGTGATGTTGAAAAAGCTAGAGGCAGATGGGTTTGGAATTACCGAGAATTTTGAAACTTTCAGCCATGTTTCTGTCCGTCGGTTGGGTCGTCTACTTCCAGATGCTCGTTGGGTAAGATCAGAATCTTTCTGTTATTCATAGTTTACAAATTATAATTAACCAGTTTTGTATTCCATCACTACACAGTCTGCCAAAGAATACCTTAATGATAATATACCTCCAAACTTTGAAAGAAAGAACATGCGTGCCTGTAATTTACGTGTATATTGTTATTCTATATGAACTACTCGCCTTTGTCTTGTTGCCCAATCTTTAACTTTTTCTCCTTATTTTTATTATGCCCTCAAGCTTAAAGAATGTCAACTATATTTTCTGCTTTGTTTCTTTCAGTTTTGGCTTCCTTTTATGGAACCAAAGCTAAGAAAAAGTGATAGGGCTGAAGTCCTGAAGAGATGCTGCTTTAGAGTAAAATGCTTCATAGGTATAAAACCATTTGTACAAAACAAGTGCTCTCTTATTAATGAATAAGCAATTGCTTTGTCATTTTTCCAAGCATCACTGAGCAATATTCTGCTTGTAGAGACCGATGCTGGTTTCAACCCATCCCGTTTGTTTTAGCAACTTTCTCGTTCACCTACTTCTACATATCTAGGACAACCTTGGTGACAACCATAGGTATTTTTTGATCTCATGAAATCTTCTGTATGTATTTCCCAGACTGACTTAGCACATCACCATCTTTTCACCATTGCATTAAGGAACTTTGGCAACAAGCCTTCAAATAAAGAGAATGGTCATGACTTATGGTTTGTTGTGCACTGTTGATATGATATCCCACAACTATATATGCAATGAGGTCATCTCTGTTGCTCTTATTATGTGTGTGTCTCTCTCTCTCTACATATCTATCTTTTCTGAAGAATTAATGCCATCTTTTGAGTGCTTATCTGTTGATAATACAGTATGGGAGAACCAAATTTTGAAACACCAAGAGAAAACCACACCATCATCAATTGATATATTGAACGCCGAGCAATGTCTGGAATTGGACATTGAGGGGGTTAGTTAACAAAGCAGCTTGCTTCTTCTAACCACTTGTTTAATAGTACTCCTGTATATAAGAAAGCTAATACAATGTCCCACTGAACAAAACGTCCTTTATTGCCCCCAGCATAATCCACAGTTGTCCAATCCATCTAAGAGTCACCCACTATAACCTTGAATATCATACTCTGTAGATTCGTTTACTACATCCACTTAATTGGGATCCAAGTCAGATAATGTAGTCATTTCACTTATCAAAATGAACGTGAACAGGCCTACAGGGTTTCAACTAATTCAGCCTGGTAGAAATTGTTGTGTGTGTGTATCAAGTGGAACATATTTCTCCATTTCGTTCCAAGTTTTCTGTGCTTTATACTTTGAATATCTTCAAAATTGATCAGATATCAGCTGTGTATAATCTTAGATTGTACCATATTGAATCGCTTCATTTGGTTGCAATTGCAGGCGCTACCTCAGGATGTTGATGCTGGACATGAACCTCCAGAGGAGATTACTGCAGTTGTTCGTCCAGCTTCTTTTACTTCTGCTACTGCATCCAAAAATTTGGATCAGAAATACATCATGAAAGAAAATTTTGCGATGACTCCAGAGATCAAATTTAAAGATGATGAGAATGTGAAAGAACAACATATTTACTCTGGGCAATTGAATCCTTCATCGCTTAAAGGATTTCATGGTCTATATATATCTATTTCGATTTTCTCTTGTAAGTTATATGATCTGCAGATCTCCATTTTAATATATACGGAATAATGTATTTCACTTGATTTTCCTTGCGGTTGGATCTCTTCTTTTCAGATAGAAAGTTGTCCAATTTCTGTAAAGGAAGTGCGCGTGAAAGCTTTGTCTGAGCCTACTAGTTGGGAACTTGTAAGTGATGGGAAGAGTACACATGGTGTAAGGTGGGGCTCTCAAGTCTAAAGTAACTTCTTATATAAGTTGTGCAAAATGAAAAGATTTCCATCGCTGAGTCATAAGATTGTTATATATACTTGGGATACTTTTGATGTTCTGTATTACAATTCTTAACCTTGAAATTATAAGGAGATATCAGAAGGAACGAGAAAGTAATTAGTCACCTGCATTAAATCAACAAAATGTGACTGACTTTTTCATTCACCTGTTTATATGTAAGTCTTGCTCATTCTTGTCAAAGTTATGTTTGATTTTGTCCAAATGTGTATATTTGGCAGGGCTGGTTCTTGTTTTCCAGAGGTTTTCAGTGTTGCATGCCGTGATAGATTCTGCAATCGTATACCATTTAAGCCGCAGACAAAGATAGAGATGAAGTTAAATTCAGGCGGCAGAGCTATTTCATCCGAATGCAATTATGACCAATATATTACAGAATGCAGTTATGACCGATATATTACACATGACAAATATACCATGAAATTTAAGGTGAGTTTGTATTTTCCTGTTTCTTGTCCTCTTCAATACACCTAGCAAATCTTCTTGAATAAATAACTGTGCAAAAATTTAAAAACTTTTGTGCGTCTATGTGCACACAAAAAAGTATACTAGTAACATAGCACAATAGATGGTACAGCTAGAATAACTCCTATTTGGCTCAGACCTCTTTGAAAATATCTACTTTTTTTAATTTTAGCTGAGCCCCAAAAATAAATGTATAAAGGAACCATACCAAACCCAATAAACCTTGATTGGTCTTAAACCAGTTATATTGTGATAGGTCAGAAATACATTATCGAGCAATGATTGTAACAACTCGTGAGCTAGTTTGGATTAGAGCACTAAAACTTGGAAAAATTTATATATCCCTGGTGAGAAAGGAACTGGTCGATTTTATGACAGGCCGTTGCATTAAATAAAAAACATTTCACGGTTTTACCCACCCCGCTCTTTCTTTGTAAAATTTTCATTTCCACTAAATCCTAACATCCTACTTCCTCCCTAATCATGATATACATTGATATATTTGGATATCATAAAAACCTTTAACTAAGACCTTACATTCTCTGATACCATAAACTAGTAGCCAAAGGAACATCGAAATTGACGAAGAATTGTATCAGAGCACATGCATGACGGCTTTATCGGTGCCCATTAGCATTAATTAAATATTTTTATGTTATAAATCTGTTATCCTGGAACTCTAGTGACAGAATGAGCATCTTCAATTGAGTAGAAAAGTCATTTAATTCACTAAACAATTGAAGGTAAAACAGAGGGAACAAAAGAGGGAAAGGGAGAACCTGCACCTTCTCATTTACCGTTGACATTTTCCGTTGTTCGCCGTCCATCGTTGACTCGCCGGAGATTTCCAGAAAAGTGAGACTGGCGCCTTTGAGGGGAAGAATGGAAAACAACAGTTTGACAGCAAAGTGAATATAAAAAGAATTAAACGGGTCATACTTCGCTATTTTTTCAACCTCCAAACTTGAATAAAGGAAAAATAAAAAGAATTGATTATTCGATTATTTTACTAATCAAATTGGTCAAATTATTAGTTTACTACTCAAAATGACTATTCGATTATTGAATGAATCAAATTTAGCCCAACTACTAGTTCATTATCATAAAATATAATAACCTTATTTTGTCCCCCCGTTCCTCTTTCACATGATTTCTTTAATTCTTTCGAATTTGTATCTTTTTACATCTTGTAAAAAGTTCCACGGATCGTCTAGGTGGCTATAAAGAATTTGTCAATAAATTAATCCATAGAACTCAACTCTTCTTGTGCAGTATAGAACAGGTAAAAACAATGATAGTTTTACTTATTTAGTTTTACTATCAATGAAATATACACAAATTACTAATTATCATGAAAAATATTTCTATAAAATTTTGCCAAATCATGATTTAAAACTTTTCATATCTTGCATAATTAACAAAAAAAATCATGAGTTGGATTTGCCGCAAAAATGAATGACATATTAAACGAATCAATACATTGAGAGGTTGAGATGGAATAAAAATCAATGTACAATATATACTTTATTGTATAATATCTAATATATAGTTATACATCACTTATACGCGAGTCTATAATATTTGTCCAATATATTAAATATACATACAATTATTTTATTGAAAACAATTTTTGTTACATGTATCACTAAATTTAAAGTATTTTTCATGTGAATAAATACTTGACTATACTTTTAGTGTAGATAAAATTACTTTTATCTTATATTTATTGTTTTTTAGCAAAAACATTGAAAAAATTGTACACTTGTCAAGTGTGAGTTACTTGAGAATTAAGATTCTATGCACCAAACAAATGCCAAAACGCCTTCACACCAAAAAACCCTATTTTCACTTCGCTATCTAAATTGTTCTTCCCCACTCTTCCCCTCAACGGCGCTGTCTCGCTCTACTCGAAATCTCCGGTAATTCAACGATGGAAGACGAACAACAAAGAATTTCCATAGACAATGAGAAGGTGCAGGTTCTCCTTTCCCTCTTTTGCCCCCTCTGTTTTACCTTCAATTGTTTAGTCAACTGAATGACTTTTCTGCTAAATTGAAATTACTCGTTCTTTCAATCAAGTTTCAGGATAAGATATATAAATCATAAAAATACTTTAATTAATGCTAATGGACGTCGATAAAGAAGTGCAGGTTCTCTGATAGAATTCTTTGTCAATTAGATGTCCTTTAGCTGTTAGTTTATGGTATCTGAGAATCTAGGGTTTCAGTTAGAGATTTTTATGATATCCAACTGTATCAATATATACCATGATTAGGTAGGAAGGAGGATCTTAGGATCTAGTAAAAATGGAAATTTTACAAAGCAAAAACGGGTGGGTGAGGTGAAACCGTGAAATGTTTTTTCTTTAACAGAAAGGTCTGTTAAAAAATCCTCAAGTTCCTTTCTCACCAGGGGTATATCGACCCTCAAATTCTATTTGGTCATTTTAATTCTCTAAACAACTGATTATTTCAAACTAGCTCACAAGTTGCTGCAACCATTGCTCGATATAGTACTCCTCTGTACTTGATTGAGCAACCACACTTTGCATCTTACACTTAAAGGATACCAAAGTACCTCCTACTAAAACACAATATCCAAACCTGGAACGTCTATCAGAGGGTGATCTTGCCCAATCAACGTCTATATATCCAATGATATGCTTATGGTCACGATCATCAAAGAGTAGTCATATACCTAAAACTCACTTTATATATCACAAAATACGAACAACTGTATCTAATGATTATTAGAGGGGAAGTCATAAACTATCTTGTTGACTCACAAGAAAAGGATGTCAGCTCTAGTCACTATAATTCAACTTCCCACTAGCCATCTTTACCTTCAAAAATCACGGAATGGCTCCCCCTGTCCTGGTAGTATATTAGCATTGGGGTCCATGAAAGCGTCAATAGGTCTACATCGCATCATTCTTGTCTCCTCAAGAATGTCCAAGGCACACATGCAATGCCACATAATAATATTTAATCTGGACTGAGCAACCTCAATACCTATAAAATACTTCAGTCCCCTGAGGTCTTAAGTTTGAAAATACTGAAAGAGGTTTTACTTTAAATTAGTGATACTATCCTAATCATTGCTGGTGATAACGATAACGTCAACTTGGACCACCAAATAAAAACACAGACTAGATGCAATATATTGATAAAACACTGAGTGATCAACTTCACCACGAGTCATGCCGAACTCCTGAATTACTTACTAAACTCCCCATATCTAGCTCAAGAAGACTTTCAAACCTTAGGCTTTAGAGTGACCTGCACAATCGACATTCAAGGATACTGAGAATACTGGAACCCCCCTCCCCCCCAAGCTAATAAAATGATGTGGTAAAAGGAAGATATATGCTATTTTAAACCGGGATGAGAAATTATCATTCTAATCCAACCCAAATATTTGGGTATATCCTTTGGCAAAAGAGAAATTGGAAAACTTATATCAATCAGAAATAGTGCAATTGTCACCAAAAAGTGCTCAAAATTTGGTATAAAATGTATGAATTGTCTCTAAATCACGAGCCAAGTGACCCGAAAACTAGCTGGAACAGGCTCACGAATTGGCGCGTGGTACTATCGCGGTCGCTAGAATCCTGAAAGTCCTACTATTACTTTTTGATTGGTAAAGGATAAGTGTATTGATACTTGATGCTATAGAACTGTACAATTAGCAAGCTTACAAGGAAGTCATACTATTATTTCATTTTTCACTTTATATTTATGTTGCCCGTGCCCTTCAAACGAGGATGCACTTGTGAGTAGTTTTTCTTTCTAAACACAATAATATCAATCCCTGTGCGGCTCCCCTTTACAAATTTTTTGGCTTGTTCTCTCTCTCTCATTGCTGCAATTATTGCTATGTATACTGTCACTAAGCTTGAGTACGTTTATCGACAGAAACTTGGAGATGATATTTGCAGATATGGCCTATGCATCAAACAATGTGATGCAAACGTGGTATCACTCAAAATTAAGCAATCAAATATTGAACTTGAGATGTCCAACTTGGGAGGTATTAATTCAGCTGATTCTGTCATGCTACTGTGTTGCTGCAATGGTTTGGCTTTATGTAGTCCAAAAAAAATTTAATTGACACCTGAAATCAAAAAACAATGTTATGTGCATCATGTAACCATCTCTTAACTTATTATCTCTTCTTTATCTTTTAACATTTTGCAAATTCCAGGGACGCATGCAAAAGGCAGTGGTGCTATTTGCGGATATTAAACCTTGTACCTTCAAACCTAAAGATTACTATTTGCGGAGATTCCATATTCTGTTATATGTTCTGATATATTTGCTTGCTTTCAGTTTCTCTACAAATTAATATGGTGCAACCCTTGCAAGTTTCTGTTACTTCAGTCTGGATGATTTAATTCCTGATGACATTTCTTTTCTGTTCCTTGTGTCTGTGGAGTTCTCCCCGAACTTCTCCTTACTTTCTGCTCCTGGTGCTATAACTAGTCTTGCAATTTAACAATCTGTTAAATTGAAAGAGATCATGTGGTTACTTGTTGAAGAGTGATACCTAATTCGCAACAGACATTAAATGCATCTTAGAAATTGTAACATGAAAATGGTCGTGGATGCAGCTTGGATTGGTCTTGATTCTTTTCACGACTTGGTCTATGATAAAGACGTGATTTTGGAGAAGATAGAAGGAAAGGCGGACAGTGCAGCTGCTGTTATATACAAGCTTCTCAGATCACCAAAACCTGAACAACTTTATCTCAAATATGCTCATGACATACTTGGCGTGGTTGCACTTCTTGGAGAGGTTCAGACCCACAAGCTTAGCAGGTTGGTGCTGGTATCCTTTTCTTTAAAATGAAGTATAACAACTTCCTTGTCTATATGGATGCAACTGAGTGTGTTTTCTCCCCTTAGCATGCTTTCGACATATCTTGGAGAAGATCAGATGCTTGCTGTAGTATGCAAATCCCGTGCAGCTACCAGAGCTCTTGAAATTAATCAAATGGATGGAAATGTGAATTGCGCCAGTGTTCTTGACATATTAGCAGCTAAGCTTGGAATTTCCATCAAGGGTCAATATATGGTTATATGCCTCGAGGATATAAGGTAAGAACCTTTCTTTCTCTGGTTTACTTCATACTAAATGATATCAATTGTTAGGATTTTTGGTTTCTCGATCCAGTTGACAAATCATGTTATAACCATGTCTGGTCAGTGCTCTCTGAAAAAAGAAACAATATGTAAAGTCCTAGCTTTTTTATTTCAGGCCATATAAGCAAGGAGTCAGCAGTGATCCCCAAAGAGAACTTGCTATTCCACAGCCTACTTTATCAAACAGAGAAACTCCCCCAGGCTTTTTGGGCTACGCAGTTAACATGATATTCCTTCCTGAAGAATATATGCAGTTTAGAACTGCTTCAGGTCATGGTCTCCGAGAGACATTATTTTATCATCTGCTTGGTAAGCTTCAAGTCTACAAGTCTAATGAGCACCTTTACATGGCAAGTTCCTGCATAGAAGATGGTGCGGTTTCCCTGGATGGTGGAATGATGAGAGGAAATGGAGTTGTATCTGCATCTGTTGGATCTGAGTATGCACTTTCTTTTCCTACTTCTCTACCATTTATGAGTAGATTTTGCATGACATCCTTGGGCCTTGAATGATTAATGTCTGTGTTTATCTTCTTCAGGGATCCATATATTCTATTTCCAGTCATCTGTCTGGAAAGACAGTTACTCCTCTCACCTGAGAAAGTAGAAAGATTGAAGAGAATCGAAGAGTTGAAGCTGGAACAAAATCAACTTCAAGATCGAATACAGGAAGAGCTTAGGAATGAAGCCAAGTACAAGAAGAAGTTGGCCAAAAAGCTCATGGACAAAAAGCAGATTGATGATCAGTTTGAGAATGCACTTGTGAGTAGTTTTCGATTGCCCTTTAGTTGGTCGCATGTTCTACATTTCTAAAAATGAGGGCTGTTCCATCTATGTATTATATTTCCTGAAGAAACTTTGGCATCCTGTTGTGGAAATCTGAATGTTCAACATTCATTTGTATTTTCAGAAGGAAAGTATATTTTATGTTCCTCCTTAATGAAACAAAGATAGAAAAAATGGCATGTATGATTTGCGCATTAGTATTACTTGTTCACTGTAGATGTGGTGTGCACTCTAGGACCTTATACTACACTTGTTGAACTTCTTCTTAATAAGCAACTCTAACAAACTGATGTTTTTACATTACTTTTCTAGCTACGAAACGTTCCTGAGGCACCGCTTATGCTTGATCCATCGCTCAATCAAGGAGGTCAGATTAGTTCCATTACTTTTGCTGGCAATCGGGACATAATGCAAAATAGAACTGCTGAGGCTGTTAGCTGCCATTCCAAGGTGGTATGATTTTCAAAAATATTTGCCTAGATTATTTTATTTTGTCATTCATGGATGCAATGCAATGTACACAATAGTCTTGATGATAGGTATTGATATATCTACTAGCGTCCTTTATTTGAGATGATAATAACATAATAATATATTGTGAAATAAATGGATCAATATTCATGACTGCATCATTTAATTACTGCAGAAACTTGAGGATGCAATTAAGGAGACTGGTCTTCAAATTAAACACCATGATGATAACATAAAATTCTTAGAGGGTCAGAAGAACAGGTTGGATGATTCAATTTTGGATTTAGAAGGTATTGTTTCCTTCTTTTCAAGTTAATTAGGTGTGCTGTAAAATCACCCATTGTAAGATTTCGTGATTACCTGTAGTGCAGAGTATCAGCCATCAGCTTGTTTCAATGAGCTTATGGGTTTAATTTTGTGTATTGCCTAATTAAAAGCACACAGTGTAGACTATAGCATTCACTTTAACTTTTTTCTTTCCCTTTTGTCATATGACTTTTCACTGTTTCTCAATTTTAATGCCTTGTGCTTGTGGGGTATTGTAGCTGCTCTCGCCAAGACTTATTCAGCAAGTGGAACTGGTTCTGAAAATAAGGAATCTTCCAATGGGCAGAATGAGGAGGAAACAATCGAACAAATCTTAAGTTTTGATAAATCTGCAGCTGCCATCTGTGTCCAGCTGCAAAAGCGTACTGGAGCTCAGATTACTAATATTCCATTTATGAAGGACATAATAGGAATTGTTGCTTTGCTTGGGAAGGTTGACGACGACAATCTCAGCAGGTTAGTTTCACATAGCATCTAGTAATTGCTGACGTTTTCTACAATAAAATAGACAAAGAAGAAAAAAGAAATGAGCTTTATATGAGTCCATTTTTTATGCTAGTCCCTGTTCAAGAGATTATAGCACTCGTTCACTCTGTCCCAATCAAGATGATAGAGAAGACTTGAGACAAATAGTTTGATACGTTCTGGTCTTTGAATTGTCAGAAGTATTGAGTGATTAGGTTAAGAGGTCGCAGATTAGGGTAGAAGGTTAGTTGGTAGTTGAATGTTTTCTCACTTTCTTAGGTCGTACTAAGTATATTATTATTATTATCATTAATAATAATATTCTTATTGCACTTTTCATCCTCTCACTAGGTATGCTTTTGCTATTGTTATTAAATACTTTTGGAATTTTTCTTTGCACAATTGACCTGGGAATAACCCCTTAGCATGTGGAGACTCTTTTGTGTATGAAAATGAGCATCTCTTTGCTCAAAGCTAGGTCTTGTCATGACGTAGAAGTTAGTATCTGAATAGTTCTTTTCATTTTGAGATTGAAGATGAAAGAAGCATGGCGTTTAAACAATGTTAGAGTGGGTTAAAATCCCATGTTGGTTGGGGAATGGATGTGCGTTTGCGTATATGGAAATCCTCCCCTCATGAGCTAGATTTTGGGTTTAAGTTTGGCCCAAGTACCATATCCGTACATGATATCAGTGCGAGGGCAGTCCCTGTTTGGGATTTCTGTTCATGTTCCAGTTGAGCCTGGACGTGAAAGGGGTGTTCGAGTAGGTTAGAGCCCCAAATTAGTTGGGGAATGAATATGCGGTTTGCATATACAAGCTTGGGCAATCTTACCCTCATGAGATATATTTTGGGGTCGAGTGAGGCCCTAGTGTTATATCTTTACCAAAAAGTAGGCAGATAATGGAAGTTCACTGTACTAACCAATTTTTGTTTAGAATCACTGTATTATGAATGACATTTGTATCTTAATCTCTGAAATCCAGGACTCTCTCAGATTATCTTGGGCAAGGAACCATGTTAGCAGTTGTTTGCAAGACGCGTGATGGACTTAAAGCACTGGAAACATATGATAAGGAAGGTCTTATAATTAAAAGTTCTGGTCTTCATGGAGTTGGAGCTTCATTTGGGAGACCTTTGGATGACCGATATCTTGTAATTTGTCTTGAGAACTTAAGGTTTGTGGTTATGATGATCTCTTCTTGCAAATACATCTCATATTGTTTAACACTTCTTTACTCTCTTATTTTTTCATTTTTGGGTTTATCATTTTAGACCATACACCGGTGAATTTATTGCTGATGACCCTCAGAGAAGGCTGTCCATAAAGAAGCCAAGATACGTCAACGGGAAAACTCTTCCTGGTTTTCTTGGTTTTGCTGTCAATATGATCAATATTGACGCTGATAACTTATATTGTGTTACAAGCAATGGTCATGGCCTGAGAGAGACCCTCTTCTATGGACTCTTCTCACAGTTGCAAGTATACAAAACAAGGGCAGACATGATGCAGGCACTACCCTTTATAGCTGGTGGAGCCATATCATTGGATGGTGGGATCATAAAGAGTCGTGGTATATTTTCCCTAGGCAAAAGGTAAAGAGATTTATCTTAAATAGTGCGTTTATATTCATAATTTTTTCTTCCTTCATAGTTCAACTTGTTTGTGAAGATACTTTAAAGAATTGATTGCCTCTTAACTTGTTCATTTTTTAGTATCAAGTTATATACTTCATCTCTAACTGTACGCCTGAACTGGGAAGCTGGTGTTATTTTGTGACCATGTTGCTTGACCTTTGTGGAGTTCAGTAGTTCAACCTTTCAAGAACTTACTCAATCAATCTGTATAGAATGGTGCATGAAAGCATGTTCTTCAATTTCTTTCACTATATCTGCAGCGAAGCTTCTGTAAGGTAGCCTTTGTTATATTTGTTTGTAACACATTATAGAAGTTAATCAGGAAAGATAATCTATAATATAATTTTCTGGGAGAGGAGTCTTGAGGATTTATCACGTTCCGAGTCTACGACACATTTTAGATTCACTGAATGACTTATGGTAGTTATTTATATCTTATATATTAATCCAATGTCTCGTGGGAGTTGTTTTTAATCCTATTCCTACGCTTATAAATTACATGTATTTGATTTTGTATGTTTATAAATTAGATTTATTTTACTTGACAGCACACTTTATTTTTCTTGTTGATTGTATCATTGAATCATTATCCTCCCTACCTTTCCAAGGTAGGGGCATGGATGCGTACACTCCACCCTACCAGATCCACTTGTGAGGATGTATTGTTGTTTGTTTGTACATCACTAAATCATTTGGGTTCTTTCTTTCTCGTGTTTATTTTTGTAAAGGGAAGTACAGATCAAATTTCCAAAGAGTTGTGGAAGGTCATATATACCTGAAAACTATTTTGAAACTGAGATCCGGATGAAGGAGCTGAAGTGGGAAAGGGTAAGATGTGTGGAAGATTTAGAGAGAGAGCAAACATTGCTGACCAATGCTACGAACAACTTTGAAATAAGGAAAGAAGAGTTTGTCAAGTTTCTTTCACAAAGCTCATCCCATCTTTGAGGGTGTTTAGTTAGACTATGAATGCTTGAGCTTTCTTTACTTGATACTCTTTGTCCGTACATCTTGCTTTAATTGATTGATGATGTCATTTGATAGTTGCAGACTGTACTTGCATTTTATCTTGTTAGGTGAGAACTCTGCATGGATAAGAGATCCTATTTTTTGCCCTGGGAACTGTTTAAGCTTGTGCTTGCCTTAGAATGCCAGTTATCAATGCTTTCTTGAGCTGTCTAAAGATCGATGTAGATATTGGAAGTGAGAGGCTAAAACCATTTCACGAGAAAGGGATGAAATTGGTTTTTCTAGGATGCAGTAAGACTGTCCTTTTTCAACCGATCCCCTGTATCCTCCAAAAGATCATTTTTACATTAAATAAAGAAGAGACTACCCACCAAATGCAGGCTGGAACGATTTGCCACCAATGTTCTTCTCCATTTCCTTTGACAGACCAGTTCCTTCTTCTTTGGAGGTGCTAACAAATTCCATATTACCCCATTTACTGCTCCTGACAGCCTCTAAATTGAATGTCGATGGTAGAGAAGCATTTATGAATCACAAGTACAGATCTTCTTTCTTCTGTGGCATCTACATATTTGCTTCCTTGTATTTGGAGTATTCAAGTCGTAATATTTGAATCTTTGGACATTTTTTAGGCTAGACAAATCAGGAGCTTCTGAAGTTCCGCTGAAGCAATTTGTTCCTAGAGGAGACATATATAAATTGGAGATTTAGTCTAGGTATTGAATAGTCATTTAGTTGCGAAGTTTTTGCCATAATGTTAAATATCCTAGTATTGAATTTTGGAGAGAGAAAATATTGAAGAAACGAGTGGAATATATGTCAAGGCAACCAAAGGAAGACTACTAGTAGATAAAAGATATAATTTAGGAAGATCTAGATAAGAGGTGCCTTTTTTATCAATTGGAGTGTTTGTAAGAAGAAATTGGAGTTGTTTCTAGACGTAGAGCATAGCGAAAGAATACAGTTTAGACTGTACATGTTTGTGAAATTTAGCTTTTTAAAGCAAATGCTGAATTTGTAGTAGTGTATTGGGGAATTTTGTTTCACATCGGAATTGGCTAAATCTACGATAGAGGGTCTTCTTTTGAGGGAAAAAGTTTTATTGAATGGCATCGCGGCGAAAGAGAACTTGAACTGTGAACCATAAGGCAAGTACCTAAATGCTAATACAAACTTCTCCCACATACACACATGAAGGGGGGATAACCAAACCACCACTTTGCTAGATGAGTCTGGAGACCCAAGAGTCCGCCACAGAACCTAGACCTCGAGAGGCAAATATCCAAGTAGCTACAACATAAAATAAGCTTCACTTGTAACCTTAAGGAATATAGAAAGTTATTCGAAATTTCTAGCAAGGACTTTGGATGCTATTCATTCCTAAATTCCTTTCGCCCTTAACTTGTGAACTCGAATTAAACTGAGTGAAGCCTGAGATAGACTTTCAAATATGTTTTTGGTTGTATTTTCCTCATTTTGATCCTGGGGCTGTTGCAAATATGTTGCAACACATCTTGCACCATATTTGTATATTACCTTTATAAAAAAATATCTTGCACCATATTTGTTGTTCGCAAGAGACGAAGGAAGCCCTGCTCCACAAACGAAGGGGACTAACTACACTGATCACCCTCATAGTTTGAATTCCTAAAAAGAGTAGAATAGAAGAGTTTGTCATCTTTTTTTTTTAGAAGGTTTAAATAAGCATAGACATAATTAATTTAGGGTGTTCATTGTCTTTTTTAGTAGAGGTCTACTAGGATACCTACAAGAGATAGACTTTTCATCTATGCTTAATATTATGAAAAGCAAAAAGTGCAACAAACAGTTAAGGTTCTTTAGAGCTTTGCAAAGTACAAATAAGATGTGGGCTTTAATGAAAAACGACGTAAAGGGTGAAAAAATACAATTATGCATATGTTTAATCCAAGACTAATAATTATTGGGGAAAATATACAAAAGGGCCTGTTATTTGTCTGTTTCAAAAAAAAAAACCAAGAGGCTAAATTGGACATTGGACATACCCTTCTTCTTCTTCCTAACAATTTTTGCCATTAATGGCTTCTTTTCTTCCTTCTTCCTACTTTCCCCCCTCCTCCTCTTCCGTCCTCATCATCATCATTCTTCTTAGTCGTCTTCTTTCTCCTTTTTTAATTAATGTACCGAAAATGTGAATCATTACGAGCAAATATATATCGAAAGACTCGAATCATCGAACAAATTTCATATCTGATCTCAAATTTTGGAATTGTTTAGAAGTTATTTAGAACTGATCGAGTTTGAACACTCTATGTATACTTCATGTATAGTGAAGTTATTTTTCAGCTTTTTGAGTGTATCACATTGTATAGTTAGTTTATAACTTATGTATAGGTAAGCTATATTGTATAATCAGTATATTACTTTCTATGACTTTTGGCAAGCTATATATTCAAGCTTTTACATAAATCTACTTAGATATGACTTAACTTTTATCTGCTTGGCATCGATAACACTAATTATTACGAAAACATCATTACTAGGATGAATAATCTAACTAGACACACTCAAGTATATAGCCTTGAAAGATAGGATGAGCTTTGTGAAAGAAACTTGACAAACTTTTGTTTCCTCGTTTCATAGCTGATCTTTGCATCGGTCAGCAATGTTTGCTCTCTCTGTAAATCGCACCCTTTTCCACTTCAGCTCTTTCATCTGTCTCTCAGTTTCAATATACCTTTCAAGTAGATTCAACCTTCTAGAACTCTTTAAAAATTTGATCTTTACTTTACTTCCCTTAACAAAAAATATACACGAGAAAGATAGAATACAAATGATTAAGTGATGCAAAATAAACAAACAACAAATACCTCGGAGAGTGATGTGTAGGCAACCTTATCCCTACCTTGGGAAGGTAGAGAGGATAATGATTGAGTGAAGCAATCAACAAGAAAAATAAAGTGTTGCATATTCAAATAGATCTACTATATAACTAGACGAACTCAATTACATATAAAACATAAACACAAGAATAAGATTAAAAACAACGATAATGAGATTAAGATATAAATAATTACCAAAAACCATTCAGGTATATCTAAAATATATCGTAAACTTGTACGTGATAAATATTGAAACTCATCTCCCAGAAAATTATATTATCTTTCCTGATTAACTTTTTATAATGTGTTGATGACTTTTTTCATTGGAGGTGCAAATAAATTTCATATTTCCCCATTTACTTCTCCTGACATCTCTTGAATATAGAATTTCTTTGTCTGTCTATCTTTAATTGAATATGATGGTAAAGAAACATTTATGAGTAAGCGTATCTTGTTATCAATGTCTTCCACCCAACTTTCAAATCTAGCTCAGGGATGACAAGTGTAGATCTTCTTCTTCCACGTAGATTTGACATCTACATATTTGCTTCCTTGTATTTAAAGTATTCAAATGGCAATATATGAAACTTTGGAAATTGGTTAGGCAAGAAAAATGAGGAGCTTGGGAAGAATCTTTTGCAGAATTTACTTTAAAGAAAGATTTAATTTATGTAAACTTCTGCTGAAGTAATTTGTTCGAAGAGAAGACATGGATAAATGAGAAATTTAGTAGTCGAGGCATTAAATAGTCATTTAATGGTAAAGGTTCTCGCCATAATATTAAATAAACTAGAAATACTTGTAAAAATTAAGAGAGAAAATATTGTAGAAATGAGTTGAATGAATGTAATGGGAACCAAAGGAAGACTACTAGTAGATTAAGGACACAATTTAGGAAGATCTAGATAACAGTTATCCAAGGACAGGTCCCTAGTATATCATATGGATTGTTTGTAAAGAAGAAATTAGAGGTTTTTTGAACGTAGAGCATAGCGATAGTATATATTACAAAATGCACATGTTTATGAAATCAAGCCTTTTACGTTAAAACACAATCTCTGAATCTGTAGAATCTATCGCGGAATTCCTTCCATGCCCGACTCGGCTATATCTCCGATAGTGGGTCTTGTTTTGATGAGGGAAAAATATTTTTTGAAAGGCATCTCGGTGAAAGAGGACTACTAATCGCGAAGCAACATACACTCATGATGGGGGGAACCAAGTCACCACTTTTACCTAATGAGTCCGGAGACCAATAAGCATACCACTTCTTTGTTGTCGTCGTCTTTTTCTTATTCGTTGTTGTCTTCTTCTTCTTTCTTTTTTTATTTAATATATAGAATACGTGAATCATTTCAATCGAATTATATATCAAAGAACTCAAATCATCGAGCGAATTTCATATCTAAAATTTGGAACTGTTTGGAGGTGATTTTGTGTTGATCGAACCTGAATACTCAATGTAATCTTCATGGTTAGTTGAGTTATTTTTAAGCTTTTGAGTGTATCATAATGTATAGTCAGTGTACTACTCGTGTATAGGTACTCTATATTGTATAGTTAGAGGTTGTTTGTTTGCAAACAAGTTATCCCATGATTAGTTATCTTGGATTAGCTATCATGGAATTACCCACTATTTATATGGGATAAATTATCCCATTGCTATGATATAAATGGTGGGATAAGTTACCCCAAATATGGCAACCAAACAGATACAAAAACTTTATCCTATCACTATTTATTTCTATCACTCACACCACACTGTCTCTCAGACTTTCTATGACTTTTGACTGATTATTATGTAAATAAAATATGGTTATTTCACAACCTGTTTGGATTGATTTATTTTAAGTATTTTTAAGATAAAATAGCTTTTAAGCAGTTTCGTAGTGTTTGGATAAGTTAAAAAAGTACGTATAAGCACTTAGTTTTAAGATAAAATGACAAAAATAAATCAAACGTCATAAGTATGAGTTGTACCTTAAGGTTTTTGGCTTATAAGTCAAAACTGAAAAGCCTATCCAAACAAGCTGTGAACTAATAATTTTATTGTATATATTTGAAACTAGCCCATAATTATTAGCATGAATGACAAATATAAGAACAAACAAATTGAATTTTTTTGTACGATAGAAGTGAAATATCAATTGCTTAGTGTTACATCTTCATAAGAGGTTCATTGATAACGAAAAGTATGCCTTAGACTCTTGATGCTGACATTGAAGCGTGCAAAGCGCTCAACAAGTTTTGATACTCGCTTTAGGGCCCATATGCTAACTATGATTGTTTGGTTTCATTTATTGTGTTTGCATGTATGGAAAAAAACCTAATAGAAAATGTTGACTACCTATGCTAATATAATAATAAAGACTTCTTCATATAAATGTGCTGAAAATGCTATTCTTTCATATATTTTTTCTTTTTAGTGAAGAGAGTCACACGTTATGACAAGCATATTATTAGAAGACTCTAGCTTTGCTTCCTTATCCTTGCTAACTAGAAATGAACCCTCACGAGTTGAGTAAAAGCACCTAGCCTATCCCCCCCCTCTCTTTACGAGCTGTTTTTGTACTCCAAATTAAAGAACCTTAAAAATTTCATAATTGCATTGTTGTTAGCTTTTGGCATAAAATGCAGGATGATTTTAATTCTATATAGAATCCATTACAGAGGTAAAAAAAGGCAGTCAATATTGTACCTACATATTTCTCTCTCACTGCTACTTTTTGTAAATAAAGTAATATGTGTATTACTTACCACTACTACCTTATGATGTTTTGTTCTCAGTGTATGATCTATTGTCGTCGTGCATGCAGCCACAGTGAGATCCTGCAGTAACTTGTAGTAGAGTGGTACCTCATTCTCAACAGACCGTCTTAACTTCTGTCTAGACATATTAAAATGCTCATGGATGCAGTTTATACCGGTCTTGATTCTTTTCACGACGTGGGCTATGATAAAGAAGTGGTTATGGAGAAGATTGAAGGAAAGGCAGACAGTGCAGTTGTTGTTGTCCACAAGCTGCTCAGATCACCAAAACCTGAACAGCTGTATCTCAAATATGCTCATGACATACTTGGCGTGGTTGCAATTCTTGGAGAGTTTCAGACCCATAAGCTTAGCAGGTTGATGATGGTATCCTTTTCTTTAAAAACGACTCAGTTTAAGAACTTCCTTGGCAGTATGGATGTAATTACATATGTTACCTATCCATAGCATGCTTTCAACACACCTTGGAGAAGATCAGTTGGTTGCAGTAGTATGCAAATCCCGTGCAGCGCCAGAGCTCTTGACAATTATCAAATGGATTGAAATGTGAATTGCGCCAGTGTTGTTGTCATATTAGCAGTTAAGCTTGGAATTTCCATCAAGGTTCAAGATTTCTGTTGGATCAGATCTTTTGTGAAGCTTTTGGACCTAGCAAAAAGGGCTGTAAGCCTTCACGCCAGCAAGCGTATAAGGTTAAAGCATTTCTTTCTCTGGTTTACTTTATACGAACTGTTTTCAATTCTTATGAATTTTAGGTCTCTCGATCCAGTAAACACATCATGTTTCATCCATGTGTGATCAATGCTCTGTGGAAAAAAAGTGTAAGGTCCATGCCTTTTTGTTTTGGGCTATATACACGGGGACTCAGCAGTGATCTCGAAAGAGAAGTTGCTTTTCCACATCCAACTTTATCAAGTGGAGAAACTCTCCCTAGAATTTTTGCTATACGGTTAATATGATATTCGTTGCTGCTGAACATTTACAGTTTAGAACTTCTTCAGGGGATGGTCTCCGGGAGACATCATTTTATTGTTTGCTCAATACTCTTCAAGTCTAGAGTCTAGAGAGCAACTTTACATGGTAAGTTTCTGCAAAGAAGATGGTGCGGTTCCCTTGGATGGTGAAATGATGAGAGGAAATAGAGTTGGATCTTAGTATATATGTACTTTCTTTTTCCTACTTCTCTACCATTTATTTGTTTCTTACAAAGATCCATGGGCCTTAAATGATTAACGTCTGTCTTTATTTCTATTTCCAGTCATGGAACTACGTTGGCCCTCTCACCCGAGAAAGTATAAAGATTGAAGATAATCGAAGGCTTGAAGCTGGAACTTAATTAGTCAATTGCATGATCAGATTAAGGAAGAGATTAGGACTCGGACAAAGTACACCTTTGCCTGGAATTTACAACTCTGACATGCTGGTTTGCTTCTTGCGAGTCTTGTACGTGTATTTACACCGGTCACTTCTGTTAAATCTATGTGTTTTGAACTATGGTAAATTCCATGAAGAACAGGTAGTAAGAATAGGTAGTAAAAACGTGGTCCAGCAATTCAACAATTTTGATTTGAAAAGGTTTTCAGCAAACTTGTTTAAGGAAATAGCTTGAGGCGACATAGTTTAAGAAGAACGAAGAAGCGGTTGCGGCGAAGACAGAAGTTCAAATTGGCGGCTTAGTACAAGTTCAACAAAGCAGAAATCTATTTAAGGAAATATGTTTTCTTATTTAAGTAAGGAAACTGTGCTTTCTTATTTATTTAAGGAAATTATGTTTTCTTATTAAACAAGGAAAGTGTGCCTTATTATTTATTTAAGGAGAAGTTGTTAAAGTTAAGTTCAACAAAAATTTGTTGAAGTTGATATGTAGTATTTCGTCGAAGAACAAATTCGAGTTCGATGAGGTTTTGTTCGAAGTCCTAGTAGAAGTCAACAAGGATTTGAAGAAGGCAAATACAAGTTGAATTATACAAGGATTTGTAGAAGTTCTGATCTATAAATAGGGAGCTATTTGTATCAGAAAAAATTGCGCACTTACATAGTAAGAAGATCAAAACACGATCAAGAGGCTTAAAAGAGTTTTGAGATTTATTGGGAATGTTGCAATTTGTGAGGAAAAATTGTAAGATTGTATTCAAGAGTCTTGTTTACAATCTGAGTTCGTGAGTAAGAGTTGTTCAACAAGTTAGAACTTGAAAAACATTAGAAGATATAAAACATGGGGGTTTTGTGTCTTTGGGTAGCTAGAAATTAGAGTTCATAATTTTTTAGCTAGGAATTAGAGTTTATAATTGCTCTAGGAATTAGAGTTTATAATTTTTTAGGCTACATAGCTTTGTAATCTTTTGTTGAGACTTAAAGTTTAATAAAATGGAGTTGAATCCTGCAAAGGTGTAGGTCGTGGTTTTTACCCTTAAGAGTTGGGGTTTTCCGCAGTAACATATTGTGTTATTATTTTATTTGCTTTACAAAACGTAATTATTGTAATCTGCAAAAAAATTGTGTTGTTCGAATTGATTATCGTTAAGTTTCAAACAAACAGAAACACGTCATCTGTACGTGATCCTGTGAAGAATTCAGGAGATAGAATTCCAACAACTTCCCTTTTGTGAAGAAACACAGGGTAGTTTACTCTGTACGAATTAACACCTATAGCCTTTCAAATAAATGAATGATTAAGGTGTATAGTCATAGGAATCACTTATTGATCTTTGTTTAGGAAGTAATTAAAAGTAAGTTGTTGAATCTATTCCCTTTTTAGATATGCTTGTATGTGAGTCGCATATAGGGCTGGGCATAAACACCGAAAAACCGAAATACCGTATCGAACCGAATTTTTTTGGTATTTCGGTTTCGGTTTTTCAGTTTTCGGTTCGATATTCGGTATATATTTTTGTATTTTTCAGTATTTCGATTCGGTTTTCGATATGTGATTTTGTGTAATTCGGTATTTCGGTTTACCGAAATATATTATATTATTATATATATTTATACTATATTAATTATTAATATTAAATAATAAATATTATAATTTAAAATAAAAAATTAAAAAGTAAAAGACTTTTTGATATAACTATTTTTAGCCCATTAAGCTAAAAATCAAACAAAAAAAATTGTAAATTTTTAAAAGCCCAACTAAGCAGGCCCATTAAAAAACCGAAATAACAAAACCGAACCGAAATAATAAAAACCGAACCGAACCGAAATATTTCGGTTCGGTATTCGGTACACAATTTACAAAAACTGAAAACCGAAAAAACCGAAAATACCCCGAAACCGAACCGAAATACCGAATGTCCACCCGTAGTCGCATACAAGCATATCTAAAAAGGAACAGATGCATGTAGCAGCATCACTTTTAATTATGTGACAGTAGGATAACTACTGAAATTATGCGTCTAGTGCCTTGTTACAAACAGTTGCAGTAATATATAGTTATACTAGTGAACTTGTGGCGCATTCGTTAACTTTCCTAAATATATAGTAACTAGTTAACATGTTTGCGCTTCGCGAGATCACAACAACTATTTTAGTGTTAAATCTTATAAAGTAGCATATACTATAAAAGAAGATATATGATTAATACTTTGGTAAAAACTTTAAAACGTTTATCATAATTATTTCAATCTATAAGATACAATTTTCTTATTAATTATCAAAGAATTATTATACAAATAATGTTACTTGAGTAAAAATATAAATAGATAAGGATTTTTGTAAGTCATGAAATGGACCAACTAATAAAAAGAACAACGCAACACAGTACTATTTTCCTATTTTTTTTAAAAAAATTAAAATTAAAGTATATCTTGTTATCAAAAGCTTACAACCACAAATAGAGAAAAAAACATATCCATTTGTGACATGTAGAAACCTTGAATATCTTATGTGTAAATTATAGACAAAATTTTTAAATCATTATGTTTTGAAAAAACTAAATGTAGAGATAACGAAGAGAATCACCGAAAGGAGTTGAAGATATGTCATTTAAGTAGAAAATGTGAATAGAAGAAGGTTTTTGTAATTTATGAGATGTAATAAATATTATAAAAAATTTCATTACCAAAATTAATTAGTGAAGAGACTAAAATAATTTTTTCAGTTTCATAATCAACTTAATTAAACAAATATCAATTTTCTCTATGTATAATTATTTTTCTAGTTTTAGGATTTCTTAACTTAAGAAAATAAATATGTTCATTGCAATTGGATACTGGTAGAAGAAAATTGGTTCACTCTGAAAAATTTCATTAATTTAAAAGAATTATACGTTTTGTGAAAATTGAATCCAACAATCATATATATAGACTAATTTTACATAAGTGTTAACAAATACAAAACAAAAACTTAATGGAGAGAATTTCATCACTTTTTTTTGGTCAATTCAAATTCTACAAAAGAAAAAAATGTGTTATATCATCTAAATTTGGATGAAAAGAAGCTGATGAAACTAAACAAAAGATGATTAAATCTTGATCGAGAAATTATGTCATATTAACATGTTATATACATAATATATATTGATGGAGTATGGATAATATTTTCAAAAAATAAAAGTTTGTATGTGTGATGAAAATATCACAAAAAATATATATTTAAGCAAAATAGCCAGTTGAATATTAGGTTGCCCTTGATACAAAAAGTTTGCTTTATAATATAATCTTGTTCTTGAAGGGGACAAATCTTGATGGATAAATTATCAATTGAAAAATTATATAATCAACAATAAATGCATCTATATATTTGTAAATTATTGAAACTTCTACTTTTTCAAATTATAATCTAACAAACTTTCGATGAATCTTCCACCGCCATTAAGCTTTCTTCTTCATTTTGGTGACTTGTAGCAAATTAATTTTTGATAAGCTCCTTAGACGAATCTTACAGTGCCTTTAAACTTTCTTCTTCATCTTGATAAACTCTTGTTTGGCTATTGTAACACAAGAATAAATTTTTAAAAATATATCCATAATTTTCATAAAGCTGAAAAATTAAAAAAAAATAATACTAACAATATGAAGCTGGAGAAAGAATAAACGAGCATGCAACAACAATATAGTGAATATTATTTATAGATGGTTTAAATCATAGGAATTAAGTAGAAGGAAGTTGAGGGGACATGTTATTTAATTAGAGAATACAAATGGGTGGATGCTTTTTTTTTTGTAACTTTCATATGATATAATTATATGTAATGAATATGATTAATTATTTTAATTATTTAATAAATCGATTAATGAAAAAACTAAAAAAAAGCACAAAAAAAAAGATAAATAGAATCGTAGGCCATTGAAAGGTGTCAATGTCTCTTCTTTTTTAATTATAATAATAAATATGCTTGAATTTTTTAATCAATAAACAAATTATTTAATGAAAAAAATATCAAAAAAGAGAAAAAAAAGGATAAAAATGAATGGGAGTCATAGAGAGGTGTCACATTACCTCTTCTACATATATGATGGACCGAGTTACCCTTTGAAATAATTAATACACATAGCAAAGAATAATTATTATTTTTTGTGATAGACGAATACATATTTAGGAACAACACCGTGCATCCAAATCCGTTTGTGTTAAAGAAATTCATATTCTTCACTTCAAAGATTGTCAAATCCATGAAAATAATGCATATAGAGAAACCAATTAAGCATCGGTAAGAAAAGTTGACAATATGTTCAATAGCTTGAAAATATCTCTTTAAACTATTTTCCGGAAAAGTAAGGGCGACTAAATTACACATGTTCATTCACATAAGTAAAAATAGAAGAAAAAAAATTTAAAACTCAACAAGTATACACATGGTTACAAATTACAACAATTAATTAACTTTTGAGGAGAATATAAATAGAGAGAAAATTGTGAAAAGAAATTCATTATCGTTCAAAAATCAGTTCCTAAACCACATAAAAAAAATATGATATACTCGCATATTATATTTAAATTTCATACGCACGTGAAGAAATCGTGAATAATCTGACTCTGCTTATTCATCACATAAAAAAACTTTATAGCCAACAATTAATTTTCATGTGAGAAAAATCGAAAGTCTCTTGGAAATATTCGCATGATAATTTCTTGAAAACTCTATTTCAAAATTTTTCAAATGACTACAATTATCAAAGGAAAAATTTCTTCGAACATATAACTAAAAAGACTAATATACGTTCTCATTCAAAGTATGAAACATCTAATGAAGCATAAGCTAAATTTGATGTATTAGCCTTGATATGGAATATAAAACATAATCTGTGATCAAAACTATAAATAAAGAATATTTATAAATATATTGGAATTTTTTTCCAGGAATTAAATACTACTTAATGAAAAAATTAGGTTAAAAAGTCCCAAAACAAGATAAAATAGGTGAATAGCATTTTAAACTTTTCAAAAGTGTCATATAAGCGGGTTTATGATCTTTTTTTTATATATATAATACTGAAAACATTTAAACATAGTTAAGTATAAGATTTGTGTACCTTTGATTGTTGCAGCGGAATGAAAATTCACGAACTGAATAATTTGCTCCAAATCCTTCTTTGAATCACTAGGAAACAAAGGTGGTTTTCACAAACTAAATGTTTTTATTGTGTTTTTATTATAAACTTTAGAGGTTTTTGTTGTTCTTCCTGGATTTTCTTTCTGAAGCGTTCAAGTCAAAAGAAAAGGAAAAAATAATTAATTTAAAAAGGTGTGATTATTAACGTTTGAACAGTTACTATGTAATTGTTCCCACCCCTTTTTAAAATTAATACTTATCTTTTTTTCCTTTCTTATTATTATTATTTTTTTATTCAGAAATAAATTTTTGGGTTTGTTCGGTCGTATCGATCCACCTGGGCGATCCAAACCGAAAACTTACAAAAACTAGTAGTTTTTTATATCACTAAATTGATAAAATAATACTTAAAATCTACCAGGCATTAAAATTTAAAACACTAAATTATCTTACATACATAATGTAAAAAAAATAAAAACTATTACGCCTTAATTATCATTTTTCCTTATAACATCAACATAAATTAACGAGTGTAAAAATAGATACGATAGATTTTTGAGGAAGTTAACATTTAGAGCTCTTCTATTTTTTAGATTTTTAAATTTATTAAAGTTGAAAATTTATCAAAAAGTGGATGCAAAAACTTTTTGTCCTTGTTTTATTAATAATATAAACTCTTTATTTACTCTTTTTGTCTTACATTACTTGGTCCTTATTTTACTCAACTTATCCTTAAACAAATCTTGAATTAAAGGTATGTTTTTTAAATTCTACTTTTTTTAATCATTACTTTATCTAGCTATTAAAACAAGGTTCGAATAGAAAAATATAATAAATTTTTATTAATTTCATAAATTGAAACAATTTGATATATGGGGTTAGTAAATATAAAAGAGAGAGAGTAATTTCAATTCATGTACGATAAAATGTCAGAAATTAATTAAAATTCAGCAATGAATTTTAAATTATAAATTATATATCATCTAAAATTTAAATCTCAAATTACATATAACAATCAATTTGTGTGATACTCCATGCTTATTATTTTACCCAATTAATAATTAACATGCCCTATACAGTATGTTTCGCCTAAGCTAAGCATAAGAAAAAATAAGTTATGACCTAAAATGAATATTGTTCGAGCAAACATACCATGAACCCTAATACCATTGTTTTCTTTGATTAAAGCCTCAAAACAAGCTCAATCTATCAAAATTATGATTTATTAGTGAATACGAATTATGGGTGTACATGATCGGATCTTTTCGGGTTTTTCAAATATCAAATCAAATTATTGGTGTAGAAATTTTAAATTTATAAACCAAATCAAAATAATAAAATTCAGAAATTTTTTTTGGGATTTTTAATCTCGGGTTGGTTCGGGTTTTTCATATATAAAATTAAACTATTGTGTAGAACTTTTTAAAATTTATAAATCAAACTAAACTAATGAACTTTGGATTTTTCCGTATTTTTCAGTAAAGTTCACAAACAAACATATAATTTACTTGTGCTCCAAATATTTCTTTAGTCCAACCAAAATACAATTATATAAGGTGTTTCTTTAAAAAAAAGTAACACAAAATATGAATGAGTATTGATGACATAAAAATATTAAATAATAACAATAATAATGAAATCATCATATAAAATAAATAGTGTAAAATTATAATGAAAAAAAATCATAATTTAAAAGTACTAAACCATGCTAAAATAAGTTTAATAAGTATTAGTAATATTCTAAATATTTAAGTAAAATAAAATTAGATTATGTATTTTAGTTGTCCAAATCAATGTAAAACTAAAGAACAAATATTCAATATTATTCTCATTCTTAATGTTGAGTTGATTTTCTTTTTGCATTAGTATTAATTTGATTTTGATTTAAATTTTATTATAATTATCAAGATCTATGAACTATAATATTTATTGGACCATTCCGAATTCTAAGTTTTAAACTTGAAATAATATATTAAAAGATAAAAACTATGAAATAGTATAAGAAATATTTTAAAATGATTTCAAAGTAAATATTTTTATGCATAAAATAAAATTTTAAAAATATATATATAATGTCGAGTAGGTTTGGTCTCGATTAATTTTTTTTAGTTAAAACCAAACCAAACCAAATATAGTTGAATTTTTTTTTTCAATACCAAACCAAGTCAAACCAAATCACTAATCGGATTTTTTTTTCGATTTGACTGAATTTGCGGTTTGATTTGATTTTGTACACCCCAAATACGAATTTTTATCGATACTCATGTTGTAATATAAAAATTTAGGTAAAAAATTGAGTTGAAAAGGTCAATCCTACGAGCCGACTTTGAATCTATATAAAATTTTCTTTCAAAAAAAATTTACCCATAGGAAAATGAACTCAAATTAGAAGGTTTATCGAAAACGAAGTTTAAATCGACTATCAAGTCATTAAAAATAATTTCAAATTACATGTAAAAAAAATTTCCCAACTTTTTATATTCATACATAATTTAAACGACAAAATCAGTGATGCATCAACGAAAAATTATCAAATAGGGAGTTATAATCTTACAAGCACAATGATATCTCAAAAAACTTTAAAATCTCTTCATTTTGAGCTAATAAACTCCCCCAAAAAAATGTCCAAATTTGACAATACATTTTTGTTTGTCTGAGTACCAAGCATTTTTGGTGAGTGTGAACCAACGAACCAATCTAGACTCTCTCAAAAGCAATCATATCCCTCTAAATGTGATGAATAATGTGACATGGTCCATTAACTCTTCTTCATAAGCGCTCTGAAAAATTCTTGTACGTAAACATGACTAAAGCTTCACGAATACGAAGAACGATTTGATATACAAAAAAAATCAACAATTTTAGATACAAGTAAATTAGCACAATAAATCTCCAAATTCGCTTGAGACCTCTTGAATATGAGTTAATAGTGCAACTCGATGATAAAACACATTCCGTGCATGTTTGAATCATCAAATTACCATTCAAAAATTATTTTACAAAATGTTAACGTGATCCACTCTAAACTCATAAAAAAGACTAGAACAATGCTAAAGGGTTCAAATCTTCCTTGAACCTCTTGGAAATCGTGTGAATTTTTCATACGAGTCATAAGTTATTATTCAAACTTAGCAAAATCATCAAAACTAGAATTTGACCTCGTTAATTTCAAATATTGATTTTGGTCTAACTTTCAAAACGAAAAGAATTAACCTAAAATATATTCAATCATCTCAAATATCGTGTCATCTCAAGTTATAAAACATTTTACAATTTATAAACAACCAACTAGGAGATTGAGAATTATTTTTAAAACTTTTATCATGAATTAGTCTGACCTAAATATAGATCTAAATTATGAGACTAAATAAACGAACTACTAAGGGGTCGTTTGGTACAAAATGAATAATGCATAGATTAGTAATGCAGAGATTAGTAATGCACGGATTAGTAGTACAGAGATTAGTAATGCATGATTTATTTTTATCAAGTGTTTGGTTCATTGTTTCCAATTCCAACTTGTATTTGAAATCAAATTATTTAAAAATATCTTTTCCAATTATACCCTTATATTATTATGTAATTGGGTCAAGGTAGATAATTATCGAAAAATATTTCTTTTATGATATTCTAACTAGCTATGAGAAGAATAATTTTGTTGTCATGCTTTCAGTTTTCTACTTGAATTATTTGAGGATAAATAATTTTCATTGTAAAAATTGATCACTAATAAAATGTCAATTTTAAATTTAAAAAAGATAAACCAACTACTTTTAAAACTATAAAGACGGTCAACAATTGAAAAATTGAATAAACCATGGACATTTACACATAAAAAATTGCAAGTTATAATTTTAATATGTATGTAATTTTTTAAAATTGTTCAAAATACGAATAATTAGTGATATATTTGTCTTTTAATTAGTAAATGTTAAATAACCCACATTTTAAATTTGTATTGATTTGAAATTGATATATTTAGTTACAAATAAGTCTCTCTAAATAATTTGTAAACTAATTTATTTAAATAATTCTACTAATACAAATATAAAACATAAATCAAGAAATTAAAATAAAAATTAAAAAGATTTGAGGGATATTTTTGTCTTTATGTGCTTATCCCATGATATTATATCCTATATATTATTAATACCTTCAAATGGAAGGTACTAATAATACATCGCATAATACCATGTAGGATGTATTAACTCATCCATAGATTAGTTATACATAGACTCACATTCCTATCAAACACAGTATTAAATTATACCACATATAATACTTATTTCTTTTAATACAGCCTATCAAACGCCCCCCAAATAAGCATATCAATAATTAAATCAAATATAAACGAATGTACAAGTCATATTTTGGTACTTTTGATGCTTCTATAATAATAATAATAATAATAATAATAATAATAATAAATACTAACAAAAATATTGAAAATTTTGAATACGTGTATGAATTATTCTAGATTTTTTCATTTTGACCATAAATTACACAATTATTATTTTGCCCTTAAATAATATTAAAATTACTAAAATGTTATTGATAGTCCTACTCATTGCTCTTCTATATAGTATTAATATAAAATTTATATAGTTGGTACTATCTAGGGTTTTAACAAAATCAGGCCTGTTTTTGTTTCTGCTATTTGCATTGTGTAAGGTCTATCGTGTTGGGTATGTTTGTTATGATGCTTTATCATTTTGTTTTGAAAGAACTGGTTATAGATATGAGCTTAATTACAATCTTTCTTTTTTGTTTTTGGAAAAAAGGATATCAAAAGAAATTGTAACGCTTCTCTACCGTGTATTCCAAGTCTGTATTGGCTGCAAATCCGATAAATATATCTGAAGAGTTAGTACAACTATTCAATTCTCTCTTTATTTTTATCTTAAAACCATCTTGGCAAAGTATTTTACTGCACTTTCGTGGTTTTCAATTACGTTTTTCTGTATGTGTTTCAGGGGAAAAATGGGAGCTTCCATTCATAGATCATCGAGAGACAGAGGCATAGGAGGAAAATCAAATCTCCATACTTAAAGGTTGTTGCATCATTCCAATACACAATTTGCTTATCTGTGGTCAAAACATCTTTATTAGAAATACATTTCAAATTTGCAGCCCTACATATTTATTTTCTGTGGCTTTTGGTTGAGTTTTGAAATCTCTATGCTAGAAGCCCTCCCAGCCTGAACTTAGAGACAAGTAGTTACATATCAATGAACTCATGTTTGATTTTGTCTTGTCATTCCCCTGCAATTTGGGCACTGTGAAGTATCCTGTATGTTATCTCATGAATGTTTTGAACAAAAATGAATAAAGTAACAGGAGATTATATCAATTTTGAATTGGATTCAGAAAACCTTGAATGATCAACGAACTACGAGTTTCTAGTTATTTCCAACGGAGAGCAGCCTCTACTTGAAGTTCCTTGGTGTTATTACGAGTCATGTGCTAATGAGTTATCAGTAGATACCTTTTTTCAAATGCCACTTTGATATTAGTTTACTTTGCAATTGTGTTCAGTGTAAATCTTATATTACAATAGCTGTGAGAGATTCTCTGGAAATTTATATGTCAATTTGAAAGTGGTGAAATTAACTCATAGAAAACACTAGTCTATTGAAAGTTTACCTATTGGAGGCAAACACTGAATTCATAGTCACTAGCCACCAATAATAGAAAGACATAAATTAATACTCTTTTATAGGGAGAAAGAAAAAGGCAACAAGATGATTACAAGCATTTAAATGGAATATATAACTATGACTCTCGATATATATATCCTTGAAAACTTACCGACATACTAATTCTACCTTCTTTTTTAGTCTATTTTCTCTACAGATGCTCCTTGTCTCTTAATAGAAACCACGGCTGCTTTTACCTTATATTATGTGATTCTTAATTCATCCAACCTACAAACTGGGAATCCAACAATATTTTGGTTTCTATATCTAGCAGTTCCTTTATCCTCTTGGCTGACATTTGCTTATATGATCGTTGCTTTTACAGCCTTCCTTTGGTATGTTTGGTTATGGAGGGCCTATTGCATCTATGCATTTAGGCACGTATGTCTTGCTAAAGTTTAGAATGACTTCATTTTAGACAAAAAAACAAGGACTTACTTCTTTTCATGCTCTGCCTTTTCTGTAGAAGAGCCTCTGTTTCATCAAAAACAAAGGAGTGTAACATTGTGTGTGTGTATATATATGAACTGAGTACTATTATCCATGTGGGGGTCCGGGTATTGTGATTTTGAAATTATAACTTGTTGCTTCAAGCATCATTTTCCGTTTCTTTTGCTTATTACCTATTCCATTTGTACTCCAGCTATTGTAATACCCCTTAGAACAGGCCTTTCTGTATTACACAGTTCACACTTCTTTTCTCTTTTTGGATTTTGCTGAGTGTATGCTACTACAAATTTCCTATTGTTAGTATATGAACTTTGCAGGTATCGAATTTACTTGACCTTGTCAAACTTTGGTCTCTCCCCAACTGATTGGCACTGAGGAATAATAGTAGTTGTTATTGTTCAAACTTTGAGAATTCATTTCCAGAATTTAATGTCAATAGTCATTGTGATAACTATTATTTTAGTTAGATGACAATCATTAGAGAGCTGGAAGGTCACATAAAATGGTTTGTGGATCAACAAACATTGTAGCTGATGATGGTACCACAGTCTGGTGCATGTGGTGATTGATGATGTGATGATAATCTCTGTCTTTACATGATTTATCCTGTGCCATCTACCCTTTTGTATCTTATTCATTATTATTTCTTTGGGCAGTGTGATGAAGTATCAAAAACAGGAAAAACTGTGATGCCTATTGAATTTCAGGTATAGTATCTATATTTATTTTATTTTTAAAAAGGGGTAGGGGACGGGAAAATTGGGGAGAGGAGACACCAGGGTGGGAATCGTACTCTCACCAACAATGTGAAAGTTTAGATAGCCAACCAAAAGGGCTACTAAAATTTCCCAGGTACAGTGTCTATATGTTGTTATAACTCGGGGATAATTTTACTAATTCGTGCAGTTGATGTCTTTATAAAGGCAAACAGACGCCAGACACTTCTGTACACTTTAGGAACTCCTTTATATTTTTGGTGGAAACTCAGGAGATACCAATAAGTATCAGATGATTGATTGCTATTTGTTGAGAATCATCTTAAATCTCCGCTTGGACTTTAGTATACCTATTACTTACATGATCCTAGCTTTTTTAGTATACCTAAGCCTGATTGCATCGAACTATGTCTCATCTTTAAAATTAATGTGGAGCCTCTTTTTCCTATAATTCATCACATCGAGTTCCTCAAATGGATGTGTTTAAATAACTGTGTGATGCATGTTCTAAAAAGGAAAGGAAATCAATACCTAATTTGTTAAAGAGCTTTTTCTGGTTAGAAATTCAACTCTGTCTAAGCAGATGTGGCATTTCCTAGTCGTTTTCTTTTTTAATATTTAATGCATTTCAATAAGAGTTGCCCTTGCTGTTCAATTCCTGGTCCTTTTTCATGCATTCTCAGATATAAGCTTTACTGATCATATAAATAGGAAAACGATCATTTGTGTGAGAATTTTCAGCTACTATTTAAATATCTGTTATAACTTATGAATTATTTGTTTTCTTATCACCAAAAAATAAGCAAATTCTAATATTTTTGGGGAAATCTCAATCATAGTACCCTTTGCCAATAATTGTTTTAGTAGATAATCTCTTTCTTTCCGCTTATGCAAATTCACAGGTCAATGACACTAATTTAGCGGAAATTGAAGGTGGAGAGGTTACTGTCCTGCAATGGTCCAGAGTTTTTAATGCAACTTAGCTTTCACGTAAAGGATAGCAGTGATTGAAAGTTTGTTCAGGTAACATGTGTATCATTTGTCAGGACAAACACCTGCCAAGTATTTTTATCAAATCCTGTTATCGTAGTCTATGCATTATATAGTCTGAGACCAATTTTCTCAGGAACAAAATCCTCCTCCGGAGCACATGCTCACCTGAGGTGTGTTTATTTTCCGGTGGTGCAGGTAAAACTATATTGTACAGTTCTGTTATGTGTCATTGAAATTTCTTTTTGATGTTGTACCTGCTCTTGAAACATTTTGAAGGATGTTGCATGCTTTTAATTGCAGGGTAGAGAGAGTATTGAGGTGATATTGGAAAAGCTAGAGGCAGATGGGTATGGAATTACCGAGAATTTTGAAACTGTCCGTTGGTCGGGTCGTCTGCTTCCAGATGCTCGTTGGGTAAGATCAGAATCTTTCTGTTATTCATAGTTTACAAATTATAATTTACCAGTCTTGTATTCCATCACTACAGTCTGCCAAATAATACCTTCATGATAATATATGTCCAAAATTTGAAAGAAGGAACATGTGTGCCTGTAATTTACGTGTATATTGTGTTATTCTCTGTTTTGTTTCTTTTTATGGAACCAAAGCCAAGAAAAAGTGATAGGGCTGAAGTCCTGAAGAGATGCTGCTTTAGAGTAAAATGCTTCATAGGTATAAAACCATTTGTACAAAACAAGTGCTCTCTTATTAATGAATAAGCAATTGCTTCTTTTCTCCAAGCATCACTGAGCAATATTCTGCTTGCAAAGACCGATGCTGGTTTCAACCCAACACCGTCAAAGGTACAAGATAGCTTTCCAAAATTTCTGACGACTTGACTGAGGATTTAATTGCACGTCAGCACGTGTATATACAGAAACGCATTTCCGGAATGCAAAATGAGAATATTTATATGCATGTCTATATATCAAGGCAGTAACTATTCCATGTGCAGGTAGTTAATACTATCTTGTTGTCCATTATTTGAGATACATAACATTCTGTTATTTCTTATTTATTTTCCCTCTATTCACAGTTATTCCAGGACCATTGCAGCATATCCCGCTGCATCCTGTAGATTTTGGCAAAAATCAATTGGCATGCACCAAGGCACCAACACAAATAAAGGGGCATTAACTAATCCGCGTGACTCGAGGTATAAAATTTAAAAACTTTTGTGTGTCTATGTGCACATACAAAACTATACAAGTTACATACCACAATAGATGGTACAACTAGAATAACTCGTATTTGGCTCAGATCTCTTTGAAAATATCTATATTTTTTAATTTTAGCTAAGCCCCAACAATAAATGTATAAAGGAACCATACCATACCCAATAACACCTTGATTGGTCTTAGACCAGTTATATTGTGATAGGTCAGAAATACACCATCGAGCAATGGTTATAGCAACTCGTGAGCTAGTTTCGATTAGAGCACTAAAATTTGGAGAAATCGATGTACCCCTGGTGAGAAAGGGATTGGTCGATTTTATGACAGACTGTTGCATTAAATAAAAAGCATTTCAATGTTTTATCCACGCCGCTCTTTCTTTGTAAAATTTTCTTTTCCACTAGATCCTAACATCCACTTCCTCCCTTATCATGATGTATATTGATACAGTTGAATATCATAAAAATCTCTAACTAAGACCGTAGATTCTCTGCTACCATAAATTAGCAGCCAAAGGAACATCGAAATTGATGAAGAATTGTATCAGAGCTCATGCATGATGGCTTTATCGATGCCCATTAGCATTAATTAAGTATTTTTTTGGTTTTGTATCTCTTATCGTGAAACTCTAGTGATAGAATGAGCATCTTCAATTGAGTAGAAAAGTCATTAATTCACTAAACAATCGAAGGTAATACAGAGGGGACAATAGAGGGATAAGGAGAACGTGCACCTTCTCATTGTCCATAGACATTTTCCGTTGTTACCCATTCATCGTTGAATCTCCGGAGATATCCAGAAGAGTGAGACTGGCGCCTTTGAGGGGAAGAGTGGAGAACAACAGTTTTGATGGCAAAGTGAATTTAAAAAGAATTAAACAAGTCATTATCATAATATATAATAACCTTATTTGGTCCCTGTGTTCCTCTTTCACGTGATTCCTTTAATTCTTTCGAATTTCTATCTTTTTACATCTTGTAAGAAATTCCTCTGATCATCTAGGTGGTTATAAAGAATTTGTCAATGAATTAATCCATAGAACTCACCTCTTGTTCTGTAGTAAAGAACATGTAAAGACAATGATAGTTTTTACTTTAAACGAATCAATATATTGAGAGGTTGAGATTGAATAAAATTCAATGTGCAATATATACTTTTTATTGTATCAACAATGTACGTATCTAATATATAGTTATACATCACTTATATACGAGTCTATATTATTTTTCCAATATCAATATATTTTATATACATACAATTATTTTATTGAAAACAATTTTTGTTACCTGTATCACTAAATTTTAAACTATTTTTCATGTGAATAGATACTTGACTATACTTTTAGTATAGATAAAACTACTTTTATTCTATATTTATGATTTTTTAGCTAAAACATTGAAAAAATTGTACACGTGTCAAGTGTAAGTTACTTGAGAATTGAGATTTTATGCACCAAATAAATGCCAAAATGCCTTCACACCAAATACCCCTATATTCACTTTGCTATCAGAGTTGTTGTTCCCCACTCTTCCCCTCAACGGTGCCAGTCTCGCTCTTCTCAGAATCTCCGACAATTCAACAATGGACGGCGAACAATGGAGAACGTCGATAGACAATGAGAAGGTGCAAGTTCTCCCTTTCCCTTTTTTGTCCCCTCTGTTTTACCTTTAATTGTTTAGTGAATTGAATGACTTTTCTACTTGATTGAAAATGTTCATTCTTTCAATTGAGTTCCAGGATAAGATATATAAACCATAAAAATACTTAATTAACGCTAATGGACACCGATAAAGCTGTGCATGTTCTTTGATAGAATTCTTCGTCACTGTTTCTTTGGCTGGTAGTTTATGGTATCTGAGAATCTAGGGTTTTAGTTAGAGATTTTTATGATATCCGATTGTATCAATATATATCATGATTAGGTAGGAAGGAGGATCTTAGGATTTAGTGGAAAAGGAAATTTTATAAAGTAAGAGCGGGTGGGTGAGGTAAAGCTGTGAAGTGCTTTTTCTTTAACAGAAAGGTCTGTAAGAAAATCCACAAGTTCCATTTTCACCAGGGTATATCGATCCTCAAGTTCTATTTGGTCATTTTTTCATATTTTAGTTCTCTCAACAACTGATTAATCCAAACTAGCTCACGGGTTGTTGCAACTGTTGCTCAATATTGTACTCCACTGTACTTTATTGAGCAACCACACTTTGCATCTTGTACTTCCAGGATACCAAATTACCTCCTACTAAAACACAATATCCAAACTTGAAATGTCTATCACAGGTTGATCTTTCCCAATCAATATCTATATATCCAATGATATGCTTATGGCCTTGATCATCAAAGAGTAGTCATATACCTGAAACTCACTTTATATATCGCAAAATACGAACAACTGTATCCCAATGATTATTAGAGGGGAAGTCATAAACTATCTTGCAAGACTCACAAGAAAAGGATGTTAACTCTAGTCACTATAATTCAACTTTCCCACTAGCCATCTATACCTTCAAAAATCGCGGAATGGCTCCCCCTGTCGTGGCATTATATTAGCATTGGGGTCCATGGAAGCGTCAATAGGTCTACATCGCATCATTCTTGTCTCCTCAAGAATGTCCAAGGCGCACATGCAATGCGACATAACAATACTTTTTTCGACTGAGCAACCTCAATACCCAAAAGATACTTCAGTCTGCTGAGGTCTTCAGTTTGGAAATATTGAAAGAGATTTTACTTCAAATTAGTGATACTATCCAAACCATTGCCGGTGATAACGATAACGTCAACTTGGACTACCAAATAAATACACAGATTAGATGTAATATATTGATAAAACACTGAGTGATCAACTTCACCACGAGTCATGCCGAACTCCGCTCTGGAATTACTTATTGAACTCCCAAAATGTAATAAGCCTTTTAATCTTTTTGGTTTCTGCTTCTGCCTTTTAGTTTCACACTGAAAATTTTCATTGAAGGACCCATTATTTTAATTCTAGAAAATATTTTAGTCAAATAAAGACTAGTAAATAATATCATCCGTATAAGTACATTTCAGGGACCATATTTATAATTTGTCACTATATTTTGGTCTTTAATAAGCATAATGTTTATATAGTAGATGTATTTGAATATGCAACCCACTAGTAGATGCATTTGCAAGATGAGCTCATCATAACCTCAAACCTTAAGTTCTCAAGACAAATTACAAGGTATCGGTCATCCAAAGGTCTCCCAATTGAAGCTCCATCTCCATGAAGATCAGAACATTTATTCATAGGACCTTTCTTATCATATGTCAGCAGTGCTTTAAGTCCATCATGCGTCTTGCAAACAACTGCTAACATGGTTTCTAGCCCAAGATATTCTGAGAGAGTCCTGGATTTAAGAGATTTAGATACAATTGTCAGTCATAATACAATGAACTTCTAAATTTCTTTTGGTTAGTATGGTGAACTTCCATTATCTGCATACTTCTTGGTAAAGAAATGGCAATAGGGTCAAACTCAACCCCTAAAATATATCTCATGGGATGATTGCCTAAGCTTGTATATGTAAACCACACATTCATTACCCAACTAATTTAGGACTATTTAGTACGACCTAAGAAAGAGAGAAAACGTTCAAATACCAACTAACATGCTACCCTAATCTGCGACCTCCAAACCCTAATTACTCTAAACATACCTATGACAAATTCAAATACCAGATGGTATCAAACATTTTGTCAAAAGTCCTGCAGCCACATATTGTCATCTTGATTGGGACAGAGTGAACAAGTGCTATAATCTCTTGAACATGGACTAGTATAGAAAGTGGACTCATACAAAGAGATTATAGCACTTGTTCAAGAGATGAGTTTTGTATGAGTCCACTTTCTATACTAGTCCATGTTCAAGAGATTATAGCACTTGTTCACTCTGTCCCAATCAAGATGAAAATTGTGGCTGCATGATGGTGAAGACTTGAGATAAAAAGTTTGATACCATCCGATATTTGAATTTGTCATAGGTATGCTTAGAGTAATTAGGGTTTGGAGGTCGCAGATTAGTGTAGATTGTTAGTTGGTATTAAAAGTTTTCTCGCTTTGTTGGGTCGTACTAAAGAGTCCTTCATTAGTTAGGTAATGAATGTGTGGTTTGCATATACAGGCTTGGGCAATCTTCCCCTCATGAGATACATTTTGGGGGTTGAGTTTGGCCTTAGTGCCATTTCTTTACCAAAAAGTAGGCAGATAATGGAAGTTCACTGTACTAACCAAAAGAAATTTAGAAGTAAACTGTATTATAACTGACATTTGTATCTAAATCTCTGAAATCCAGGACTCTCTCAGAATATCTTGGGCTAGAAACCATGTTAGCAGTTGTTTGCAAGACGCATGATGGACTTAAAGCACTGCTGACATATGATAAGAAAGGTACTATAAATAAATGTTCTGATCTTCATGGAGATGGAGCTTCAATTGGGAGACCTTTGGATGACCGGTATCTTGTAATCTGTCTTGAGAACTTAAGGTTTGAGGTTATGATGATCTCTTCTTGCAAATGCATCTCATACTCTATAGCACTTCTTTACTCATTTTTTTTCATTTTTGGGTTATCATTTTAGACCATACACTAGTGAATTTATTGC
>NC_028639.1:54172489-54177568 GCF_001406875.1 Solanum pennellii
GACTGTTCTGAAAGGTTGCAACTTTCAGGAACAGTCAATACCATTTGAAAGTTTGCAACCTTTCATTAATGGTCGTGTCAATTCTGAAAGGGTAGCAACCTTTCAGAATATATTATTCTTGCCTATAAATACCATTCAGTCTTCAGAATTTTCCTAACGAATTTTCTGATCTTCCTTCTTCTTAAAAAACACATATATTTCTTCGTGTACTTTCCTGCTGTGGATTGATTCGCTGACAGTAGAGTTTTTGGTATCTATACTCTACTGATTAAGATCATTTTACCCTGGGAGGTTATATTCCAAATCAAACCTCGGATACTAGAGGGGAATAATTTCCTTAAGGGGACACTGTGAATTCAGTGGACTTGATTTTCTTCCTGAATTTTTTAAAAAGAGTATTCTAGATTCTGGTAAGTTTTACAGATTACATTATTTTTACAAATAAATTTCTGTTCATCTTATTCACTGGTTCTAAAAATCTCAGTTACTTCGTGTTTCCGAATGATTTATTACAACCAGTAATTTCTGATTTTCTTAACACAGATTGGCAACAGTTTCAACAATAAATAAGAAGTCACTAGATTTTTGTCATAAAAGCTATTTGTGCACGCTGTTATGTCTTATCTTATTTGCTCTTTCGATTTAGGTATCCGAAAAGTATTTTTTTAAGTTTTCAACGACATGACGTTTTTTTAAAAAAAAGATAAGATATATATTTTCTCTTGATATTATAAAAGTAATAAATGAAACAAAACAAATATATATTTAAAATAGTGGATAAATAAAATTAATCAGAAGGGATAATATCATAATTTCAACAATTTACTCATTAGACTAGTATTTGTTTTTGTTATGTGGTGATAGGTCGAGTAAAAGGAGTAAATTGAGGGATATGTGACAAAAAATGTTGAAATTAAAATTGGTGATAAAAATAAATAAATTGACCAAGTCAAACTTTTTTAATTAGTGATTAATATAATTGGGATCTAAAATGTAATATTTAAAATTCTAAACTTTTTAAAATATTTAAAATAAACTCAATTTATAATTTCAAGATGTTTGAAAAGTTTCCCTCTCTTTTTAAATTTCATAATTTAAAAATCTCTTTTAAAATTTGTTTCTCCCTCTTCTTCCTTCTTTCTTTCTCTTTCCAGATTTCTTCTTCTTTTTCTCTTCTTTCATTTATTTGTTACCTCTGTTTTGTCTCTCTTTAGTTAAATTTATTCTTATAGTGTTCTGCATGTACTCACATTTATTTGTTTGACCTGCTGTTGACAGTAGTTGCTTAGCTTGGCTATTCTAGTTATTTGTAATCCTACAACTTAGTAAGATTGGTTATCCTGTTATTGCTCTTGTTTGGTAATTGGTCCTAATTCTCTTTCTTTTTACCTGCTTTCACTTGTGTAATAATGTGTTATATCGGCTGGCACCTATGGCTGTTTCTCGTGTTTCATACTCCCCTAAAACTGTGCACTATTTCTCTTATTTTGCAGTCTAAAGCTAACTAAGAGCAGGACTACAATATTTGACAGAGGCCTTTGAATGGATGGAAGTGCTTAAAACTCCATAGTGAAATGGTAATTTCTTTTCTCTGTTATAACTGTGATCTTGTTAGTTATCTAAATTATTAAGCCCCAGAGAACTTAAGAGCTACATTATGGGTTGCAAAAGTGTTTCCTCTTGAGGTTAGCACCAAAATACTAGAAATTTGTCTAATTTCATGTCTTGGATGGTTTAAGTTCTTTGTTATATGGATGAACAACTATTCCTCTGAATGGCCTCAATTTCTCTCTTCTTCGACTTTTTCAGATCATTGCTTATGATGCCTTATGATATCGTTCATATATTGGTAGATTGTTTTGCTTCCATATGTCGTACTTTTAATAATAACTTCAGAAAAGTCAGGCCTGTTTTTGTTTCTCCTATTTGCATTATGTTAGGTCCATCTGCACTTAATAGAAAAAGGAAGTTTGTGAGAAATATTGGAGAAAATATTATTGAATTGCGTATCTAAATTGTTACATGAAGACCCTATTTATAGACACTACATTGGAAACCTTTTCCAACTAGAATTCCTATTCTTATTCCCATTCTAATTTCTATTCTAAGTAAGAAATACTTATTCCTATTCTAACACTCCCCCTCAAGATGGTGCATACAAATCATATGCACCTAGCTTGTTACAAATGTAATTAATACGAGGACATGTGAAAGACTTGGTGAACATATCTGCAAGCTGATCATTTGACTTCACAAATTTTATAACAATATCTCTTGAGAGTATCTTTTCTCTGACAAAGTGACAGTCAATCTCAATGTGCTTAGTCCTTTCATGAAACACTGGATTTGATGCGATATGAAGAGCCGCTTGATTATCACACACAAGTTCCATCTGATCAATTTTGCCAAATTTTAATTCTCCCTGTAACTGTTTGAGCCAAACTAACTCACAAGTTGCTGTTGTCATTGCTCGATATTCTGATTCTGCACTAGATCGAGCAACTACGTTTTGTTTCTTACTATTACACGACACCAAATTACCTCCAACTAAAACACAATATCCGAATGTTGAACGTCTATATGAGGGTGATTATGCTCGTGACCTTGATCCTCAAAGAGTAGTCCTTTGCCGGGGGCTGACTTTATATATCGAAGAATACGAACAACTGCTTCCCAATGACTATCACAAGAGGAAGTCATAAACTGACTTACAACACTCACGAGAAAAGAGACTTCTGGTCTAGTCACTGTGAGATAATTCAACTTTCCAGCAAGTTGTCTATACCTTTCCGGATTACTAAGTGGCTCCCCCTGTCCCGGAAGAAGTTTAACATTCGGATCTATCGGAGTGTTTATAGGTCTACATCCCATCATTCCTGTCTCCTCAAGTATGTCTAAGGCATACTTGCGTTGAGAGAAAACAATGCCTGATCTAGACTGAGCAACCTTAATACCTAGAAAATACTTCAATCTGCCAAGGTCTTTAGTCTGAAAGTGCTTAAAAAGATGGTTCTTTAAATCGATGATACCATCTTGATCATTACCGGTGATAACAATATCATCAACATAAACAACCAAATAGATAAATCGACCTGGTGTAGAATGTCGATAAAACACAGAGTGATCATCTCCACTACGATTCATGCCAAACTCCTGAATTACTGTGCTGAACTTCCCAAACGAAGCTCGACGAGACTGTTTCAGACCAAAGAGTGACCCACGCAATCAAAATACAAGGCTACTAGACTCCCCCTGAGCAACAAAACCAGGTGGTTGCTCCATATAGACTTCTTCCTCAAGATCACCTTGCAGAAAAGCATTCTTTATGTCCAACTGATAAAGAGGTCAATGACGAACGACAACCATAGATAGAAAAAGATGAACGAATGCTATTTTAGCCACAGGAGCGAAAGTGTCACTATAATCTAGCCCAAATATCTAAGTATACCCTTTGGCGACAAGGCGAGCCTTAAGTCGATCAACCTGACCATCTGGACCAATTTTGACTGCATAAATCCAACGACAATCAACAGTAGATTTACCTGTAGGAAGGGAGACAAGCTCCCAAGTACCACTCTTATGTAAAGCAGACATTTCATCAACCATAGCTTGCCTCCATCCAGAATGAGAAAGTGTTTCACCTGTGGTCTTAGGAATGGAAACAAAGGACAAAGACGACACAAAGGCATAATGGGGTGATGATAGACGATGATAACTTAAAAAGGTATAATGCGGGTTAGTATTTCGAGTAGATCGTATACCTTTTTGAAGTGCAAGCGGTGGGCTAGGTAGAATCAAGTCCGCAGTAGGAGCAGGATCTGGCGCATGACATGCATCATCTGGGACTAGGGTAGGACGTGGACGGCGATGATAAGTTAATAGTGGTAGCACTACAACTGGAGATGTAGACCTAACTGTAGATCCCTCAAAGGTTGGAACAGGTAAAACTTGAGGTTTTAGGCCTAACTCACACCCCAAAAGCTAGCGCAAAGGGAGGAGGATTGCCCAAGCCTTATAAGGAGTCCACTCATCTCATTAACCACAGATGTGAGATTTTTGTCATTCTTTAACACCCCGCCTCACACCCAGTGTTTAGCATCTGGTGTGTGGGCAATTTGATTTTGGGGGCCCCAACATCGGGTGAGAAGATCCTGCTCTGATACCATGTGAGAAATATTGGAGAAAATATTATTGAATTGTGTATCTAAATTGTTACATGAAGACCCTATTTATAGACACTACATTGGAAACCTTTTCCAACTAGAATTCCTATTCTTTTTCCTATTCTTATTCTTATTCTAAGTAAGAAATACTTATTCCTATTCTAACAAAGTTCATGTTGGGTATATTTGTTATGATGCTTGTCATTTTGTTTTGAAAGAACTTGTCGTGAATTGAGGGGACACAACTGGTTATGGATATGAGCTTAATGACAATCATTCCAATAAACAGTTTGCTTTTTAATCTGTGGTCAAAAGATCTTTATTAGAAATACATTTCAAATATGCAGCCCTAGATATTTATTTTTTGTGGCTTTTGTTGAGTTTTGAAATTTCTATGCTAGAAACTGTTCCAGCCTGAACTTAGAGACAAGTAGTTACATATCAATGAACTCATGTTTGATTTTGTCTTGTCATTCCCCTGCAAGTTGGCACTGTGAAGTATCATGTTTGTTATCTCATGGATGTTTTGAACATAAATGAATAAAGTAACAGGAGATAATATTAATTTTGAATTGGATTCAGAAAACCTTGAATAATCAATAAATATGTTCATTTTTTACCATTAGGTATAAGTGTCTTCAAATTCTTTGTTTTTCAAGACTGGCTTTCACTTGATCAATAGGACGGGTATTTATACAAAAAATTGCATCAGTTTTGGAAAATCACATAATGACAATCGCTGCTTAGGCTATATTAGTTAAGATATATTTATTAGAGTTTCTAGTTATTTCTATCGAAGATCAGCCTCTACATGAAGTTCCTTGGTGTTATTACGAGTCATCTGCTAATGAGTTATCAGTAGATACCTTTTCAAATGCCACTTTGATATTAGTTTACTTTGCAATTGTGTTCATTG
>NC_028639.1:54187568-54210847 GCF_001406875.1 Solanum pennellii
TATTAAATGTGTTAGGTAGTGAATGACTTTTAAGTTGTGTGTGTTTGCAGGAATTTAATTTTTCATGCGCCCATTTTCTAGATTTTTCATGTGATTTAGTTCTGTGTTTTATGAATATAAATAATGAATGCGACATTAAAGGCTTAATATAGTGAATGACTCTTATGTCATTTTGGCATGTAGTAGCGGAGGCAGAAATTTTGTTAATGATGTTTAAAATTTAAAAGAGTACATTTTATTTTAGCTAATGAGTGTCCAATTTTTTTTTAGTTACTAATGAGTGGATGCATCTAGTTTTAAAATTAAATTAAATATCATTTAACTAAATCATATAAATATTTATAATTATAAAACTATTAATTATATAAATCAAAACTAACTAAAAAAAGTCAAAAAAAACAGTTTTAATTAGAGCAACTTTAACGTATAGCAAACATAAAAAACATATTTGTATGTTATAACTATAGTTTACATAATTGCACTTCATATATTGCAAATTTTACTATCCTGTGGAGCTTTTGGTTTGTATAATTCGCAAGATACATCCTATTTTATATAAGTTATTCAACTTTGCATGAATTCATTTATACATTGTAATTTGTATTAATTAAGATTTGTATTTGTATAATTATAAGTGTATATGATGAAAGTATATGTATTTGTATTTTTATATACATTTTTCTCTCGTTTTATACAAATATAAACGCATTAGTACATCTTATACATCTGTATACCAAATGGATAATTGTATATCAAAAAATGGCTAATTGTATACCGAATTAGATGACAAAAAAATGGGATGTTTGTTGCGAATTATACATAAAAGAAAGGGCAACTTTCACATAGCAAACATAAAATTCATATTTGTATGCTATAGCAAAATTCGCATAATACGCTCCGTAGCAAACTTATATATGTATAATTCGCTATCCATATACAATAGAAGCAAATTGTATAAAATGAGAAAGAGATAAACTATGTACAATTTAAATTGTATAAAACAAGAAAGCGAGAAAGGCAAAAATAAATTGTATAAAACGAGAAAGAAAAAAATTATATATAATTTGAATTTGTATAAAGAGAGAAAACAAAAAGAGACTTGTGCAGGGAATATATGATTGAATCGAATGTATAAAACGAGAAAGAGAGAAATTATATACAATTTGAATTTGTATAAAACGAGAAAGGCAAAAGAGACTTGGGCAGGGAATATTTATATATTATAAGTGTATAGGATGAAGATATATGTATTTGCATGCGTTTATACAATTTTCTCTCGCTTTATGCAATTAGAAACACAATTTATACAATTTTATTGTATAAGCGAGAGAGGCGAGCGACAGGAAGCAAGAGAGAGAGGGAGAGTGGCAAGCGAGAATATGAGGGAGAGAGGGACTGACAAACAGTTTGCTATGGAACACAAATAAATCAAAGGGTAGCTACTATATTTATTTTATATTATTAGTTTGACATTCTATACAATTTTCCCTAAAATAAACTATGGTTATAACATTTAATTTAAATTAATAGTTTGTTATTTCATACAATTTTCCCTTTTAACTACTACTTCCTCGTTCGTCTTTACTTGTTTGTTTGATTTGACACTCTTAAGAAGCAATAAATTGAAGGATAATTTAACTATATTATTCCGTTTGATTATCAGTTATTTAAATATGAAGAAATAAATAGTATTTAATAGTAGAAATAAAATAAACACAATATAATAAATTATATCTTATTTTATAAATCAAACAAAAAATTGAATAGCCATCTTTATTAACTAGAAAAGTAAACAAATTTAATTATATAAAGAAATAAATTTGCTCAATCAGTAATTTTCTGTAAAGAAATAAAAAAATTGGAATGTGTATCTTTTTTAAAGTTGATTTCCTTGTAAAATATATATTTAATTGTCTTGGGTAAAGAACTAGTTAGCATAGTGTAAGATTTAAATTACATTCTATCCCTATTTTTTTTAAAATTTATGATTTCGGATACATAGCAAATAAGTCGGATACATTAAATATGAAACATTAAAACAAATTCAGTTACACTTTTAAAAGAAAGAGAATATAAAATTGATTGTTAGTTCCCCAAATCACGCTAATTTAATTGATTTCAATCTCTTCAAAATCTTATCAGGTTTAATCAAATCAAAATTTAAATTTTCTTCTCCAATTCTCTTCCAAATTTGTCCGCCTTCAATTCAAAATTTAAATTTTTTTTCTCTCAGTTCTATTCCAAATTCGTATGGTTTCAAACAATTCAAATTTTCATCTTTCAATTCTTACCCCAATAATAATAGATTTTAAAAGTTGAAAACAATAACCGATACATGATCATGAATACGTTCAAGAATCTGGAAAATCAAGGTGAGTTATGAATGATACATAAGTGGGATTTTAAATTTCTTCTTCCAATTCGTCGAAGATCCTTTCAATTTTGATTCAAAATCACAAAAACAATGAGAAGTTACATCATGAATATTTTGATTTTGATAAGACAATGAAGAATATGGAGAGAAAAAAATGTGACATTCAAAAATCTGGAAAAAAAATATGAGTCTCGATTTGCAATGTATAAAATAGATCAGAGTTTTAATTGCATGGTAAAATAGATCTGACAATCAGAGGTATAAAACTACATATATTGTGTTGTTAATTAGATTTTTATTTATATTTTTTAGATGACCATACAATCGTGATACATTAGTATTTGTGTTTCTTGTATAAATTGATAAGTACTATACTCCTATTAATTAGATACATTAAATAACTAATCTTGGAATTAAAGATCAACAAGTTACTGTGTGATACATGCAATATTAATTTAAATTATTGTTTCATTACCAAATATCTAACATGATACATTACTATTTGTATATCTTATTGTTTGTGGAATACTATACTTTATAGATGATACATTATGCATATATTTTGTTGTAAAAGCATCAAAATGTTCAAGAATGAGGTATGTATCATATTAAAGTTATATTTTGTACCTGATATAAGTATATAAGTTTGGTTGTTTGATTGTTTGTGATTGATGCATATAATAACTGTTTTACGGAAAGTATCACTAATTTCTTTAATGTTAACAGGTTTTTGAATCATCAGAGTATCTTTATTCAGTCTATGATTCTGAAAGAGAGATATATTGTTTGCCTTGAATGATAAATATGCAATTGTGGAAGATTTCAAGTTGATCAGATGCTTTTTTCTATAATTTTTTTTTGTTGATAATAATGTATCTGATACAATAAGGTTGTGAAAGAATAGTGTGTGTAAGCTGAAATAAAGTGTATCTATAAAGGTATCATTTAGTAGTTGATTATGTATTTGATACAATAAGATTATCAATGTTTACGTATTTATGTATCAAGATATTTAATTTGATACATAGTGTTTTTATCAAAATAAACGAGATACACATGAAAATTAAGTATCAGATACGTGGAACAAACAATGATTATAGCAGTGATGTATCGAATCAATAATAACACTAACAAGACTAATTTAAGAATCAAAATAAATGAGATACATTGTGTCTTTGGCAGTGATAATCGTGTACTGACTGATCCAACTATTCCTTTCTCTTTTTTTGAACTTGTATTTCAATGTAGATTTAAATTCAATCATGTATAAACATTGCAAATCAAATACGACTTTCTGGTTTTTGATTTATAACAAAAGATTTCTAACAATATGAATGAAATAAGAAAAAATATTTAATAATATAATAATCAAATATAAAAAGAAATCCTAATATAATTAAATAACAAATATTCTTCCATAATATAGTAATTTGTGATTGATAAGGTTTATCAATCAATTGATTTTCTTTCTATTAGTTGATTTTTATTTTTATTGTTATTATTTTTCCTATTTCTTTCTCCACGTTATTCTCAAATCTCAATCATTTGTTGTTTTTTTTTTAAAAAAAATCATCACGAAAAAGTAAAAAGTTTTTCTAAATCTTGATTCAACATATAATTTTTTTATGATTCAATCAATTTTAATTTTTTTGCTTTTTTTATAAGTTTTTTGCTTTTATCTTATTTTTTCATTTTCTTAATTTGATTTTTTTAGAAATAACGATTGATTTTTATCAACTTTGATGTTATTTTTACTTTTTATTATTATAATCTGAAATTCTATTGTTGAGAAATAAAAATTATTTTCTGAAATTTTGATTTCATTTTTGGTGTGGTATAGGGAGTGATTTGTGGATTGAAATAAGGAAGGAATAAATATTAATTTTGGGAGTTAGGATTTATGTATCAAACGTTTGGAGTTTGAGAGTAAAATAAGGGATTTTGAAAAATTTTAAGGGAATAATTGAGATTATGAAAAGAAAAGATGTGTATATAGGTAAATTATACTTATTTTTATTTAGTTTCCAATTTTTTTCTAACTTAAAAAAAGTTGTTATAAAATTGATTCAGCAAGAATCGAACCGTAGACGTTGGATACTAGAATAAACATATTCATCACTAAACTATCAACCTCTATTGTACATAAATGTGTGTATTTACTTATATAAGGCAAAAACACATAATATATTATATATACATACGATCGAATTTTTCGATAAAGGGTGATCAACCCACATGCTGCAGCTCCGTCCCAGTGTGGCTATTCGACACACTAGTCCTGTGAGCTTGCACAACTTTCGAGTTATAATAAACTCTTTTCACGTGAACACAAATGAAGTGTCATTTCCTAAAAATTGTCACAAGAATATAATTTTTGATATTTGTTTTCTAGATTCATTTATGAATCTAGTTAAGTTCTATATAAATGTTTACTTTTACCTTCTTAAATTTTTTATGTGAAAAATGATTCAATTAAGTTATATGATTTAGGAATTTAAGTTGTAATTACACATTAGACACGTGAGCGTGCACATTTGTTTGATGTATTATACTCTATTCACTTGAATTCTATTTTTAGTGTGACGATTTCCTAGATTGTTCTTCACGTGAATTTAGTTATATGCTTTAGGAATTTCAATAATGATTGTGATGTGAGTGATGTAGTGAATAACTGCTAAGTTGTGTGTGTCCTGCACGACTTTCTAGATGTGGTAGACTCTTTTCACTTGAGCTCAATTTTGTATATGCCTATTGCCTAGATTTTTTTAATGTGAATTTAGTTAAGTGCTTGATGAATTTAAATAGTGGTTGCGACATTAAAGACGTTAAATACTGAATGACTCTTAAGTCATGTGTGCTTACACGACACACTAGTCATGTGAGCTTGAACAACTCTTGAGATATAACAATCTCTTGTCACGTGAATTTCAATGAAATTCCTATTCCCTAAATCTTATCACGTGAATGTAATTTTTATATACTCATTTCCCAGATTCATTTTCACGTGAATTCAATTAAGTCCTCTATAAAGGTTTGCTTTTTATCTTTTTTAGATTTTTAATACAAAAAAAAATTTACGTTTTTCGCACTCTAATAACTTTCCCACATCGATAATTTTTTACTGAGAGTTACCATTTGGACGCTATTTATCCTACGTGACTCTTTTGGCTTCTCAAACCTACAAACATATAGTAAGGTACTACTTCTGGTTTTTTAATAGTGATAGACTAATGAAGTGAAATAGATCTAAAGAAAATTTTCGTAAAGTAGAGGGGAAAGCTTCTTAAATTGAGCGATAGGTCCATGCCTTTCAATCAAAATAAGTAGATTTTCGTTGCATACATATTCTATTTTTACTTTACAACCAACTTTCGACCCAGATATAACTTTCGGAGAAGAGAGGGGAAAGCTTCTTAGAGTGATTATAGAAGTTCCGTTTTAGCAACGGGCCGTGATATGGGCCTAAAAGGCCGCAGCTCTAATTTAATCTCTACGACCCGCGTAACATTTTTGGCGCTAATCTCTTTTTTCCCGCGAACAGTAAATAGCGCGGGAAAAAATTGATTCCTTTTAGCTGTTTATTTCAGCCCTACTGAATCCCCAATTCGTTTTCATTTTCACAGTAACATCGATTGTATCTACCTTCTCAGTTCTTCTTTTCAGATTTGTTTTTGCTAACAATGGGTTCTTCAACAACAGTTGTGTTGCGGAGAAGAACGGAAGCTCCAAAACCGGGAAGAAGAATATTGAGGAACAGGTCGAATTCAAGGAAAATGGTTGAAGAAGATGAATACAGCGATATTTCATGTGTGAAATGTGGATCTGGTGAATACCCAGCTCAGCTTTTGCTTTGTGACAAATGTGACCGAGGATTTCATCTGTTTTGCTTGAGACCCATTCTGGCTTCAGTTCCCAAAGGCTCCTGGTTCTGCCCATCTTGCGATGATAACAAGAATCCGACAAGTATGTATATGGGTTTTCATTTTTTATTCGTTTCTTCAATTTTTGAACCTTTTTGTGTTAGAATTGTATTTGGGTGTTTATGAAATCTGCTAAAAATTGAAGCTTGATTTTGGTTGCCTAATCTTTAATTGTTTGACGATATGGGGTTAATTGTTATAGACTAACATGGTTTGAGTAATTAATGTCAGCAAAGCAACTCTTTTATATTTGGGTGTGTAAAATTGTAAACAAGTAAATGTCAAGAACCCCCAATTGTTTGAACAACCCTAATTATTGAGTGTTGAAATGGGAGGGTTCAAATGAAGTGTGATGAGCTTTGATGGTCTGTAGAGTACATTGATTGTACAGAAATGGCTATGATGGAGTTTCTCTTATTTGTATTAACAGCTGATCTAGGGGGAATGTTTTTATGCCGTGCTAATGATTTAACAACAATAACTATCTTTATAGCCCCAAATGTTTCAGTTTATTCTCCTACCTATTATCAATCCCGAGTAGTTTTGAATTAAGGTGTACTAGTAGTACTAGTTTCTTTAAAGCGTAGTAATCATAAACAAAAATTAAGCTAGACAGATGTGATCATCACTATTTTACAATGCCATGGTCATGACAGTAAAGGTTTAATTTTGTACATGTTGTAATCCATTGTCTTGGTTATTTCATCCTTGAAGGAATAAGGGGTATCCAATGTTTGATAATACTTAATTTATTGATTGATCATGTGTTCCTATCTAATGTGCAGAACTTCCTCTTGTGCAAACAAAGATTGTTGATTTTTTCCGGATTGAGAGACCGTCTAACTCGATTAATGAGTGTGGTCCAGGCAAAGGTAAATTCTCTATAGTTCGGATGATATTATCTTATTTGTTTGCTCCAATTACTTGATCTGATGGGTGTTGCTTTTGGTTGTTTTTTTTGTCAGATTGCCAGAAAAAGAGAAAACGTGGTAGTAGCTTGGTTATGTCAAAGAAGAGAAGAAGATTATTGCCATTCAATCCGACTAAGGATCCTACCCGGAGATTGGAACAAATGACATCTCTTGCTACTGCCTTGTTAGCAGCTGGGGCAGAATTCAGTAATGAGCTTACCTATGTGCCAGGTATGGCCCCACGATCAGCTAATCATGCAGCACTCGAGCGAGAGGGAATGCAGGTATAATAGAACATAATCTTTAAATTTTGACTGACCAAATGTGTTAGATTTAGACTGGCATGCTATTAATGAATCTAACTTAGAGCGGGATCAAAACTTTCAATTGGAAGAAAAATAAAAAGGATGCATTGGCACATTGTAGTGGTTAAAGATGTCATCTTACTATCTTATTGTTAGATAAGAACTGGTCAAATCTCCCTGAATATCGTATTATTTATTTAGCTGATCTTAACTAAATAGGTTCAGGATAGTTTGATTGACTGAGGGGAATCCTCTATGTTGTTTTGCCACATAACCACTGGAGTGGTTTACATAGATATATGCCTTCTGAGTTCTGTGTGATGCTTGAAATTTTCACAAGGAGATGATAATAACTAGTTACTTAGTATGCCCATAAGCCTTTAAAGGAGAAAATGTGGGAAGATTTTTTTTATTTCATTGTATTATTTAGAAAAATGTCCAACTTTCTTAGCATGATCCTTTGAATTACCTATTTTTCAAATCTTAAGACTTCTGTTATTGAACTTCAGGTATTGTCTAAAGACGATACAGAAACTTTACAGTTGTGCAAGAACATGATGAAACAGGGTGAATGGCCACCACTCATGGTTGTTTTTGATCCCAAAGAGGGGTATGTATTTGATCACTATTTTGCTTTCCAATGTATTCACATATTATCATTCTTTTTTGTGTAATCTTAATATGGGATGTTGAATTTATCTTTTTATCTTTGCTTTGTCAGATTTACTGTTGAAGCAGATGCTTTCATAAAAGACTGGACAATAATTACAGAGTATGTTGGAGATGTTGATTACTTGAATAACCGGGAAGCTGATGATGGAGATAGCATGATGACTCTTTTAACTACTAATGATCCTTCAAAAGACCTCGTCATTTGCCCTGACAAGCACAGTAATATTGCTCGCTTCATCAATGGGATAAACAATCATACTCGGTATGTTCTTTTCCATCAAACACTTGTGCCTTTTGAAGTTACTATGATATCTCATGCTTATCCTATGGTTCTTTGTGTACGACTCTTAATTATATCAATCACATCATGAATTAGCCAGCATCCATGTGTTCTTTCTCGTGGAATGAGACTGAACTCTTTCAGAAAATCTCATTATTACAAGCAGTTTAATCTAAAACTGGATGCACAAGTTAAACATAAACATGGGTAGTGTTAAATTCAAGTATGCCTTATACGTGCATTGTATGTTTTTTCTTTTGGGGCGTTCTTAATGATACATATTTCTTCTAACACAGCGCTGGGAAGAAGAAGCAGAATGTGAAGTGTGTGAGGTTTGATGTTGATGGTGAATGCCGTGTTTTATTGGTTGCAAACAGAGACATTCGAAAGGGAGAAAGGCTATATTACGACTACAATGGTTATGAAAATGAATATCCAACAGCGCACTTTGTTTGACCTCATAGGATCCCAACTGATTTGTCCAGCATTGATTTCTAAATTTTTTTAATCTATTGGCACATAGCGTAAAGCCCTGTATACACAAGGGCAAGGTGGAGGGGTATACAAGAATGATTTTGTCTTGGGTGCATCAAATGCAAACGATTCCCAGTTTTTGGCTTCACATCTCAAACCTTCAAGATATTTTAAGTGGACTCATGGAACTCGACCACATGAGAAGATTTTGTGTACAAATGTCAGCTATCTGTGATTCGTTATGTAAATGCTTTAAGCTTGGTTAAGAAAAAGTTGTGTTCTCAGAAAATTCTGATCTTTGTAACTTATGTTCCCCAAACAGAAGTTCCTTAAGCTGTCCAAGCAAAAACTTCTATTGTTGAACTTTAGCATTTTCTCATCAATATCAGAAATTGTTGAAATCCTTATAATTTGAATTGAATTGGTCAAGTTCAATCTCTACTTAATATTATTACATCTGAATTTACTGAACAATCATTGCAGCCTACTTTTTGTGTAGATTAAAGTTAGGCATGACAAGCATATGCATACTCAAAGGCTTCTGGTTAAATGCTATGTAATTGGTTTTTGTAGAGTGGTTCTTTATTGTTTTTCATCCTTGTGACTTCAATGCTTGTAACATTTCTCTGATAGATGTTGAGTTTTTTAATTGCATTTCCAGACCAGGTATTTTCCATGCTTTTTTTCATCAACCAACTTATACATTCTGTGCACATGTTTTGCACTTTATATGAATTTTAAGATTCTTTTATGTGGGGTTATAGATTTGATCTATGTTATAAACAAAAAGATCAACTGTTGAAGTATATCAGTTACTCTACTTTGTAAGTTGCTAATTCATTCTTACTAGACATTTATAGTTAGTTGGTTATCAGTGATAAAACTTCACTATACCTGTTGGTAATGTATCTTAAAAGACAAGATACAGGGAGAGATGCTTATACGGTACATACCGAGGACAGGACCTTAGATAGGAGAATATAGGAGATAAAGATTAAGGTAGAAAGTTATTAAGTAGTTGAGTGTTATCGCGCTTATCCTTCTATACTAGCAGTAGTAGCATTATTCTTGTAGTAGTTCCTTGTTTCTACGACTTCTGTTATTCTTTGTACTTCGATTATCGTATTATTTTTTGTAGTCACTGTTGTTCCCTTTTTAGAATGTTCTGTCATGCCTCGTTGAGTATTTTGCCTTCATTTCTTCACATTTCTTGACTCGAAGGTCTATCATAAACAACCTCTCTATACTCCACTTGAGTAATTACACAGTGTATGTTATTGTTATTCGTGTATATCTTCCTACTAATAAGGGTGTTTGAGATTTCTATTCCTTTTTGTTTCTCATCTGGTCCACTTTAAAGTCCGACTAATCCGAATTGTTGGATTTTTTATCTAGGCTTCCCCTTTTAAAACTCTAATGGGCTTCAAAGCCCAATATGACTGAAACTTTTCTAATTCTTAAAGTGCATGGAGCCTAATTCCTAGCAAAAAATAACTTCAATTTTTTTCCTCATGTAAAAAGTGATCAGATCCAAGACAAGTACTGGTGAAAATGTACCAAAGATAAAGAAAAAATTGGGGCTGATTGTCAGTAGTCCATAAAAACACTTTAAAACCTATGATTATAATGATCTATATGTATATATAACTGCATGCAGAAAGGACCACCCTATGGCTCTGAATGTTTTAAAACCAAACCAAACAGAAACACAGAATAGAGTGGTCCTTTTTATTAATTAATAGCTTACCATAATCAATATACTTCTCACACACAGCACATATACACAAAGACAAACATATCACAGTTGTCTCATTTACATCCTATCCTTCCTATACCTTTTAATCTCGTGACACACTTTTCCTTTTAATCTCACAACGACACTCCTAAATTCCGAGACACTTGGTCATGAGAGTTCACCTTTCAAATACTATAACACGTTTAAGGTTCATACGATTTATTTTAAAAATTCTATACTAATTCAATTTATGTCATATAAATTGAAACAGAGCGAGTAATCGATAATTTTAAACCGTTAGATTTTGAGATACTGTCCCCACAACAATTTTAGGTGCGTGGTCCAGAAGGTGTAATTTTTATGTACTTCAATTTTCATGTTGCATTTTTTTTAAACCAAGTGGACAAAAAAAAGAGAAAAAAATGGCAGAGATTTTGTAATCAGAAATTTTTTTTTACACAAATCCCAAGATTTAAAAAAAAAAAGAGTTTGTCAACTATTATTATTATTTACTCAACATATATAAATACACATAGTACTCAAACCGCCCACTTTATATTTTTTTGTTGATCCACTGCAGTGATCAGTTGTATTGTGTCCCTCATTATTTAATTTGTTTGTTTTCACCAATTTTTTTTCTATAAAAAAAGTGCCCTCTTTTGTTGTTTTTCATTTGTTTTTCTAGTGACATAATTCACATATGTATGTACATTGTTGTTTTTATTATATTTTCTGAACATAAATCATCAGTTTCTTGTCTGCTCATTTTTCTCTCTTTCCCTTTTTACCCGTCCATCGCAATTTTGCTTCGTAGCTAATGAAAACCTAACGTTAAAATAAGATTAGCGATAAATTTTACTATTTAGCTATAAATTTTGTTCATCGTTAAATCCAATTCTTTTTGGTAATCATGCTATGATTATAGTACTATACCGTGTAAGACTTATTTAGCATGTGACGGAGCCAAAGTTTCGTTCAAAAAGAAAAAAAAATTATGCCAAAGAAATTCAACGACATATTTATATATATAACTAAAATTACGTTATTTAAGTGACCTAATGCTAGAGTGACTCATTAATTATATGTATTTACATTATCCATGCATATAATCTAGTCACCAATCTTTCAGTGCATGACTGCATGGACATCTCATTACCTTACTTCAATTTTAAGTCAATATATAATGACATATGAAACCCTCTTTTTACTCAATCTCCGATGTCTAAAAAAATAAGGTATACACGAATCTTACCCTTACCTCGTGAGTCTAAAAAAGCAATTTACAAAAGAAAATACAATAAATGATCAAGAGTTTATAACATGAACGCTAACAACAACTAAATAATGAAAATAACCGAATACACATATGAAAGAAAGAATAACTAGAAAACATTAACACAACCTCAAATGCCTCTCTTTGTTATATAAGCAAAAACACAATTCAAGTACAAAAAAAAAAAGGATTTTTAGGTAGTATAGCCTCCCATCAAAATAATAACCGATAAGTATATATTTTGTATATTAGTGTATATCTATATAATTAGCGATTGTAATTAATTTTGACGAGTGGCCAAATATGTTAAAACTTTCCCAAAAGAACAGGGCCAGGCCCATGTAAAATGGTTTAAGTACAAAGTAGTTAGTGGGTACCCATCTTACTTAACACCTTCTTAGAGAAATACAACCATGACAAGAAAGGCCCACACCTAAATTACCCACCACCCCATATCCCTTTGTTGGGTGGAAAATGTATACGTTTCCACCTTCATTTCCACCCCTTTTAATTTATTTTAAACTTATATGATAACCTTCAAAATCTTACTCCCTCCATCCCACTTTATACGATTCGGAGTACGAGTGTTATATCATTCTAAACATTCACAGTAAATTCAGTATACGAGGATATCAGGATACCAGGATATGGTATATGTATTTTTTTCATATTATAAATTGCGACTGAAAGAGAAAATTCTTTTTAACTCTCGATACGGTGAATGCGGGTAAAATATAAGAATTTTCAATATTCTCCCTGCATTATGTATATCTGTTTATGGGTTGGCAATATTTTTGTTTTTGTCTACCTACTACTCATAACTCCAAATACAATTTTCTATGGACAACCACACGGTTTACTTCATTCAATGTTTAGTTGGTTCTTTTGTTTGCTCATTTCTAGGCTTATTTTTGACCCTTTATCCCAAGAGGATCTTGAGTGGATTTTCTACAATTATTAACTATAGAGTATATATAGAGTAACAATTATATCCCAAAGTCAACTAATAATTTTTGGGTAGTAATGTTCATTGCATAGGGGTACTCTCATGGTTAAGTCTCTTGGTTCAATTCATCTAATTAGTATTTATAGAGTTGAAAATTTAAATTATCCCTTCAAAGAATGTCTTGGGATTCACTTATTATATATAGACAAAGGTAGTTAAATCAGTTGGCCTTGTTAGTAGTGGTATTAATCTTGCATGTTGATGACGGCTGTTAAAAGCACATTTTTCTATTCTAACTACTTCATCAACACTTTACGTGTCGGGCACGTGAGATGAAATCATAATTTAAAATTATAATACGAATCATGATTTAAAATTATAATATGAAAATAAAGTTCTATTTGAACATGTTGTTTGAATTTTAAGTTTTTTTTTTGTTCATAAACATAAAACCCTCATAAATCATGAAAGGTATTAAAATTACCATAATTTTTTAATATTATGTAACAAAAGTAAAATACATTATCACAAATTTATTTTGAAAAATTACAACATTTACTAATCGAATTTTAGTTCAATAAAAGGTAAAATTGAACATGAATTGTCTTGTACTACTCTTGTTGAAGTAATAATAAATTTTGGTTGGTGATAGTAATGACTAGTCTATACTATATCAAAAATAATTTTTAGCGGCATCAACTTAATTGCCGCTAAATATTTTTTAATTTAGAAGCAGTTACTAGTGATAATTACATTTAGCTCTCTTTGTAAATATTGTAAAGCTTATAATGATAATGGATCTATGACAATAAACTAATATTGATTAAGATTTTAATAGTCTTTGTTAATATATATATCTAAAAGTTATTTTTATTATAGTGTATATTTGATATAAATGATTTAAAGATTGATAAGAGTGATAATAGAAACTATAATCTTGTTTGCATAAGAAATAAATTATTAATAAATATAAGATGATGTCGTAATGAAATATAAATTCGTAAGTCGATTTTATTATTACCGTCATATCATGATATGAAATTTTCAAAACAATTTTTTTTTAATTATTATTTTTGAAGAATTTGTGATTTCATGATGATCAAAATTATTAGATAAAATCGCATGTCAAAAGCCTATTGAACATGATAGATTTTTGAAAACATGTACTTTTTTATTTTAATTTGTTTGATCGATTTTGATTTGATACGAAGTATAAAAAATAAAAAAGACTTTTCAATCTTGTAATTAAAATAAAAGTTATTCATAATGTACCAAAATGTCTTTTAATTTTATGATATTAAGCACATGTTATGTGAATAATTATTATTTTGCAAAAAAAATAAATAAATTATTTTAAAAAAAATAAACTAAAAACAAGACAAACAAATTCAATAAAAAAAGTAACATAATAAAACTAGTAAATGAACAAACAAATTAAAATAAAGAAAGTAACACAACCAAACTGTTAATTCGGAAATCCATTTCCACATAAAATAAACTTGGTCTTTGTTACAAAGTGACATCCCTTTTCATTCATTTTACATGTCTTAATTAAGTTGATTGGATATGAAATTTCTAAATATATATTTTTTGGTTAACATTATGATTTTAAACTAAAATATATGTTTTGATTTCACATGTAGTTTAAGTAAGAAATAATAATTATAAATTTTATGATTTTACATTAAAATTATATTTGATCTTATGATAATATCACAAAAATTTGAATTAAGAAATTATTGAAAGAGATATATCATATCAAAATCCTTAACCATGAAGTCTTAAAATGATATTCTAAGTTTCTAACTAATTTATGTTTTCTAATAAAGAGACTTTATTTGACCTTTATGATTTTATAGAATAAATTTTAAGAAGAAAAGAATTAATTAAAAATTAATTTATAATAATATAGACAAATAATATAAAACGAAGAAAATTTGAGAGTCGACAATTTAGTTGTGCGTATGACATGTGGATGACTTTGTTAGAAGCGTCGGAGAATAGAACAAAAGGCATCCGTCACATCATGTGGCCATCAATCCCCTTTTCTCTCCCCACTTTACATTTGGTTCGACGGGCGAAGTTAGGTGGGAATTTATCGATTCAGATAAATTTAATAATTTTTTTAAATGTTTTTATTATATGAAAAAATATATAAATATTTTTTACGTCAAAGTTATATTTAAATAAGTTATTTTTATTTTTAATGAAATTTAAGAATAGAAATTTAAATATAAAAAAATATTAATATAAAGTTTTTCTTCTAAATAAAATTCTATATAATATCAATTCAGAATAATTAAACATTAATTTAAATTGAAAATCAAATAATACATCAAAAATAAAATTGATCGAATGATAAATACCTCTCATCTAACAACACATTGAACATAAATAAATTGAAGATAGGTACTTCTCATTATTATAAAAAGATAGTCCACTAAATCGGCAGTACTGACCAAGATAAAGATAAATTTGGGACCCTTTTGATAATGGGAATGTAATATAATTTAAAGGATGTGTTTGGTAGGAAGAAATTTCTTTTAATTTTTTTCTAATGGAAATTAAATATTGGTATTTTGAAAAGAAAAAAAATATTTAAATACTTACTTTATTTCACTTTTATGTGTATTAATTTGAAGAGTTAAAAGAAAATAAAACTCTCTTTTTTGTCTTATAATATTAAATTAAATATACATATGATGTATAAAAATCTATTAAATATCATGATTGTAGACTCAATACATCGTAATATATCAAAAATATGTTTTAAATCTTGTGATTTGACATATATTGTGACATAGGTTCTTGAATCAATTTTTTTTTTGAATTTCGAAATATAAAGTAAAACAAATGAAATATAATTAACAAGGTGGAGGGGTTGGGTTACTGTCGAGATAGAAAAATGACAATTAACATACATTATCGCTTATAAAACTGTTTTCCTATTTTCAGTAAGAAAAAATAATTTTATTTAAAAAACATGATTTTTTTAAAATAAAAAATATTTTCTTATATGGCTGTGGAATTTATTGTTTGAATTGACATTTGACGATTATTTTCTAGCCATATCTCATATAAATAGTGAAATTAATTTTATAGCAATATAGATAGTTCTTTTACATAATTATGAACATATATTTTTAAAAAGGACATTTTTTAATTCTAGATAAGTGAGTTGTACGTCATTACTTTCTTCGTCCGGAATTGTTTGTCATATTGCGCTTATCGAAAGTCAATTTGATTAATTTTTAAAAATAAATTAAATCAGATTAATTCAATATTTTAAACAAAAAAAATTAGATATTCTAAAACTATATCAAAAATACTATAAATTATAATTTTTTGCATATTAATATGATGAAAAAATATCTTAAAATGTTAGTTAAAATTTTTTATAATTTAACTCTAAAAATAAAAATCATGACAAATAATATCAGACGAAGAATAAAAAATAATGTAATTTTAGAAACCCAATATATTTTTTAAGGGGGAATGTATAAACATGCATGATATAATATGGAGCGCACGGAGTATGTTATAAGTAGTAGATAAAATATTATAAAGTATAGTATAAGATTAAATAAAAAGTGAGAGAAACGATGATATGTTAAAAAAAAGGTGCAACACGTTGACAAGGATTGAAAATTGGTCGGTATAAAAAATAAAAGCAGTAAATTAAGGCGCCATTTAATCATATAGTATAATATATAATATAATAAATATATATATCCCCCATGCATACGTAGTCCGTGAGCTCATTAACATTTTTCCATATTCGAACCCCACCTACGAATATTCTTTCAAAAATTAAAACAAAAATGTTATACTTAAAGAAATTTCTTTCTACAATATTACTCTTTTTTTTTTCTCTTTTAATTGTCATATTTCACCGTTCAAAAGATAATTTACTAATTTTTAAAGTTTAATTAAATTATATTAATATTTAATATTTTAAACAAAAATTTAAATATTCAAAAGAAATATACGAAAAGCATTATATATTTCGTTTTTTATATATCAATATGACAAAAAAATACACCGTAAAATGTTAGTTAAAGTTATTACCGTTTGACTTTAAAAAAGTAACTTTGACAATTAAAAGTAGACGAAGTTAGTATTAGATTAGAAAACATCACTCTTGTCTTTGCTCAAATGCTCATTCTCAATAGATTTAAAAAGAGATTAGTCTGATCGTAAACATTATTCTTTATTTCTTAATAACAGATAGTATTAAATAAATAGTCCTAGTCCTATTAGGATTAGTACTCCTTAATCCTAGTCCTATTAGGATTAGTACTCCTTCCTATATCTCCTATATATATCTCCCATGTATTCCCTTAATACTTCAATACAATCAATATTCCTTCATGGTATCAAGAGCCAGAAAACATAGATCTTCTTTTCTCTAGTTTTTTTTCCTCTCTTTAGGGCACCGATCGTTCCCTCTCTTCTCTTGGGCGGCGGCAGCCATGACAACCGAGGTGGATCCTCTCGATTCACTTCCTTCTGGCGTTAAACTCCTTCTCAGGCATCTTCATGCCCTGATTCCCGAAAAATTAACAGACATAAATTACCCTACATGGAAAATCACCGTTCTTACAGCCCTTGAGGCCAATTACCTTCTCAAATACGTCGATGGAAGCACAGAACCACCGCCGGCAGTCATCACCGCCACGGACAAATCAGAAAAAACCAATCCGGCCCATGCCGCCTGGAAAGCCGTGGATGGCCAGATCCGATCATGTTTGATTGCAGTCATCTCTCCCACGGTTCAGAAACACGTCCGATCCTACACAACTGCTTCAGCCCTGTGGACGGCCCTCGCAACACGCTATGCATCAATTTCCCACTCTCATATTTTTCAATTGCGTGATCGTCTCCACACAATTACCAAAGGCACGAAAACTATGGCGGAGTATTTAGACGAGGTCTCCACCATCATCACAGCCCTCGACACCGTGAACGAAATCATTCCCGAAAAAGATCTCGTCATGTGCGTCGTTCGGGGGCTCCCATCAGCTTACTCCTCCATTAAACAGGCGGTTCGCATCAGTCCAACGCCCGTTGACCTGGCTACTCTCTCCTCGTGGCTAAAAAGTGAAGAAATCAACGTGGATCTGGAGAGCAAACTTCTTCTCCGAGAAGCCGCTGTTATGGAGCCGGCCACCGCCCTCACCGCAAGCCAGAACTATCGCGGGGGGCGTGGTGGCGGCCGGCAGGGGAGCCGCGGCGGCTACGGCAGAAACAGCGGAGGCCGCGGGCGCGGCGGTCGGCAGGGCAGTCGTCCGCCGTACGACGGTCAGCAGCACGGCAGCAACAACAGCCTGCACTCCTTCGGCAGCGGCGGGCAGTCATCTTCCAGCGGCGGGCAGGGCACTTACGAGCGGGATCGTCCAACTTGTCAAATCTGTCAGAAAACAGGACACACCGCTGTTCGTTGCTGGTTTCGGTATGAGGAGAGCCGAAATAGTGATAACCGTGCCAATTATGCATCTCAAGCCGGCCCTTCCTCTGAATGGCTGTTGGATACTGGGGCCAACATGCACGTTACTTCTGATCTATCCAAGCTTAACGCTCCAAATCCATATCATGGCTCCAATGGTATTACTGTTGGCAACGGTGAGTCCCTTAATATTTCTCACACTGGCACGGGTACCATTAAAACCCCCACCGCTATCTTTCACCTAGGTAACCTTACCCACGTCCCTTCTATTAAATCCAATCTCCTTTCAGTTCACCAATTCACAAAAGACAATAATTGCTCACTCTTGTTCACCTCTAATGATTTTCAGATCCTAGACAATACTACCAAGAGGGTGATTTTTCAGGGCCCCTGTGAGCATGGTCTGTACGTTCTTCCTGGCACAAGTTCGTCTGCCCACCCAGTTTCAGAAAGCGTTCCTGTGGCTCCGGTGGCTCTTTCGGCTGATGGCCACAGTCTGTTGTGGCACAGTCGTCTGGGTCACCCGTCTACTCAAATAATAAATTCTTTAATGTCTCAATTAGGTTTTTCTTCCATTCATGTAAACAATTGTGACTCCTGTTCAATTGCTAAATCTCATAAATTACCTTTTACTTTATCTGAGAAGCGTACAACTGCACCTTTTCAACTTATTCATTCTGACCTATGGGGTCCTACTGCTGTTCCTTCATTTGCTGGTTTTCGCTATTATATTTGTTTTGTGGATGATTTTACAAAATACACTTGGTTGTACCCACTAAAACACAAATCACAGGCATACACCACCTTTGTCACTTTTGAAAAAATGGTCAAAACACAATTCAATTCTCATGTTAAACTTTTTCGAAGTGACAATGGAAAGGAATATGTCAATAACATCTTTGGCCAGTTTCTGCAATCCCTGGGAATTATACATCAAACCTCCTGTCCATACACTCCCGAACAGAATGGGGTGGCTGAGCGTAAGCATCGCCATCTCATTGAAACGGTGGTTACTCTTCTACATCAATCTCATCTCCCTGTCTCCTTTTGGGTAGAAGCTCTAGCCACCGCAAACTACCTCATTAACAGAATGCCCAGTCACACTCTCTCCAACAAATCACCCTATCAACTCCTTTACCAAGAACTTCCCAATTATACCAACCTCCGCGTCTTTGGGTGTCTTGCCTACCCTTGGCTACGCCCTCATATTACTCACAAATTACAACCCCGATCCCGTCCTTGTATTTTTTTGGGCTATCATCCTACCTCCAAGGGTTATCGCTGTCTTGACCCACAAACTCATAAAGTCTACATATCTCGTCATGTCAAATTTGTCGAAAATGAGTTTCCCTACGAGTCTATTTCCTCCTCCACAAATACATCATTCATTGGCGTCCTTCCCCTTTTTCCAACATACTCACAGGGTCCCTCACCACCTTCCCCCACACCTCCACCCACTACCCAACCACCCCTCATCACCCCTTCGACCGTCACCCACAATACACCCGCAACCACCACCCACACTCACAACCAACCCGAACCACCCCATACCCACAACATCTCCAGCCCGATCCGTTTTGGGTCCTTCCCGGCCACCCCCGAATCACCACCGCCCGTGCCACCCCCCAATACTCATCCCATGTTAACCCGTGGCAAAGACGGTATCTTTAAACCCAAAACCTTTCAGGCTACCATACTACCAAATACACCCCTTCCCGATAGTGAACCAACAACCTACTCTGTTGCCTCAAAAAATGCTTATTGGCGTCATGCTATGGATGACGAGTTTAAGGCTTTGACTGATCAGAAAACTTGGGTTCTTGTACCTAAGCCCCATGGGCGGCACCCAGTGGGCTGTAAATGGGTGTACAAAATTAAACACAATGCGGATGGCAGTATTTCCAGGTACAAGGCTCGTTTGGTTGCTAAAGGCTACAATCAGGAGTATGGGCTTGATTACTCCGAGACATTCAGTCCTGTTATTCGGCAGGAAACCATTCGCCTGGTACTGTCACTCGCCGTGCGCAACAATTGGCTCATCAATCAGTTGGATGTTTCCAATGCTTTTCTTCATGGCATGCTTGATGAAACTATCTACATGACGCAACCACCGGGCTATGTTGATCCCCGCTTCCCTCAACATGTTTGCAAACTCCAGAAGTCTCTGTATGGGCTCAAGCAAGCCCCCCGTGCTTGGTACACACGTCTGAAAACGTTCCTCCAGGGACTCGGCTTCACGTGTTGCGTACACGACACGAGTCTGTTTACTCGACATTCAGCACACGGTACAGTCATTCTTCTTGTCTATGTAGATGATATCATTATTACAGGCTCTACTGCAGCTCTCATTCAGGATGTCACTCGAGCTATGCATACTACCTTCAAAATGAAGGACCTTGGCCCGTTACATTATTTTCTGGGAATGGAGGTTTCTCGGACAGGCAGCGGCTTGTTTCTTCATCAGTCAAAATATGCTCGAGATCTGTTGCAGAAAGCTGGACTGGAAAAATGCACCAGTCAACCAACACCGATGGCAGTCTCTTCGTCTACGAATGGAGCCGACACCCCCTTTGCCGATATCACCCACTTCCGCAGCCTCATTGGGGCTCTACAGTATCTGGCCATTACCCGTCCTGACATCCAGTTTGCTGTCAACCGAGTTGCTCAGCGCATGCATCAACCAAGTGAACATGATTACCATTGTCTAAAACGCATTCTCAGGTACATTTTTGGCACTCTTGGTCGTGGTTTACTCATTCGACCCGGGGACTTGGAGCTTCGGGGTTTCTCAGATTCAGATTGGGCGAATGATAAAAATGACAGAAAATCTACATCGGGGTTTCTCGTTTTTTTGGGGCCGAACCTGATCTCCTGGTGTACAAAAAAACAACCCAAGGTCTCTCGGTCCTCGACTGAAGCTGAATACCGCGCCCTTGCTCTTCTTGCTGCTGAGACCATGTGGGTCACATATATTCTTCGCGAACTCCGCGCCACTCACACTGTTCCTGCTCTCTATTGTGACAACAAATCAACCATCTGTGTGGCCAAGAATTCCGTCCTACACACCAGAATGAAGCATGTTGATACCGATTGTCTCTTTGTTCGCGATGAAGTTCAGGCCGGCACCATGACTGTGCAGTATGTACCCACTGAAGAACAACCGGCTGATATTCTCACCAAGCCTCTCCCGAGCCGACAGCACGATTACCTCAGTTCCAAGCTTCCGTTCGCTTCCGCTCAGCTCAGCTTGAGGGGGGATAATAACAGATAGTATTAAATAAATAGTATTACATAATATTAGTATTTACTGTGTACTAATCCTAGTCCTATTAGGATTAGTACTCCTTAATCCTAGTCCTATTAGGATTAGTACTCCTTCCTATATCTCCTATATATATCTCCCATGTATTCCTTAACACTTCGATACAATCAATATTCCTTCATTTCTAATTTTAAAATTATTGGTTTGAATTAGGGTGTACATGACCGGGTTGGTTCGGTTTTTTCAAATATCAAATTAAATTATTTTTATAAAAAATTTAAATTTATAAAATAAACCAAACTAATAAAATTCAGATTTTTTCGGGTTTTCAACCTCGAATTGGTTCGGATTTTCAAATATCAGACCAAATCATTGTTTCAAACTTTTAAATTTATAAATAAACACCAATTAATAAACCTCGACTTTTTCAGATTTTTGGATTTTTCGGTAAAGTTTGCATACAAACATATAATTAACTTGTGCTTCAAATATGTCTTTAGTCCAACCAAAATACAATTATCTAAGGTGTTTGTTAAAAAAAATAACACAAAATATGAGATGAGTATTGATGACACAAAATATTAAATTAAAAATAATAATGAAATCATCATATAAAATAAATATTGTAAAGTCATAATGGAAATGATCATAATTTAAAAGTACTAAATCATGCTAAAATAAGTATAATAAGTATTAGTTACATTACTAAATATTTAAGGAAATTAAAATTAAATTATGTATTTTAATAATCTAAACCAATGTAAAACTAAAGAACAAATAATCAATATTATTGTCATTCTTAATGTTGAATTGATTTTCTTTTTGCATTAGTATTAATTTAGTTCTAATTTAAGTTTTATTATAATTATCAACATCTAATGAACTAAAATCTTTATTGGACCATTCCGAATTTTAAGTTTTAAACTTAAAATAATATATTAAAAAATAAAACTATGAAATAGTATAAGAAATATTTTAAAATTATTTCAAAGTAAATATTTTTATGTATAAAATAAAATTTAAAATAACATATATAATGTAGGATTGGTTTAGTTTCGAGTTGGTTCTTTTTAATTAAAATCAAACCAACCTAAATATAATCGGACTTTTTTTCAATACCAAATCAAATCAAACCAAACCATTAATCAAATTTCTTTTGGATTGACTCATTTTACAATTTAATTTAATTTTCAATTCAATTTTGTACACTCCTAATTTGAATCATCAACAAAGTAAAAAAGACAAAAGCTCTGAGAAGGATAAATAAAGATAATAAAGGACACTATTAACTAAATGTTGTAAATTATAGAAAAGTTATCTCTCTCTTTTTTTTGACACTAATAGGTCATTTTTTTTAATAAACATTTCACACAAATATTGTCTTTTTTTCTCACCGGATATTCGGTATTTATATTAGAGCTCGATTAAATTTGGGTTCTCGTTGAAAAGTCCCATATTGCGGGTAAAGCGCTCCTAACAAAGGTGAATCAGTATTTAAGGGGGATCGAACCCGAAAACTCTTGATTAAGAATGAAGGAGTACTTACCACTCTACCACCCTCGTTGATCACACAAATAATGTCATTCTCGATGATCTTATAATTTTTTTCACAACCCTAATTTGGCATTTTAAACCAGTCCATGTGAATTTACGTAACTCAAAACCCGCCCCCCCCCCCCCC
>NC_028639.1:54210968-54215189 GCF_001406875.1 Solanum pennellii
CCCCCCCCAAAAAAAAAAAAAAAACTCTCCAAACATGTAGACTTAATACAATACTCGTAAAGTGTTATCAGTAAGAGTTGTGATGGAATATTATTAATAGGTTCGAATCTTTTTGAATACAGAGTCGTCGTTATTCGAAAATACTTAATCTCCGTACAAATTTTTTTGACATTTAATCAAACTCCTATACATATAAATACCAGATGTACATAATAAACAATGCATTTTAATTTTGGGAGGTGGCTGGTGAAGGTCAACTAGTATGAAACACTGTGATACAACTATATATGATATCATCCAATATGTCAACAGTAGCACTAGTACAAATTATTTAGCAAATTGGATGGTAAAACAGTTTAAAGAATCTGCGTGCTGTTTCAGAATAACAAGGCAAACATATGCATGCAACTCCTTGAATAAAGAGAAAAAAAAAAGTATAGTGTATAGTATAAATTAAATATATAGACATTATTAAGCATTAAATCTTTGGAGTGTCGTGGACTTTGTTAAAAAATGATTTGTTGCTTAAGAACCAGGCTACCCTATTCAATTCAAGAACATCTACTTTGTACTTGATCCAGAGCTAGAGATTCGGGTACGAATTCGATAAAATTAATAATTTTAATTCAAATATTTGTCTTTATTTTTAAAAAAAGTATTAATATAACAAAACTATATTTATTTAAATAAATAATTTTTAAATATTGACTCTGCTTTTGCGACTCGCTATACTTCATGTACATTTATTTTTTCTACTCAGTGGCGTAGCTATCCTTATTTCAGGTGTCCAATTGCACACCCTTTTTCGAATAACTATACCATTTATACAAGAAAAATGATAAACAAAGTGAAGAAATATCGTATTTATGAATACTCTTGATCCAATAATATGATTTAGCCTAGTAATTTTAGGCGCCTTAAGAGAGTAAAACACAGTTTGTTTGTTCGTATCTCTCTAGTAGCAATTTTTCTTTTCATTTTAAAAAAAAAGCAGATTCAATTTAGTATTTGAATATTTTTTTTAAAATTTCTAACTCCGTTACTAACGTTCCAAACTCACCTGGTAATGTTTTTCTCTGTATTTACAGCTAGCTCAACTAATAACACAACCTCCTAAGGTCCCCCACGTTAGATAATTCCATAGATTCTGTCTCCTTTCTGTTTCTTCACCTTCCTTTTAGTTTTGTTTTTCTCTGTTTTCAACTATATATTTGGTCTTATTTATTTGTTTGGTTAGTATACGAATAAAGTCTTATATTTATATTCGAGACAAATGAGTTATATAAAAAGTGTACAAAAACATTTTTAATAACGTGAGACTTTTTAAGAAAGTCATGCAAGTATATATGAGCACAAAACGTAATGATATATTTAAACTATTTCATCCCAACACGGAGATAAATATGGTTCAAATTATATTTACATATATTCAAGAAAAAAAATAATTAAGAGATTTAAATAACATATTTAAACAAAATTTTAACTTTACATCAATTTAATTTTAAATTATATTCGAACGTAAATTGTTATCAACACGTGCAAATAATTCAACACCTGAATTCTCAAGGCAAGCATAATTTAGGGCTCAACTATTTTTTTTTCTGTTCATTAATTCTGCCAATTACAACCCAATAATATTTAAAGGAAATTAATGCCCTAATTGTTGTGTAGCACATATAGATGTAGAGAGTTTACCTATATTTTTTGTATTTGCCGACTTACGATATATTTCGTCGTTTCAAAATATTTATCATATTTTAATTTATATATTATTTAGGAAAAATATAAAATTAAAAAAAAATTGATTTATGTATGCATTATAATTGAGATCCTTGCAATTTTCAAAAACAATTATTATTAAGGAAACATAAAATGAAAAAATCAAAATTTTATTTTGATTATAAAAAAATTAAATATTTTGAGATCGAGAAAGTACATTAACTTACATAAATCCATTTTGCTATCATCTTTATCGCTTAATTAATATAGTACATATAAATATATAAAGTCTGTTCAAGTTACTAATAATGTGATTAAATATTGCACTTTATCATGTTTTGGCATTATTGCTAAAATGTAGCTTCTTTTAGAAGCATTTTTATCAAATGTTTTTTTTGGAAAAAGTACTTTTGAAAAAAATAACAATTTGTATTTGATAATTCATTTGGCAAGTGCTTTTTATAAATGAATTGTGTTTGATTAATTTTTAAAAAAAAATATTTTTACGAGTCAAACTACAAAAATAAAATATATCTATTAATGTACTTCTAATATGAATATTATTTTGAGAGAAAGTATTTTAAATATTTTTTGTTGAAAAGATAATTTTTTATTTGTTTTATAAATTAAAATTTAACATGTTTAAATTTTCAATCAATATTAAATTTTTATTGAAAGACTGAAATTTTTAATTGTTATTTTTTTTTGATCTCGTAAAAATATTATTATTACCTTTATTCTAATTCTACAACACAATATCTATATACAATACATAAAACAATAATATAAAGCATAAAATAAATAATTTTTTTAATTGAAATTAAACTAAACATATGAAATATGTTAATTTATAGATAACAAATATATTGATAAATATGTATATATGAAAATGACATTTTAGTTTTGAGAAAAAATATTTTTTTTTAATGCTTCTGCTTTGACTTTACCAAACAAGTATCATTCTTCAAAAACACTTATTTACCCCTAAAAAAATTGATTAAGCATTAAACTAATATTTTTTATCTAAAAAAAACTTGATCAAACAGACTAATCGTTAGATTATAAAACATAATCATGGCGAATGAATACAAGGACATTAGTAATAATATTGCTGTAAAGTGGAGTATGAATATGTATGATGAAAATAAAGAGAAGGGGTATGAAATGACATATTTTTGTAATAATAATGTTTTGTCTGATTAACACAAGAATAAAGAGAATGGTAAATTTTTTATTTTTTTTTATTTTTAATGTATGATTAATTAAGAACATATTTGTTGGACAATAATTGAATAATGCACCTAACCTAGGATTCTACTAGTTGGAAACACGTGTTTAGAACATGAAATGTAATTATTTTGTAGGGGACATATTAAGATGGACAAGACTTATTTGAACCCAAACACTTTGCTTCTTGGAGTGTTTTCCTATAAATAACTAATAATATTTGTTGGCATATCATGCTTGATTGTAGTATATAAACTAATTTTAGTATCATATCCAATATATAAAATCATATAATGTTTGATTAATTGTATAAGAAAAACTTATTACTTTCGTTCATAATATTTTACTTGTTATAAAATAAAGATTAAGAGTTTCAGAATTTATGGTGTAAAACGCTTCTTGCGTCTTAATCAAAATGAGAATTTTAAAGATAAATAGTTTTAGACAAAGTAATAAGAGAACTTTGTTACCTAAATAGGAACAAAGGAGATACATATTTTTTTTTAAAAAAAAATATTAAAAGTTTCACCTGGTATTCCCCGAATTAGGATCCCAACTAATTTGAGTAAATGCATAAATACCTAGTTTTATGATTGTCGTTTAAATTATACTTGACGTTTAAATTTTTATAAGTTTATCTGTTTCGAACACAATATGAGACGTATGTAACTGAAGTTGAAGATTTGCGTTTGAATTCAACGTATGTCTAAAGTATGACTTTGATCGAGCATCAATATTTTTGTTTGAAGTTTAATATTGCTCACGTCAAGTTCAAATTCAAACAATTTTTTTTTATTGAAGTTATTGTGATTTTGAGAAGGTCTAACTTGAAACGATTTTTTACTGAATTAATTATGTATTTGGCAAAATCAAACTTCAAACATTTTGACTTGAGATTAAAGCATATATTTTTCCAACTTCATATACATATGATCGAAATTCAACAAACTAACTAAAACAATTAAATTTAAAAGAAAAAAAGAAAAGAGAAGGGCTTTGAATGTGTTTGGTACGAAGAAAAATATTTTCTGGAAAATGTTTTCCAATTTTCTCATATTTGGTTGAGACAAAATCTTGGAAAATGTTTTCCAAATCAACTCATTTTCCTCAAAATTAAGGAAAATGACTTCCCTTCAAAAATAAAGAAAAACATTTTTCAAAACTCTCCTCCAATTTCAAATTATCTTTTTTTGGGGAAAAACATTAATTTGAAAAAAATATTTTCAATTTCAAAATTTTATTTTTCATTCGATCCCTGACAGCCCCACCCACCCA
>NC_028639.1:54215772-54410938 GCF_001406875.1 Solanum pennellii
TTGCCCCCATCCACTACCCCCACCCCACCCCCACCATCCAAAAAAAAAATTATTTTTAAAAAATATTTTTAATTTCATAAATTAATTTTTATTCTAGTAAAAATAAAAGATGTCTCTCAAAAATATTTTCCTCCGTACCAAACACACCCTTTGTGTAAGTTGATTTTCTCTCTCTATAATCTTTACTATTTGTTTTTCACCAAATGTGAATAGTGCACGCAACATTTATTTTAGCTATATGATTTATTTATTTATTTAGATATAAATATGAACTTTACGTCTTTGATTTAATTATAAATAATATTTTTTTTTAGATTTGATTTTGTAAACGACAATGACGTCGGCAAAGGAGTAGATTTGTAAGCTTGTCAAAAGTGGGCATAAAACTTATCAATTTTTATATTAATAAAAATAGGTACAACTTCAGTGACAACATCTAAATACAATGTCTCGTAAATATTTTATGAATACTAAATCAAATTTTCACTACATAAGATTTATTAAAAATAAGATTATTCAGGAGGAAACTAAAGTACTCTCTAATAAATATATGAAAGTCATAAAAAGTGGTGAAATATATGAAATGTACTCTCTAATAAATATATAAAAGTCATAAAAAGTGGTGAAATATATGAAATGTCGTGAAATATTTTAAATACAAAATCCTCATACGAATAAAAACAAAGATAAAATTCACTTTTTTGAACTTATTTTTTTTATAATTTTGTGCATTTTTTGGACTTACATGACATCCAAATATCTCCCACGCACCTCAATTGTGTGAAGTCACGGAGTATGACATGTATGACAAAAGGTGTATAAAATTACAAAATAAATAAGTTTTTTTTGGGGGGGGAAGATATTAGGACCTTAATTTAATTAAGTTGTCTTTGAAATTTCGATTTTTTCCCCAAAAAATGAAATAAAAGAAAATACAATTTAATGCATAAAATATGATTAAAAAATTGGCTAAAGTATTCATCATCCCCCTAAACTTGAAGTTTTTTATTTGGTGTACACTTAAACTATATTCTGTTTTAATTATTCCCTCAAACTTGTTTATTCCACTATCACGTACACCTTTTTGTCTGTTGCTCCTAGTGTGACTACACACGCGCGTCAGCTGGCAAAAATAGTGATGATGTGGATTTCCACCTGGATAAATAATAGCCACCTAGATAAATTAAAATGGCAAAAAATTAATATCATATTCCAAATCCTTTTCCGGTCGCCGTCAATCTCCACCACCAACCACCGTATCTCCTCTTCTCATCTCTCTTTCCGATGCAAAATTAATTCTTCACTCTAACCTCCTTTCCGCTGTAAAAAACACGGTTTCTTCTTGCTCACATAACACTCCATCTCCTCTCACCTTGCTCAATCAGCTGAATCAGAATCCTTATCCATTTTCAACGATGAGAAACAACACTGATACCCGAAGAACTGGCCTTGGGCTTCGATAATGATGACAACGACGACGGTGATGTCGACTGCGACCGGTCAATATTTTAAAAAATAGAAATTTTATATTTTTTTTTACTGTTGTAGCTTTATGACGTGGCAAAACTAGTAGAGTGTGATTTCAATTTCTACACCAAGTGGACAGAAAAGGTGCACGTGTTGGATGAATAAACAAGTTCGAGGGGGTAATTCAAACAAAATAAAATTTAAGTGTACAACGAATAAAAAGCTTCAAGTTCAGGAAGATAATGAATACTTTTGCCTCAAAAAATTTAAGTTAGTATCGTTGAGGTACCAAATCCTCGTATGAATTAAACTAGAGACAAACTAATTAAGCAAAAAAAAATCACATAAGAGATGAGTTTAAATATGCTTTTAAATTATCTGAAATTAAATAGATATCTTTCTATTTATTGTTTTAATTAGAATATGTTTTAAATTTTTTTGGAGCCCTGACCAATTAATATAATTAGATGATTTATAAGAGAAAAAAAAGTCAAATATATCCGATTATGAAAATTAAGCATACAAGTCTTTTGTTAATATTTGAACGATAAACACATATGTGATATGTTATCTAAATTATTAACTAAGGACATGTCGGCTACTAATACTATTGGAAATGGTCATTTTCATAAAATCAAAAGTCTTTACATTAATTAGCAAACTAGTACTACTAATTAATGGGAGTCATCATTGAAGGATGTGATATAATTAGGGATATGAAAAAATCGAATCGAATCAATTAGTTAAATCGAAAAAAGTGTTATTGGTTAATTTATTATTATTGAGCTAATTAATTAGCGATTTTTAATGGTTTTATAAAAAAAAATGGGTTATCGATTCAATTTTATTTTTTAATATTGGATTATTGAGTAAGTCGATAACCCACAAGTATAGTAGATGATTGATTTTTCCTTATTTAGAGACCGAAGATCTCATATTTGAGTCATTGATACGGAAAAATCCTTGGTAAGGAGCACTTCTTTAAAATCTCTTGCGACACAAATTTGAAATAGTCAAACTTTAATGTAAAAATCAGACATCAAACCGAAAATAAAATAGAATAAATTGTAGTTAAAACTACAAGTGACCCTACCTTTTGAAATCTTGATATAATTGTTGCCATGTTGGGTTATTGTCTGTACTAAAGGCTTCAAATTGAAATGATATGGTCGGTAATCAATTTGATTACAAGTAAAATTGAAAAATTAGTGGTAACATAAGTGTACTTAGACAATGTAATCAATGGCAATTTGTGTATGGTAAAATGGAAACAAGACAAACTTGCTTTTTTGACTTTGTAATTAACCATCTTTGTCTTTTACGTCAAAGATCAGACACAGCCAAATTAGGCTTTAACTCTGGGGTTAGTCCATTTGATTAATAATTATAAACCCCACTACTTATCTTAATCCTATCGACTATCTTTTCCATTAAAAAGTCGATTTCAATTCACTAAGCAATCAAAAAGTATAACCATTAAAAACAAAAACACTTTACTCCAATAATTAATTTTTAATAAAAAACGAACTTATCATTAGATGATACGTATTTTTTTCATTTTTGATAAAATATCTTGTTGTAGGATATTGTAATTTTTATCGTCACATTTCTTTTAAGATTTTGATTCAGAAATTAATTTTTAAGCGAGTAATGATTTTTTTGCATTTTGTAGTATAAAATAGGGAAAAATTTTAAAATATCTCTTAATTTTGGCTGAAATCGCTGTAACAATATCGAACTTTGGAAATAACCCTTTAACCTTCCTCTGTTTGATAGTATATTTTAAAGGTATATATATGTCCACGTGACATCATAAATATTACATAATTATAAATAGTAACGAATCCAAATAAATATATGTATATCTTTAAAATACACTATCAAATAGTGCACGAATAAAAGATCTGCTATAAAATTAGTATTGCAAAGACATTTTTGAATAAAATTGAAATATTTTTTAGATTTTTTTTTATATAATATCATTAGTATGAGTATTAAAATCGTGTATGCATCACATTGTGGACTATACATGATGAAAAGTTACTGACAAAAGTTGATTATTTTAAAGAAAAAAAAGATAAAAATCATTTTTTTATGATAAGATAAAGCTAGCTAGGTTTGTTCGACCTAACTAAGCATTAATAATTCATTAACCCAAATTAAAGTGAACCGTAAATCGTGGCACATAAGTGTTTTCCATGTAATTGGCTTACATAATAATGATCTTGTGCAACGTAATTTAAATAAATTAATTCAGACATCAAAATAAATATTTGGTAAAAAGATTATAAACAAAAATAATAAAAACTCAATATACTATAAATTACTTGAGATATCAAAATAAATAATTGGTAATAGATTATAAACAAAAATAATAACAATCCAGTATTCTATCTCTTTGCTTTATTGACGTGTTATTTTTTTTTCTTTTGCAGCGCATTTCTCAAGAAACGTCATTTTTTAAATTTGATTTTACCGATTCAATTTTAATTTTAAAAGTTAATTTAATTAATTTTTAAAATTAAGTCAAATTACATTAATTTGATATTATAAATAAAATATTTAAATATTAAAGAATTATACAAAAAAATATAATAAATAACAACTTTTATATATCAATATAGTAAAAAATATATCATAAAATATTAATCAAAGTTCTTATAATTTAATTTTAAAAAAATAAAATATAATATTAAAAATGAATAAATAAAGTAGCTATTTGATGATATTATACTGATTTTATCTTTTATTGACTCTCACTTAACACTTTATTGTTAAAAAAATTAATTAGAAGTGAAACACTAAAATAATTTTAAGAAAGACAACTTGATAAATATAACAATTTTTTAAATTTATATGTTAAAATTCATATTCTACGTGGATTAAGACTGATAAAACAATATATTTATTTAATTTTATATCCTATTAAATGATGTGAAGTAAAATGAAAACTGATAATAATTGGAAATAAAAGGCAAAACCTAACCATGTCAGAAAAAAGTTTTTTTTTTAAAAATGATTCAGAAGGTATAAAGACCAAATGCTGGATTTGGCTGCAAGTTGTCGGTTTATTACACAACCAATGTATGCAATTTGATTCTTCACAAATTGCAAGTACTAGTAAATATTGAATGAAATATTTTTAATCGTTACCAGAAGAATAATATATTTTTATATTAAATAATAATTTAATTTTAAAATATTTATTTTATGTGAAGTAGTTTAATTCGGTATAGATTTTTTTAAAAAATTTTTAAAAATTTAAAATTTAAAATGAATAATATAAATTTATTCGGCTATAAATCATTTTATTAAGTACAATATGATTTGTTAGAAATTTTTGAGTCTTCTGTAACTAATACATTCTACATGATACTAGTAATATATACTCCATCCGTCCATTTTTATTTATTCTTTATACTATTTTGGAATGTTCAATAATATTTGTTCAATTTATATAATTAATGAATAAGTTATTATTTTGTGTCTATTTTACCCTTTCTAATAAAAACTATTTATTTTTCAATGTTTAAAGGACTCATATTTGATAAGGTTGATTTAATAAAATTATCCATATGATTTATTGTTTCTTTATTAACGTGTCAAGTCAATTATGAAATTAATCTATGTAAAGATAAAAATAATCCCTAAACAATCCTTATAATCATTTTGTATAGTTCTTTTTATTTTATGTTTGATATTTGTAAAGTAAATTTATTTAAATAAATTAGCTTACAAAGTTTATTATTAAACATAATTGTTTGTTGCTAAATGAACCCAAAATCAATATAATATTTGTAATGTGAGTTGTTTAACATTTTACTGATTAAAAAGGCAAATAATGACCACGTGAAGTTTGTGATATTAATTGAATGTCTTATTTAATTATTTATATTTGATTTTCTAATTATTTGTATTTTGAACGATTATAAAATTGCACGCATATTAAAACTACAACAACAATTTTATGTGTGAATATAGATGATTTATTCAATTTTACTATTGTTTAGCATTTTTTGATTGTAAAAGTAGAGAGTCTATCTTTTTAAAATTGAAAATTGATGTTTTGCACTTGATCAATTTATTAAGATGACAATTATTTATCTCAAATAATTCAAGTGGGAAAATAGAAAGCATATTGATCAAATTGTTCTTCTCCGAACTAGTTAGAAGGCAAAAAATAAAATAAAATTATTCATACCTTAATTGAATGAGATAAGTGTCAAAAACACGCCTAAACTATACCTTTTTTTTAGTTTCATACTTAAACTATTGAAAGTTTGAGTTTCATACCTACACTATCACTTTTTAGTTTGAGAAACACACACTTCTCTTTTATACCACTCTCATCATGGTATGTAAAATACACTCTCTCCTTTTATTTTAAAGAATTTCCACATCACACTCTACATGGACAAAATATTCAACTTTGATAAAAAATAAATAAATTATTAATATTAGTTAAAATAAAAAATTAAAAACTATTATAAAAAAATAATATTTTCTTTATAAACTAAAATGTAAAATATTTTTCTTACCCTACACCATATTTTAAGTTTTTTTATTTTGTTTAAATTTCTTTTATAAAAGTATTTTATTTTTTACTTCATCTCCTCCCCCTCATCAAATACTAATTTAGATATTGTTTTATTTTCTTAAAAATATAATTCTACCCATCCCATTTAACTCTCCGCTTTCAATTTTTTTCCTAGTATTTACATATACATATTGAAAATATTTTTTACTTGTCGCCACAAGACTTTTTATATTTTTTAGTTGTTTATGTTGCACACTAGTAGATTTTTTTTCTAAAAATATATGTACGTGCATATCTAATACAAAATAAGAAAAACATAAAAAAATAAATATTAGGAGCGGAAAATTAAATAGGATGGGATAGATTTTTAAAAATAAAATAATATCAATTTCTATCGGGGGAGGGGGGGATGAAATATGAAATTTTTAAAAATATTTCATAAATGATTTTTTTAAAAAAGGGATGGGATTGTCGCGGGAGAGGGGGTACGTGGAGGAGGTGGTGGAGTGAGTTAAGAAAAATAATTTAATTTTTTATATAGATAGTAATCTTTAACTTTTAATTAATATTAATTTTTTATTATTTAATTTTTATCTAGATAAAATATTTTATCTATGTGGAATGTCATGTATCAAAGTTTTTTCATATAAAAGAGAGAATGCACTACACACACCACTGAGGTGTGTTTCTCAAACTAAAAAATGATAGTTTAGGTTTGAAACTCACACTTTCAATAGTTTGGGTATGACACTTCAAAAAAGTGAATAGTTTAGGAGTGTTTTTTATATTTATTTCTAACTGAATTACATAAGATATGACTGATAATAGATTATTTGTAGAGTTTTATCCAAACAATATATTGCGTAGAAAATCATAAACCAAGCACTTAATAAAAAATAAACTGTTACTTATCTATACATTATTAATAGTTGCATTACTAATTCTTACGTTATTAATCTTTTTATTAAACAACCCTGATCAAGCATTGGAAATCAATCGCATGTTATCAATTCAAATTTTATATTTATCAATTCATAAAATAAATATCAAACACTAAATATAGAATTTTATTTATATAAATAAACAAAATGACATAAAAAATGAGAAAATTCACATTGAATCCTTACTTTCAAATTTCAACATAAAAAAATTCTAAATTTAAAACATATATTCTCTGACAACTAAAATTATTACTAAAAAGCTTCTAGTTGTTAATCACAAAAAGAAAAACATTTCCATGAGACAATTAATTTTTTTTTAAAAAAAAATAAAAAATAAAATAAAACAGTTATAGATAATATGGGTTGGAAATATTCCATGGCTTCTATGATTTTTTATTTTTTTTCCTTTTACTTCTTCTTTCCACCACTAGTTGATTGGCATAAGTTGTCAATATTCTCATCATTTTTTTTGGTCGGTTTTTATTCTCATTATTTAATCACACATAATTCGATATTCTTTTTGCTTAAATTATTGAGCTTCTATTAAATAAAATTTGAAAGTTTCTGCACCCTATACTCGTCAATTTAAAAAAATAAAATATTGATCTAATTTGTTTATATGTAATAATAACGAACGGTTATCATCTCAAAATATATAAAAAAAGATTAACTGAATAAGTTCATTAAATCTTCAAACACATTATTTATTTACATACTTTAGAAATCTATAATTTGTTATTTTTCATTTTCATGAATTAAGAATATCATATCTTAACGGCAGAATAATTACTTTTTTTGTTTCCAAGTTAAATGTTCGGTATTCATATCGAAGTTCGATTAAACTTGAATTCGTTGGAACATAGATGATAAAGTGTTGTCTAATAAAGTCGACTCCGTATAAAAGATGATTCAAACCCGAAATTTCTTATTAATGACGAAGAAATACTTACCATTCCACCACATCTGTTATTAATGATAATAATATTTTTTAACATAACACTAAATAAACTGAAAAATAAAATAATTTGACTCAAGCGTGATTTATATAATTTTCTAAATGAAAAATAATGGTCAAATTGATCCTACGGAATTTGTTTCTTTTTACGTCAAAGTCAATTTGTGTGCTTTGACTTGAAAAAAAATAAAATTGACCACGTTGACTTCCTCTTATTTTTTATTTTTTTTGTATTTTCCACCCCCTCTGTTTGATTAGAGCCTTAACAAATATTAAGAGAATAATAATAGTAATAAATATTATAGAGAATAAAAATAGTAATAGTAAAAATAATAATAAATAATAGTTAGTCTTTAAAATTCATCAAAGATAAATAATTTTGTTCTCCATGGGATGTTTTTCTACCAATGATTATTAAAGTTAATCGGGATTGTGAAAAAACTTTAAAAATTCCATCAAAATCTCAAAAATCGCAACATAGATATTGCATAGGACACAATATAATAGTCAATAAATTATAAAAATTGTTAATTACTCTCTTCGTCTATTTTTATTTGTCATGTTATGCTTTTTAAAAATAAATTTAATTAATTTTCAAAGTTAAATAATATTATATTATTCGATATTTAAACAAATAATTTAGATATTCAAAAGCTATACGAAAATACTATACATTGCAATTTTTTATATATCATTATGATAAAAAAAAATATTATAAATATTAGTCAATTTTTTTTTTACTAATTTGACTCTAAAATAAAATGTATGACAATTAATAGTGAATGGAGCGAACAAATTGCACGGAACTTAAAAAATAGAGCAAAAATCAAACCTCCAAATATAATTACCCCATTACATATTATCTTTTCATAGTTTCAATTAAATTTAACAATTAAATTTGATACTCTCTCAGTCAAATAATAATTGTTCAATATATTAAAAATAGTTGTTTGATAATATTTGTTTAATTTAGTAAATTAAGAGATAATTTATATTTTGTGTCTATTTTACTCTTGTTATTAAATACTATTTATCATCTAACACATTTCTCAAATTATTAAATTTAATAAAGTCAGACGATAAAATAATAATATTATCCCAAAATTTATTGTCTTGTAAGAGGTGTTTCAAGTTAATAGTGAACAATTATGATTTGATGGAGGGATAAATATCTGACGATGGAGGATTAAAACTGTTAAAGTGATATTTAAGGTACTACTTTCAACATATTGCGAAATATAAGGGTTCAATTTTGTAGTTTTCTAATAGCATATTATAAGAAAAAGTTTCTTTTAAAATAAAATCAATAATTAGCCTCGTACCACTTGAACGCTCCAAGAGTTCTTTTTTGTTGTTGAATTTGATAGAAAATGTTTCACCAGTATAGTATTTTTTTTCAATAAATTCAGATTAATAGAACCCCCAAAATACAAATTATTAGATTAAATAAATAAAATCTATTTATGGTGTAATTTGCAATTTAAATCAAAGAATAAAAATAAATCATGAAATATATTATACGTCTCTTTCGATGTTTAAAACAAAAACAATAATTATATAATCAATTCGCAACTACCTAGTTATTATCTAATTCGTTAAAAGAAAAAATAATAATTATATAATCAATTCGCAACTACCTAGTTATTATCTAATTCGGTTTCAATAACATTTTTTTTTCCATTTACTTCAATTACTTGCGCTATTAAATTTCATTTAAAAATGACATGCTGCAGTTTCATAATTAAAGAACTGGCCAACAATAAAATCCAAATTAAATGGCTCAAGTTATCCCAGTTTTTCAAGAAAAATAATCGTCTTCTTTGAATTGGTATGAGTTTGTGTGCATCTATAAACTTTGGTACAACAAATATCACAAGTTTATTATATAATATTATTAATTTTAATTATGTATATCATATAAATTTGTGATAAATATATCATTCTATGTGCATCACATTTATAGTGTTGTCGAAAATTTATTACTAATCCATGCTTTATTATAGGAAAACCTTTAATATGTGTCTCATCCAGCTAACACTATGCGTGAAACACCTTTCTATTTCACAAAATAAGTAAAGCTTGATTTTACATTTTTGAGCCCGCAATTTTATAGTCAGATTCTTACAAAAAAATAGAAAATTCCAATTGGAAGATTCACATATGTATTTGAAATCGTATTGATACGTGGGTTAAGTTATTTTTTAATTATATTTTTAAAATGATAATGTGTGAATTAATTTATTCCACATGAGAAATAGAATAAGATGGAAAATCGTACCAAATTTACCATAGTTGTTGATTTTTGTTACACTATTCATTATGGTAAAATGTAACACCAATATTGTTAGCGGTGGTAAGGGTGTGTAGTGAATTAAATTTAGGCGGATCAAATAGTAATTAAGTCATTCATTTAGTTTGGAATTTGGTTAAATCAAAATGAATTAAGATAAAAGTGCTACACAATTAGAAGTGTTATATATTGTCCACAAACTATTAATAATTTCATATTAAATAATAAGTTAGATACATCTTGATACATATATTTTTATTCTAATACTATTGAATATCTTGTACTAATATATAAAGGTTTTAAATTGAAAAGGTGTCTTTGTTCATGTAAGAACATGACTATTATGAAAAGTAATTTGTTCATGAAGAAACATGACTAATATGAAAAGTCATTGTTCATGAAAGAGGACGACTAGCATGAAAAGTCATCAATTAATGAAAGAAGTGACTATTACGAAAAGTCTTCAGTTAATGAAAGAACATGATTATTATGAAAAATCATCTTTTAAATTCTATAAATTCAAGAATTATGTAAAAGTAGCTTAAGAAAAATCTGCAGGTAAATACAAATTTTGTTGTATTTTGGCCTGGAGGGAGTTACTTGTTTCCCCGATATGTGTATGAACAATATCTCTTTAAGAAAAGCGATTCTTTATGTCTATAAACCATCTTTTTCTTTAATTTACACCTCCAATCATTTTTTTCTACTAAAACCACTAAAATAAGAAAGAGAGGCGAGTGAGATAAGAGGGAGACAAACGAAATAGTCTACCTAATCCAGACACATATGAATCACACTAGATACATGTATCTAGGACACCAATGGTAAAAGTGCAGCGAGCGAGATAGAAAGTTAGATACATATGAATTCACTAGAATATAATATGTTTAAAACAAAGTCTAAATCATGCTAAGTTTCATAATAATGAAAAGTGAAAGAATAGAAAGATATTTATATGCTAAACTAATAAAATTTATGTAAATTACTCAAATAACAAATCATAACCCAATCCGCTCAACATAACATATGATCCCTCTCTTTTAAAACAATAATCATAACAATTGCTAAATGCCAAGACTAGATCATGGTAGGTTCATGTGAAGTTTCATCCTGAAGCTCATGACCTATTTGTTTCTTTTAATCATTATACTAAAAATGTGTGTGATATTCACTAATAAAAAGATACCACTTTAAGCATTTTGGGTTTTTCCCTTAAGCAACATGATTTTGCTGAGCTTTAGAGTCATAATGTTCTTTAGTTTTTTTTTTTCTTCTCTAAAATCAATAGGACATAATTAAAAATAATGAATTAAATTCAAACAGACATATTATTTTTGAGAAAATCAATTTATATGCGCGCATTACATTTTTTTTATTTGTTAAATTGTATTACTTTTATTCGATTTGTTGTTTTGAATTCAATTCATTAGATCAACTCAATAACTAGATCATGATTAAATTCATAAATAACATAGGATGAACTTAGATTAATTATGTCACTCCTTAATATCGTATACATTTTATGTAGGAAAGCTCTTACAATTACTAGTCATTTAAGGTGAAATATTTTAGATAATAACATCTTAAAATTTAGCGTGAAAACTCAACTAATTAATTCAGTAATATTTTATCTCAATTAACTATATTAAACCCTCTTCTATATCAATATCTAATCACTTATTAGTTTGTATTTTCCTTTTATTCTGAATTATTTTTAGAAATATGCGTTTTGAGAAGGAAAAATAAATCTTAGAATATCTAGTTGCCTTAAATATGCATTTGGTGAAAATTTGCTTTGAGGGTTAAATTTGGTTTATGAAATACTCCCTTTCTTTCATATTTAATTATCAATATTACTAAAAATTATCAATTAACTTTGATATTGACTATTTATTCTTATTTTTTTAATGATTATTTATAAAAGATTTAATGATAGTTTATAAATTTCTAAAGAACGCATGAACCAAAAATGTGATAATCAATATGAAACGAATAGAGTACGTACATATTTTTTCTATCCAACAGGCAATAATACTTGCTTATTATAGACTTTGCACACTACTTAATAAACTATAAATAGAAGGATAATTTACTATATTACTCTTTCAATATAATTAGTACAATCAATGTCTTGAAAAAAAATGCAATGGAGAAATGACTATAATTAATAACAAGGGTAAATTAGGAACGAATTGTAAAATTAATCATTGATTTCATAAAATGGACAAGTATTGTTCAACGTACCAAAATAGTACAATTGACAAGTATTGTTAGACATTCTAAAACAGTATAATGAACAACTATTCATGAACGGAGTTACGGAGGAGCGCATTTTAATTTGTTTTTTTTTTCAAACAAAAAAAAAGAATCTAATAGTACTTGAACCAAACAAGATAGTTTCTAAAAATTGACAAACATTACAAGTCGAAACAATGGTAGTACTAGTCATGAATATTTTTAAAAAATATGTAGTAAGAATAAATGTTGGCATTGTATTTATGAAACATATCACGTTTAAGACCAAACAAATAAACTATTTAACGTCGTTATTAACAGTAATTAAGAATAACTGTTAGCATGCAACCCAATTAAAGCACGCATAATTAAATGCTAATAACTGTTAGCATGGAGTATACGTAATTAATTCTGAAATTAACTGCTACAGCATGGAACCAAACCTAATCCAATGTGTAGTAATAAAATGATATAAATAAAAATTTAAGATTTTATAAGTAAATATTTGGATATGATTTTAATTGAAATTTGATAAAAATAATATGTGAAAATTAAATGCATGTAAAAATAAGTTATATTCGTACAGGAATATAAAGTTAAAATTTTATGAACGAAAAAAATGAAAATACTATTTTTTAAAATAAAAAACATTAAAATCTATTAGTTCAAGTTTGAAATTAAAATTACAATCAATCAAATCAACTAACAATTCGTTGAAATGATTTCAGTACTATTTAAAATTTAGAATTAAAATCTTGGACTAAACAAAGACATAAATTTTATAAATTTTCATGTTTAATTTTTTCCAAGTGTTTATTTGTACTTATTTTATGACTTCAATTAATTCAAATTTACGTGAGATCAAACTCGTTAAAAGAAAAATATGCTTTCTTGCAAGAACTTTTTTTCCATAATTGAGTTTGGTTACTTACTGTTTTTCCTTTCAAAAAATATTTGTTTGGAAAACAATATACTTAACATGTTTTAAATTTTTTACCAAATATCAATTCTTGTTCAAAAAATGTTTTAGAATTAATTAGTCAAACTCAAACTTCTCACCAAACATACCTTTTTTGAAAAAACTTTTCAAACTAAGCCAATATTAAAAATGTACCCAAACCATTAATAAATCTTCAATAGTCATATTGCTCTATTTAATCCACTTCACTAAATAAAAAAATATTTAATAAAATAAGAAAAAAAAGTAGAATAAAATAATTCCATACAAAATAAAAAAGCTGAAAAATACAATAAAAAGAGAAGGGGACTCTGTAAATGAGACAGTTGTGGGCAAAAATAGGGTGGCGCACAATAGAGAATTGTACCAAAGAGACCACATAGGAATAGGACTAGACCCTAATAATTTCGTCGTTATTTTATATTACTTGATTCATATTATCGTAAATTAATTATTTAAAAATAATATATTTTATTAAACTTATGATATTAATAACGTCTTTTTAAAATGTAATTTAAATTAAAATATTTATTTTATTAATATAAGAATCAAGTAAAATAAAACGGAGATCGTAGTATAACTACTCTACAAATCTCGTTTCTCGGGCCATCGGTAATCACGAATATCAAGAATATTTTTTTTCCTTTTTTTCTTTTTTACCCAAAAATTATTCTTTTTCTTTTTTGCCAAAAAATATTTCCTAATTTTAGATCTTTCTTCTTCTTCCATTAATTACACCCTTCTATTCTCTGTTTTTTCTTTAATTTTATTTTTATTTTAATGGTCAGTCCTTTGTTTCTTGTTTGTTCAGAGAGGGAAGAGAGAAGAGGAGGAGGAGAAAGAAGAGTGTATTGTGTTGTGTTGTCTCTCTCTGATACATTTTCTTTTTTCCCATCCATACAATTTCATTGAAACAAGCCGGACCCATGTGAGAAAATCTTCTTGGCCCTTCATTTTTCATATTTTCTTGATTTTTTCCTATGTGAATCAGTAAATTTTTCATGTTAATCATTGTAAAAATTTGATCTTTTTTCTTATTCTTGTTGATGGGTGTTTTGAATAATCCTTTAAATGATATAAAGAGTCGAAATTGTTGTTGGGTTTTCAATTTTGGGTTTGAAATTGGTTATTTATTTGGGTTTGAAAGTTAGGGTTCATATTTCTATGTAGATGGATAAAGAGGGGAAGGGGAGGGGGTGGGGGTAGTACCCTTTATTGAAATTGAAGTATGTTATGTGGGGGAGACCAGGTTCAATGTGAGTGGATTGGGATCCATGCTGGATCTATTGTTTTTTTTGTTGTTGTTGTAATGGTTAAGAGGGGATAGTATAATTGTTTTTCTTGTTACTAGAATAATGGAGTTTTTTGAATTTTTTAATCAGTTTTAGTCATCTTGGTAGTCGTGTTTTGGTGTTTGTTTACTAAATGCAATTTCCTTTCATTTGTTTATTTAGGTTTATATGAAGGATGGATTATTTAACACATTTCCTAGGGCTTAAAAAGATGATTTCTTGATGTGGGGTTTCATGGGGTGAACTCAAGGTATCATGGGTAGCTTCAGTGATGACGAAGGGGAATGTCGATTTTTCGATGCCCCGGAGAGTATTTCTCAGGGCTCTGATTTGGGTTCTAACTTTATCCCAATTCCTGATTCTGGCTCTGGGGTTGTCAATGGGGTTAGCTATGATGAGTGGATTAAAACCCCCAGAAGTGTTGTTGAGCGACGTAAGCAATTCCGTTGTTGGATGGGTTTGAGTTTAGATGGAATGTCTGGAGAAGATCCAGTAGATATAGGTGGAAGCTCCAATTTATCTACTGGGGAAATTGAAAGAATTATGGAAAGTAGTGGAGCTGTATTACGAACCTCAATTCACAAGGACGAGTTTCCTTCTTACAGGGCTTCTAGGTCTGGTTTGTGTGGGGACGAAGGTTTGGATTCACCTAAACAGTTGGGTTCAAATCGGAATTTCTCATTTCGAAGTGGTAACGTTGATAGTGGAATTGGGTGCAATGTACATGTTCAGGCAGAGAATGGCCAGCAGGGCAATAACAAGCCTGTCAGATTGGAACGACTGCTAATGTCTCGTGAGCTCGAGAACTCTTCATGTATGTCCCCTGTTATTGGGGAGCTTGGACAGGGAGAACTGGATAAAAATGGAGACGTACCGAAGAAACTAAATGGAGTTAAGAGTCGGTTATTAAGCAGGCTACGGTCATTTACGTGCATAGCAAATGCCGAAGGGAGATGTCTTGAATTGAAGGATAACAATTCCAACCCTGTTCAGAGGTCTAGAGTTCAGAGGGTTAAAGTTCACCATTGTAAGAAACGGTTGAAGGAACTCTCTGCTCTTTTCATGGGGCAGGATATCCAGGCTCACGAGGGTTCAATTTTAACTATGAAATTCAGTTTTGATGGACAGTACCTAGCTAGTGCTGGTGAAGATAAGATTGTGCGGGTGTGGCAAGTGGTTGAAGATGAGAGATCCAATGAATTTGATATCCCAGAGTTGGATCCTTCGTGTATGTATTTCACGGTGAATCATCTTTCTCAATTGGCTCCTCTGGTGACAGATAAAGAGAAAAGTAGTAGTAAGTTGAAGGGCCTTAAGAAAACAAGAGACTCTGCTTGTGTCGTTTTCCCTCCAAAGGTCTTTCGAATTTTGGAAAAACCACTGCATGTGTTCCAAGGGCATACTGGGGAGATATTGGATCTCTCGTGGTCAAAAAATAATGTAAGTTTATTAAATTGTCTTTGATAAACAGTTCTCTGAAAAATTCTGAAAGTAACCGTCTTTCCTTGTTATGTATTGTTTCTGCAGTGTTTGCTCTCATCATCAACCTCTGAAAAATTCTGAAAGTAACCGTCTTTCTTGTTATGTATTGTTTCTGCAGTGGTTGCTCTCATCATCAACTGACAAAACTGTTCGTCTGTGGCAAGTTGGAAATGATCTGTGCCTCAGAGTTTTTCCACATAGTAATTATGGTATGTACAGGCCTTCATTAAACTCCACTCTAGAATTATTTTGTGATTAAACATGTTTGTAGTGATTGAGTTTCATGCTGCATTACTCACTTTGGTTTTGCAGTGACTTGCATACAGTTTAACCCAGTAAACGATGAATACTTCATCAGTGGATCAATAGATGGGAAAGTTCGAATTTGGGCCATTAACAGCTGTCAAGTATTGGATTGGACTGACATCAGAGACATAGTGACTGCTGTTTCCTATCAACCTGATGGAAAGGTATCTAATTTTCATCTTTTTAATCTTGGTATCCCTGTAGTACAGACTCAGAAACTTGAGCAAATTATTGAAACAAATAATCTGCTTCATATAGGGTGGGATTATTGGCTCAATGGCAGGCAGTTGTCGTTTTTTCAGTTTGGAAGGTAACATTCACTCTTTGGTTTGTGGTATTGTTATTTGCCGTCATTAGTATCTCCCAGAGTCAGTTTTTTAAATTTATGGTATTGCAACACTATATGTCAAATTGTTACTCGTATTTAAATGGAACGTGACTGTTGTTTAAAAGAAAGATTTGATTTTCGAAAATGATGACATTTTTTCTAGTGGTTGTCTGCACTTCTTGGCCTCTTTTATTACAGTCTTAATAGAAGTTAAAGAAGCACTTATTCAGGAGAACACAAATTACCTGACGTTACTACTATTTGTAGCTATCATGTATAACTTAGTGATGTGTTATTTCTGGAGTGTCAAATTTGTTTGCAAGATTACAAGGAACATTTGGGAATATTTTGACTCAGTATTCCAGTCCATGCTTTTTTAGCGAAAATTTACAATATGTTATTTAGTTGGAGTTGAGACAAAATTGTATTGTGACAGGTCATGAGATACAATTAGAGGAGCAGATGTGCTTGGCCAATAAAAAGAAGTCGATTTGCAAAAGGATCACTGGCTTTCAGGTAATATTACATCACCAAACTACAATTTTTGGTTCTGGTCAGATTTATTTTCTGATGTACCTTATGATGAGATGTGTATACATTGCTTTCTGAATGCAGTTTTTTCCACAAGACCCATCAAAAGTTATGGTTACTTGTGCTGACTCTCACGTCAGAATCCTAGATGGTGTCAATGTGATCGGCAAGTACAAAGGTTTGTTCCTTTCTCCTGTTTCAGATAATATTCTATTTGATGTCTGTTTGCTTTGTCTTTTGAGTGCCTTATGCTTGCTTTAATGAATAAAGGCAATTTGAATAGCTGCAAAAGTGATGTGTGATTTTTTATGACAGTGGGATGTATAGTAGACACATTTCTTTTTTCATTTCAGTACTGGTTGCGACTTGCAACTCCATTGTTGTTTTTAGGCTTAACTTCTTGCAGCTTCTTATCCTCTACTGATTTTAATTTACTTCTACTCTGTTCTATAGGTCCGCGAACTGCAGGAAACCATCTCTCTGCCTCTTTCACCTCGGATGGGAAGCATATTGTCTCAGCGTCTGAAGATTCTAATGTCTATATATGGAATTGCGACGTTCCCAAAGATTATGAATCTCAACCTAAAGTGGTGAGGTCATCTGAGTTCTTCTCCAGTGATTCCACCATTGCAATACCCTGGTCCGGCTTGAAAATTGTAAATCCAGATAATGGACGGCATTGTGGAGGAGGACTAAGTCAAACTTCAAACAACGTATTACCCTTCATTTCCTCTCCTTATCTTTCTTTGGGCAGTGAGTTGTTCCTTGAGGCAATTCCAAAAGGATCAGCAACCTGGCCTGAAGAGAAGCTTCCGGTGTCAAGTCCTCGGTCAACGTCTTCTGGGATGTGTAAATCTGAATACAAACTTCTGAGGAGTTCTTGCCAGAGCTCATCCAATTCTCATGCCTGGGGTTTAGTTATTGTTACTGCTGGCTACGATGGGCGAATAAGATCATTTCATAATTATGGGTTGCCTTTGCCACTTTGAGTAGTAGGTACTTATCTCCTCTTTCGGATCCTCCTGTGGGATAATTTATGTTGTGGGCCGCCCTGCTTAAGAACACTCCTTTTCATCCGGGTTTCAATGGAAGGATACAACAGTGTGTGTGCGCGCCATGCCCTTGCCACTAATTGATACATATATATCCTCTGGTTTATACTTGCACAGTTCATGCTGGTTGTTGGCTCTCATCAGAATGATTGAACTATTTTATCTGCTATTTGGTTCAACGAAGACGGGGATTGACCACATGACACTAGTGAGAAGGCTAGGTGGGGAGCTCTTGGTGCACTGGTTTTTTAGCTGCGAAATTGTACATGAATCTGAGTTCACTACAAATGTGATAATACTTCCAGGCAAGTGCTCTCTCTAGCAAGTGCTTTTTCTGTCTGATAAAAGAAGTGGGAGTTAAGAGGGGTATGCCGTTGTGACTCAGGGATTACACTAACACATAGATGTCATTTCCATTTTATAGCTTTAAAAGATAGATTTAGTACTTTCAATCTTTGAAAAAGGAAAAAAGAAAGGTCAGATTTAGTAGTGTCATGGTGTTGATGATGAATCAACTACTCATCACGTCAATTGTTAGTTGTGTACAGTAGTAGTTGTAGTTAGTGTATATGCATTGAGTTTATAAGGACTCTCCTACAAAGTAAAAAATTACACCCAATTGAACCTTATGTTGAGGTTCATCAATTTTTGTATCCAATCTTGTCGCTGATGTTCCTGAAGTTTAAATTTGTAATAGTATTTTCATGAAAATATGTATCTGGCTCAAGAGTGTTGTGGGAAATAATAATTGACATTCTTATCAACTTGACTGTATCATGGAACTAATAGTCCAGAGACAGTTTATTGTTTGCAAGGATTTGGTCCATGAATTCCTAAAGCATTATTAGACAATACATATCATATATGATTTGATTAAACTGAGACTCGATAGCTAATTGATCGAGTAACGTACATAACTGAATGGAGTCAATAAACAACCGAACTCTTTGGTGGCTTTTTCATCACCTATTCTTTTCTTTTTGTGGGTCTATTGTAAACCGCTGGTGTAAATTCTCTCTCCGTCCTTAGAAATTGTGTAGTTGCACAGTCAAACTTGAGTTGTTTCAGCTTATATTGTGAAGAGAAACCATCTGGTAATACGTAGTATCGGAATTCAATTGAATTAGAAATAGAGCCAACAAGGAAATGACAAACAAAACTGTTTTTCTCACATTTAGTCCATGATCGCATTCCTTTGATATGAAACTTGTAAAAAAAGGGATGAATAGCAAAGCATATAATCCATAAACTATTTCATTTCTAGTTCGCTACTTGTTTTTTTTTTTAATATATTATTAGCAAAGGTAAGTGCTCAAGCAAATGAACATTAAATTGGCCCCACAGGCCCGCTACTTTTTTCTTTCAATATTAGCAAACACAAGTCTGGCACCAGGAGGTGTGATATGTATAGATAAATGCATATACACGAGTCATAATCTGTAGATATTTTGAAATTTAAATAGCATGCCAATTCTGTCACCGTAACTTCCGATACGATGAGGTGAAGGAGAAGGAAAATGCATACTAGTGCAGTTAATGTACTACAAAGACACTTTCAACAGACAACACACTTTTATACAATCCTATCATAAGTCTACTAAAACGTTACAACTTATACCAGAGTGAATCCACTCTGTTGATGGAGAAGAAGAATGAAACCCATGCTGATGGAGCCAAAGGACCACTTCAACAAATTTGCAGCATGATCCCAGTTCTGAGAAAAAACAAAGATAAAGCAGCATTGTAAGTTGTCTAGGTGAGATAAAGCTGCAAAAGTATGGTGGACATGAGAAAAGAAGCAAATCATGGATCCCAACCAAACTTCTGTTCAAGCAGCAACACAAACTATCAAAAGAAAAAGGTAAAAGCATCGCTGAAGTAGGTATCACTATCTAAAGAAATTATCAACTATACATTATTATGTATTTCATTGCGAAAGATGCAAGTCTGAAACAGCACAAAAATTTGACATCAAGAATGTTCCAAGTCTTCGACTCATATCAACCAAGCCTTTGGTTCAGGTAAGCTTTTCTAGAACCAAAACACTAGAGACCTCTTCCATTAGTCTAAGCAAACAGTCAACAGTTCATCAATAGAATTGCGATTGGCAAGATGACATTGGTTTGGGATATACAGAGGGCTCGAAAGTCTTTTATCTGAGCAACACTACACAATCCTCATTTTAGTACGATCTTTACTCTTTAGATATTCCAACAGGAAGCGTTCTCTGTACTTTATAATTGACCAATCCCTTTACAGAACAGGCATAATCTAACCAAGTACAACTACAGAGTCGAGGCAGATCCACTCGAGAGTATTCTTGTTAGAGTAAATACAATTACAGTTAACCATAGTTCTCCCCAGGTCAACACAAAGGCAACTGTAATCATTCTAATCAAGACAAGTTGAGGCCATGCAGCAGCACAATTTTTGTGGTGAGTGAAGTAACAAAGATGTTCTACACCTAAAATAGATTCACAAATCATCTCATATCTAAACTATAGGAATTATATAGATCACTACGAACCATGTGTAGTAACAACATTTATGATCCACTTAACGAACTGCACACTCCACAATGTCATAATCCTATCTGACAATGTTAAAGGAGTAGCTCTTAAAACAAAATATGGAAGTAAATGTAGTGCCCAAAGAAGTCCTCATTTCATTTAACAACTCTGGCATCTAACTGAAGAGCAATAAAGAGTAACACAACATTGATCAAACAATATCAACACATTGCTAAAGTTAGGTATAGCGGCTATTAAGTTCACTTTCATCCATGTAGTTACAATTTTAAGAGGATGAACCATCAAATACACCTCCTTTAATCTTCTTTTTTCCCACTTCCAACTTTTCCTTCTGACACAAGAAGACCTATCATTCCTGAAGAGTTGCTCAACTTGATGAGTACTTCAATTAACTTCAGTCTCCGACGCCCCATAAACCAAAATATCATCCATTTGGCAGACAAACTTGCACTGCAAACATAGAACTGTTCTTAGCCTAAACCTGCATATGAAAGAGGAGCTTCTACTTCTAACCGTGATTTCTCCTCAAACAGTCAAGAAACTAGCACTGGTTGTTCCAACAAACTCTTACAGTAAAAAAACTAATTATTCAAGGGTACAAGCTACAAAGTGTTAAGAAAGATAGGATGCTGCTTGGTCGTTGCTGATGCATCCGAGTCTGATGCAACTTAGGCTAGCTCCCTGTATATGTCCTCTCCTCCATTGTATATTTCCAAATTTCTCAAGTTGGCATCTACCAGAAATCATTGTCAGTTCCAAATTTCTCTATTGATTTTAGTATCCAACAGAAATCATTGTATATATGTCCCAAAATTTTCCATTGATTTTGGTCAAAGTAACCAAACTTGATTGACCAAGTACGGGTTCCCACACCCATGTTATGTCGACAAATAGTGATTAGTCCAAGAAACTTAGGAGCTCGTTGTTAAAGCATTAAATATGCTTCTATATGTGCACATTCTTCTTGTCATGCCTTTCCCTCTTTACTTTCTATATATTCCTACAGCAGAATTTTTTGACACAAACATGCAATAAACAACCATTAGAACAAGTTAACTTACCTAAACTAACATAAACTATTCAATAGTGTTATATACAGATTAGTAGCATTGCATATACATACTCATGTATTGACACACATAATACACAAACATGCTATGTTGTTTAGGGACCAGAAAGTCCAGAGAATGATTCTCAAAACCAAAATACAACAATGCTTACAAAATTGACAGCTTACTCTTTTTTAGTAGTTCAAGCTAATTCAAGTAAAATACATTACATGGTGAGCGCAAATCAGCTCAAAACAATCACTACGTTGCTTCCGTGCTATCCTCTCAACAAAATTACGACACTAGCAAACGAAAACTCAAAATTCACAACAGAAACAGGCAAATTTTTTTAAAAAAATTACCTAATCAAACGGGGAGGTTATCAGCGGAGGTAGGATTAGTGGTGGCAGCGCAGGAATCGAGGTGAGAAGGGAGTGCGGAGATCATGAGAGGGCGCTCTTTAGCTTCTTCCTCTTCCTCATCGTCGGATTCGGAAGTGTTGAGATTCACACACGAGCATCGTTCCAAGGATGCGAAAAACGCCGATGCAACACTAGTACCAAACCACCTCGCCAAACCGTCGAGCTTCTCGTAGGACATGATCGGTAGGATTCTGAACTGTTCGCCAAAAGATTTGATGGATCAAAAGAGAAAAACCCTAATCAAGTGAACAGTGGGCGAAAAAGATAGAGATGGAACAAGGCGAAAATGGTCAATGAGGACAGCTGGTGGCTTCTTCTCATATATATACACCCAGCTTAGTCTTACCAATTACTTTTAAGAAAATACCTTTTCAAACTTTTCCCCCCGCTATTTAGTCATAATTAAAGAGTCGTGTGTAACATATAGTTTTTAATGGCGAAAATTATATAATAATAGTAAACTAATAATTTAAAATAAATAGAGGAGTTAGGGTTTGATTTAATTGTGCTTCATAGTAAACGTTTGTAAAAAATTGTCAGGCGCCTCTTTTTCAAATATCTTGCTCGCCACTCTCCTCGAATCTCTCGCTCGTTTCCTCACTTTTTATACAAACACAAGTGTATAAAAATTGTTTCTAATTGTATAAAGCAGAGAAAATTGTATAAATACATATATTTTTGTTTCCCTCTCTCCCCTCTTCCAGATCTCGCTCGCCACTCTCCCAAATCTCGCTCGCCACCCTCGCCTTTCTCACTTATATAAACAGAAGCAAAATGTATAAATTGTGTTTCTGTTTGTATAAAGCATGAGAAAATTGTATATATACATGCAAGTACATATATTTTCGTCCTATACACTTATAATTATACAATAAAAATACTCTCTAAACCAGTTTCTTTTGTCTCTCTCTTTCTCGTTTTATACTATTTTCAAATTGTATTTAATTTCTCTCTTTCTCGTTTTATACAATTCGATTCAATTGTATATTCCTTGTCAAGTCTCTTTTGTTTTTCTCTCTTTCTCATTTTATACAAATTCAAATTGTAAATAATCATTCTATACACTTTATAATACAATTCGTTTTATGCACTTCGTTTTTATACAGTTCTCTGCCCAAGTGTCTTTCTCTTTCTTGTTTTATACACTTTGTTTTATACAATTTGCTTCAACTGTATATGTATAGCGAATTACACAGTTTCTATATTTGCTATGGAGCGCAATCATGCAAATTTTGCTATAGCATATAAATATGAATTTTTTATCTGCTATATGTGAAAGTTGCCCTTTTTAATATGATATTTAATTCAGCTAAAATTAATTTTTTTTTAGCTAGGTAATTAGACAATCAAATTAAAATGGAAAAATAAAATAAAAAAAGAGTAGAGTCTAGATGCCACGTAGGATAGAGATGTATCTACAGTTGGGGTTATGAATGGATAAGTCCATGTATGATATGAGAACAACGGAGGTGCTGCCAATAATACTCACAAAAAAAAAGAAAAAATGGCGTCAATATCTATTCCTTTAGCGTATAAATCTCATTATCTCCTTCGTTCCCCAGTTTATCGCCCTTTGCAACTTCACTCACCCATCCGAATCAAATGTTCAGGTACGATTCTCGTTTTTTTTTATCATACTCAAAATTTTCATAAATGTTCAAGCTGAAATCGCATCTGAATTTAGTTTATGATCTATGTTTGATTGATGCACCTGGAGGCAGCTTCCAAGGATTGTTCCAACAGTGAGGAAAGTTCAACAAAGTTTAAGAAACTTAGGAATGTTGCTTGTGGATTCCTTGCTGTTTGGGCACTTTCTTCTGTTTCTCCCGTTATTGCTGCTGGTCAGGTTGGGCCAAATGCCTTTCTTCAATGTGTTCTTGTTTACGTATAGGTTGAGCAGTGAATAGGGCTGACCTTTTGTGTTGTTACGGTATTGAATTGTGTTGTTAATTGCATCTCATCTAAAACTTGGTCTAAAATCTGTTTCATTTTTTTTGTTTTAAAATGTGTGGACGGTTCTTTTCTTAGCTAAGTACGTATAGATATTTTGATGGGCCTAAGGGAGTCTTCTTACAAGTCGCATTACTGGTCGATGACCTGATTTTGGAAGCAGTCGAGATGCCTTTCCTGGGGGAACTTATGCCAAAGCTAAATTGTGTGAGCCAATTTACCCAAAAGGTTATCGCCATTTATGTTTTTAGTTTGGCAAATAAGTAGCCTAATCCAGTTGGCATTAAGAAATTCAAAGTGAGTTGTATAGTTTTTCGATCCGCGTGATGATTAACTCCTGATATGTACGTTTAAGTATCTAAGACTTTAATTAACTATATTGTTTATGTGAAAACATGGAAATCTAGGTTTGAGCTAGATGGGATTCGAGATATTTGGTGTTTTACGGAAGTGTTTTATAAAAGGGAAAAGGGTCAAATTTGCCTCTTTTTTGTTTCAAATCGAGCAACTTTGCCATCCGTTAGACTTTTTGATCTAATGTTAATGCTGCCAATGTGAAAATTATTTTGTATCCTTGACCCCTAATGGAGCTCTGAATTGAGGGAAATTTTAAAGCATTGTCGAAAATTGAAGGGTAAAAAATGACAATTTAGTGACTGCAAGGAATAAATGGACCAAAAGCCTAATGCAACATTGAGCAACTTTGATACTACAATGGCAATGTTGAGCTATTTCTCCTCATAAAATGGGAGAAAACATTTTACAGCTCATGTTCTCAAAACAGGAAATAAGCCTACGTGCATTTTGACTCAGAATTAATATATCAGGACTTGTCATAGCTTCATAGGTCCATACATGTATGCAAGATTACCGTTTTTGTTTACATTTTGGGTTGATTTTGCAGAGATTACCTCCATTATCAACAGATCCAGATAGGTGTGAACGGGCCTTTGTTGGCAACACAATAGGTCAAGCCAATGGTGTTTACGATAAGCCACTTGATCTGCGCTTTTGTGATTACACAAATGAGAAAACTAATCTTAAGGGGAAGTCACTGGCAGCAGCACTCATGTCTGATGCAAAATTTGATGGTGCAGACATGACTGAAGTGATCATGTCTAAGGCTTATGCTGTTGGTGCTAGTTTCAAGGGTAAGTTCACTTCACACTTTTGCAGAAGATATTCCGTCCCTGTGTTTTTAAGGCGACTGAAGAAGCAAAAGGCTAAAACTAAAAAGAAATGCAAGAAATAAGGGAAATATTGAGTGCAGCTGATTGAATTATTATAAGACATATATATCCAAATATTCATGCCCATGGTACTGGTAAATTAGTATTTCATGATATTTATAATGAGGTCCTTAACCTGATTATATAACAGATACATTGTCCTTTAATTTGTAATTTGCCTCTAATGTCAAGGCCGGTTGAAACAGTAGGAATTGTGTAGAAATTTGCACATTGATAGAGTACTTTTCAACTACTCAGTTCTTTTGAGAAAGATAAAATAGAAATTGAGATTAAGCACCTGTTATCTTATTATTGCCTCGCCAATTGACTAATACTAATGACTCTTTTCTCATCATAACTACTTGCATATCGGATGGATGTTGTGTGTCTGAATTTAAGTTAAGCTGAAGCATCTTTATAGGAGAGTGCATGTTTTGGTAGATTAAGTACTGCTCTTTTTTTTTTCTAGCTTTCTTGTTCTTCTCTTCATTGAAACAAAACCAATTGAATCTGAAGTGTTTATATTTGGAGTATACATGTTCTAGAAAATCATGGTAGTATTGCCCCACGAGGCTTTCTCTGATTTTCGCCAGTAGCCATGGGTAAATTTGACAACAACCACTATAATGTCTCGCTGGGAAGGGCTAAAGAATGACTTAAGCTTTCTGTGTGTGTATGTGTTGTTTTGAATACTTTCTTCTTTTTCAAAGTTGGAAATCTGACTCTTCAGTACATACAGGGACAGACTTTTCGAATGCTGTTCTCGATCGGGTGAACTTTGAGAAAGCCAACCTCCAGGGAGCTTCATTTAAGAACACTGTACTATCTGGATCTACCTTCAATAATGCACAACTTGATGGTGCAGATTTTGAGGACACAATCATTGGCTACATTGATCTACAGAAGATATGCACGAATAAAACTATTGACGAAGAAGGAAGAGTTAACTTGGGTTGTCGATAACCTTATGCTATTGTCCAGTTTTTTCGGACTTGATTCATCTTCCATGCTCCGTGGAATACTTGAATGTAAGCTACTACTTGTATATTTGTCATTTTGGTATAGCAAAGTGAGCGAGTGAGTTATCCTGGTAATGTCAACTAAGATTCAACTCTTCTTGTAACTTACATTGTTTATACCTGATAGTCTAATTAAGCATCAATTTTCAACTGATGAACTTATGTTTGGTTTTCTAGAAACAAATCATTCTGTAATTTGCTCCATTTATGATTTGTTGTCGCGGACAAGAAATATGCATCAGGCAACTGGGGACTTGAACAGTGGGATATTATGGGAGACCTGTCTAACGGCAAAAGGCCAAGCTATACTTTGGAAGTTACTGACAGGATATTTTAAGCGAATTGGTAGTATATATGAGTATTGTTGTTCTCTGTTAGAAACTGTTACCCCTCCTAAATTGGAACTCTTAACAATTGGAGATGGTGAAGTACTTGAAAGTTACGCAGTTGAGGGAGATGGTGAAGTACTTTTTTTGTTTGTTTTTGTTTTTTTTACCCGTTCCCCAGGAGCTCCTACCTTTTTGCTCCGTTGGTGACTCGACCTCACAACCTTCACGTTGGAAGTGAGGGGGGCTTACCCTCCGTGGAACTTCTTGTCGATGGTGAAGTGCCTAAAGTTACCCAGTTGGAGCATTTCTTTTTCTCAAAAGTTTCCCTTATTTCTTTAGGGAAAGTTAATCCAAACTTCAATAGTATATAAAGCCCTTTTTCCAACTTCAAAAGTATATTCCTTACTGTTTAGCAATAGGTATATCTCAATCCCACATTGACGAAAGCATAAAAAGAAAAGATTCTCATCCAATAGGAGGTGGCCCATATGAATATTCCTTGCCTAATTTGACACTCCAGAACTTCAGCTGGAACGCCCATTTTTGAAGGAAAGCATCCCAAACAGGTGCCTTTCTTCACCCAAGCTGCTGACATGCAGACATAAAAAAAAGTTGCAGCAACCTGTGACGACCAAGCCGAGCAATGGATAAGGTTTTCAACACACCCCTGGCTCATCTGCTCGGTGCATTGCTTGTTCTTCTTGCACCAATTTTCCTTCAAGGTAAGCAAGTGATTGCTTTATATTCACAGCGCGTGTTTTATATACACTGTCAGTGGATATAATTGGAACTTCCTTTTTGGTAATAGGAGTTGAAGGAACAATTGGTGTCAACTATGGTACAGTTGCTGACAACCTCCCTCCCCCAGTCCAAGTTGCTAGCTTCCTCCGTGAATCCACCTTCATCCGTCGTGTGAGGCTCTTTGACGCCAACCCAGAAATCTTGAAAGCATTCGCTAACACTGGCATCTCAGTGACTGTTAATGTCCCCAATGATCTAATTCCGCAGCTTACCATGTTGAGTTTTGCCCAGCAATGGGTGGAAATTAACGTCCTGCCTTACGTCCCTGCCACCAACATAGTGAGAATACTTGTTGGCAACGAAGTAATTTCAACTGCCAACAAGTTACTTATTGTTAGCCTAGTCCCTGCTATGGAAACCCTCCATGCTGCCCTTGTTGAAAAGTCTTTGGATCGTCGCATCCAAATTTCTACTCCACATTTCCTAGGTATACTCTCAAATTCAAGCCCGCCTTCTACTGGGAAATTTAGACCAGGATATGACATCCATGTTCTCAAGCCGTTGCTTGATTTCCTTAGAGCTACTAATTCACCATTCATGGTAAACCCATATCCATTTTTTGATTCTTCTGATAACACACTTGATTATGCACTCTTTAGGCCTAATTCAGGGGTCTTCGACGAGACCACACAACTCACCTACACAAACATGTTGGATGCACAATTAGATGCAGTTTTTTCAGCCCTGAAGCTCCTGGATTTCGAAGACATTGAGATTGTCATAGCTGAAACTGGATGGCCATCAAGAGGAGATCCAGGGCAAGCAGGAGCAGACGCTGGAATTGCAGCGGAATACAACAGAAAGCTCATACAACACGTGATGTCTGGAATTGGGACACCTCTAATGCCCAACAGGACATTTGAAACCTACATTTTCGCGCTCTTCAACGAGGACTTAAAGCCAGGGCCAACATGTGAAAGAAATTTTGGGCTGTTCAAACCTGATATGACGCCAGTCTATGACATAGGAATCTTACATCCAAGGGTTGCTAATGCTGCTGCCAATACTGATCATAGCAGAACCAATTTGTTACTGCTTCTGCTGGTGTGCTTCATGTGTTTTTGAAATTGCCTTCGGCTTGCAGGCTGAAGCAAATTTTCCGTCATGCCGGCACCCAATGGGGAAGACATTGCGTCTTTCGAAATCAGAGACAAGGAAGCATTACAGAGGAACATCAATTATGTAATGTGGATTGCGTTTCTACCTCTGTTGATGGGCTCTTCAAATCGATTCTTCCCAAAAGTAGTTTATTTTTGGAGAGACAAATCCAATATGGAAGTCTGTGCTTTCTTTCCAACACTGTTCGAGCTCATACAATGTATGCCTATGCATGTTTACTATCAAGCTAGCTCCAAGCCTTAAAGAAATGGATCATGGGCTTAACTCTAAAGCGAAAAAGTCCATGGCGGACTCGACAACAGCACGCCCAAAACTGTTGCGACAGAGCAATTGAAATGACCAACAGTACATACACCAACACATCATTATATACTTGTACCTTGTAAAATTAAAATTAACCTAATTACTAATCTTTTATATATATATATATGACTCAATACATTTTAATATTCTTCTCTCATGTGACCACAAAATTTACAAACATTTGTTACAATACACAAATTTTACTTTCACACAAAGTAAACCTGAGAGAAGAATATTAAAATGTATTGAGTACGTATCGCAATTGATAAATTAAATTTACGTGTATCGCAATTCAATATCAAAGTCGAAAACAAAGTGTATCGCAATTCAGTACGTATAATAAATACGTAGTGTACTTATAATATAACGATTCCGATAACAACTGCCAACAATTTCATTTTCTCTTTTTCGCTACTGTCAAGCTCAACTATCCCTGCCGTCCTTTTTCTTCTTTCAGTTTTTGCTCATATATATTTTCCGACGATCTAGGGTTTCTACTTCAATAATCATGGCCGATTGGCAGCAGCATCTACAGTCGATAATCTTCGGTCTCATTTTCTCTTTCCTTCTCGCCAAGCTTTTCTCTATTATCTTCGCTTTCCGTGATGAAAATCTCCGGATTACGCGCGCGGATTCTTCCGAGGCTGAAGAGAAAACATCACCGGAGGAAGCTGATACTATCGGGGTTTCAGAAGATACTGAGCCGTTGATTCAGAGGAACGACGACGGTTTGAAAGGGATTTCGGTGAGTGGTGGTGAAGATAGCGATGATGATTGGGAAGGTGTAGAAAGTACTGAGTTGGATGAGGCGTTTAGTGCTGCGACAGCGTTTGTGGCTGCTACGGCAGCTGATCGGTCGCATAAGGTATCAAATGAGGTGCAACTGCAGCTCTATGGGCTTTATAAGATTGCGACTGAGGGACCTTGCACTGCTCCACAGCCATCGGCTCTCAAAATGACTGCTCGTGCCAAATGGTATTGCTCTCCACAATCCTCCTCTTATTGTTTTTGTTGTCTCAGTTTAGATTTTCATTTGCTTGCTTTATGACTAGATAGTTTGACATATTTTGTTGATGAATCTGATACTCTGCTTTAGAAACAGAGAGCAAGCACTGTTGGATCTGTATAAGATATCATGTTACATGTCCTTGTTAGCAGCATAAGGAAGGAAAAGTATCTCAAATGGTGAACTATTATGATACATGTAATTTAGTGAATTAAGTAGTTTTGAGTTTTTTGTTAAACAGAATTATACCTTGATAGGAGTACTAAGACTAGATGCTGATGCTTAATTATCGGTGCAAGAGGATACACTTTGCAGTGGCCTAAGTAACTTTGACCTATAGTGAATCATATTGTGCTAAGACTTATTAGGATAAACAACTAAATGCTATTGTTTCCTTAGTGGAAGGTGGAAGAATAGCGATGCTCATGAAATTTATTTACAAAAGTTTAGTGCTAGTTATGTTAAATAATAGGATGTAAAGGATGAGGTAAGTGGAAGTTCCCAAAAAGACTTCTCTGTAACCTTGCTTGGAGAAAAAAGTTGTTATCATTTCTAGGTTGTTTCAAATAAAGTTGCTTGTGGCATCTTCATGGCATGATTCCGCTATAGTTATCTTCTAGAAAAGGAAATCCTCCAAGGCTTTAGAACGGCATTTTCTCAGATCTCAATGACGCGATCTGGCATGAGAAAGAGTTTTTTTTCTAAAACATACTGGCGGTAACTTTTCATATAGCTCATCACTTCAAATGAGTATTTGATATCCTCTTAACCTTTTTGGATGTGTGGATTTCCCCTTCACTTGTAATCCTGTTTGAAATATAACATATACTAGGCTGGTAGCTTTTCTCAAATCCTTTAATGGTGAAAAGAGTAAGGTCATTGAAGCAAAATCCTCTCAACCTGGTTTCCATGTTTTTTTTATAGATCAAATGTTTTCTATGCTGTCAGTAGTATATTTGGTTGGTCTCTCTAACTTACTGATGCTAAGATTTGCTTTCATCATTAGGCAAGCATGGCAGAAATTGGGTGCCATGCCTCCTGAAGAAGCGATGGAGAAGTATCTTGATATCGTGACCGAGTTATTTCCTTCCTGGCTTGATGGGTCTGCAAATGTAAGACATGCATCTTTGTTATTAATAGCAAGCATTCATGTCTTTGTTTTCCTGTTCTATTTTCTAAAAAAATATTCTACTTCTTTTTCTTCTGCCTGATGTCTTCTTATTTCTGTTTGGCCTCCTTGACATGCTCAAATAGAAAAAGAAGAGTGAAGAAAGTAGTGGTGCACATAATGCAGATACTAGAGGGCCTATGGGACCAGTTTTCAGTACCTTCATTAGTGAGGAGGATTCCGAAAATGAGTTGTAAGGTTCTTTAACTTGTTTGAACTTAAACTTTGCAGTCTGATTTTGTTTTAAAGTGTGGCTTGTATAACAAATTTAAACGTGTCCCTCTCGGGAAAGCATGCACTCCCTCTGTCCAGAAAAATATCCTTATTTGCTATTTCAAATAAGTGTTGCACTTTCTTTTAGGGAAGGATTTAATATGTTTTATATAACTCAACTTATGTAGGACCCTATTTTACTACTATTTAGATACCTTGGGTTCAAATTTGCTCCTAACAAAGACTAAGCTACTCATCTTCTTCTAGTAAGCATATGGAGTACTGCCAAACTAGTAAAGGAGAAGAAAACAAAATTAGAATTAAATGGTTGTATATTAGTATGTCATGGTTTTGTTTATTTTTTTGTGTCCTACCTTCTCCAGTTATAGTTGAATTTTCTACCTAAAATTACAACTGTCGAAGGAAATTTCCAGCTTCGCTTGAATCAGTTGAACTTCATTATGAGTTCTAACCCTGAAGACCTTTCACCATTTGGCTCGACAGTTTTAACTTTAACTAAGGAATCGTTCTTTTGGCCTTCTGTCAAAATGGGTACTGGGTATGGTGTAGTTCTTTTATTTGTTGTCACCCTTTCTTCTATTCCAGGACTATATTCGCAACAAACTGTGATGTAGTTATGACTAGTTTTTCTTGGCATCAAAAGGCAGAAACATTCTTTGGAGTTTCATTCTGATATTATTGTTTGTTTATAGAGTTTATTTGTCGTCCAATCTTAATTTTTTTTCCTGCACTTAGAGGCAAACCTTCTTTGTTTATTTGTCTTTTATCTATATGTGTGTATTTAGTAATATTTATAATACTTAGGGAAGAAGAAATCTTATAAATCACATGCTAACTATTTTCTTTGCAGAAAATTGGATGAGATACATGCCTTTGCACGAGAAGGGGATGACGAGAACTTGCTTAAGTGCATTGAGAGTGGCGTTCCTGTGGATGTGAAAGGTTGGTTCGCAATGTGATACATAAGTTCTTTTGAAGTCTACGTATGGTGCTTTAATGTTGATAATTTTGATTCACTATTAAGTGCATTGCTTATGGTTTTTAATTGATAACCGATCCTGAGGATGGGTGGGTCTTCTTTGAAACAAGATAATTCTCTTGCATTAATACCAAGAAGAAAAAATTAGTAGTGTGGAGAACTGAGAGAATGTTTAGGGTGGGTGAGGTGACTCAAAATCTTGGAGTTAGAATGATGTCTACCAGGAACTTGTAATGCAGATTTTTTTGTCTTTCCATTTGTTTGAGGTTCTTCCTGATTAAAAATTGTTTCTTGAAATGATTCCAGACAGTGAGGGCCGTGCCCCCTTACACTGGGCTGTCGATCGTGGTCATCTCAACATCACTAAATTGCTTTTAAGCAGGAATGCGGATGTAAATGCCAAGGTACATGTTTTCAATACAGCCAAGGTGCATATAATTTTGCATCATTACGCCGAACCCCTAATCTTGTTTCGGTTCTGTGATTTGTTATATATATGCTTTGTGGGGCTTGCATTTTTTTGCATGATTTGTTTCATTTGAAATCCTAAGAGTCATATCCTTACTTGACGTAGCTGTATTTCTTGTACCCTCTCCTCTTTTTCTTTCTTCCCCTAACGCTCTTAAATGTAGTGTTTTTGAGAATTTGTCATCATATTGGAATTTAAAGAGAGGCAAAGAGCAACATAGATGCAAGATTTGCAGAGAGAGAGGAAAGATAATTTAAATGGGTTAACATGATGTAATACTTGGCTAGTGGAACTATCATAGAGAGCTAAATCGAAGTGGTTTTCTTCCAAAGTTTGTTTCCCAAAGGTTCTGTACCTTGGGAAATATTATACTAGAGCTTTTATGAGTCTGAAAATTCCTAACTGAAGGTTAGCTTTTGTAGAACTTAGTTATAAGCATTGAATTACAAATTCTTGTTATTTTGATCATTGAAGGACCTTGAGGGCCAAACGGCACTGCATTATGCTGCTGTTTGTGAAAGGGCAGATATTGCTGAGTTTCTCGTAAAGCATGGTGCTGACGTAGAGATCAAGGATAATGAAGGTGACTGCCCTCGTGATGTCTGTGAGTTGCACTGGCCTTGGTTGCAGCAGGCCACTGTCCACAACTAACGTACAGCATACTTTGTCTTTTTTCCTCCTTTTCTACTGATCGATCATGTTACTGCTGTACATGCTTATGTAGCTACCTATTTATCGAATGGATTTTCTCTTCTAGATTTTAGTAAAGCATGCTATCTTTTGTAGCTTCTGTGCTGTCACTTAAAAACAGAGCATGGAGCAATAAGATTGCCACTTGAAGAAAGGAATCACTGGGTCAATTGTTTTTGCTTTTGAGGTTTTTACTACATTGGTTGCTTACCCTTCTTAATGTCAGGGTAACATTGTTTCTAAAAATTGGAAGTTAAAATATTATCAATTACATTATTATCTTTTTCTGTTTTAAATATTTGTTTACATGTAAAACATCTCATGATCACGACCTCCAGCGCTCTGCCAATTCATATTATTCATCATGTGCAGATGATTACTGCAGAAAATGTCTACATTTCTGTCAATAGTCATCATCCTTCGTTCTCACTTGATTCTTGAAGCCATTCATTGGCTTCTGAAGGTATTTATATTAATATTAATTTGATATTTTTGAATAAAGAGAAATAGATATTTAAAAATTATACAACAGTGTAACTTTTTGTAATGAAAATATACATGTGACTAGGTAAAAAAGTACCAGGGGTAGAAAATACAACTCTTGTTTAATCCATGTAACATTTTTGAAACTCTGGTTCTCAATCCTTTAGAATTCCGTAACCAATGTCGAGCAAGGTGTTTTGTTTTTGACACAGGAGCTCCTTAGTTGTGGGGTAAATTAAGAAATTGATTTTATTTTAGATAGAGAGAAGCGTTTTAATAGTCTAAAAAGCAATTAGGATTCATAAAAATTAGAACAAGACATTATAGAAAATGTGAATGGATATAAGAAATATAAATTCTGAATAAGATCACGTCTCTATACAGGTGTACGAAAAAATGAACAAGAGGAAAGAAACCAGAGCGACAACATTACGTCCTTCACTCACGATTTCTTCCCAACTTGTTCTACGTTGCACCCCTTCGTACGGTGAAATTACATAAGAAATGAAATGATAACAAAAGAAAAAAGAGTATCTATATCTATTTGAGAAACAAGAGAAAACTATTAGCCTACAAATTGAATTACAGCTCATCATGTGAATCATCATCCTCGCTGGAATCCTCACTGGCACCTCCTGGTGCTCCACCAGACCTCTGATACACAGCCGTGATAATTGGGTTGCACACTGCCTCAACTTCTTTCAGCTTCTCTTCATAATCCTCCTTTTCAGCACTCTGGTTGTCGTCCAACCATTCAAGTGCTTCTTTTGTGGCGGTTTCAATCTTCTCCTTCTCATCAGACTCTAACTTGTCTGCAAGTTTGTCCTTATCGTTGATTTGGTTCCTCATGTTGTAAACGTATGTCTCCAGGCTGTTTCGGGCATCAACTCTTTCTTTCACCTTCTTGTCCTCCTCGGCAAACTCCTCAGCCTCCTTCACCATACGTTCAATTTCTTCTTGACTCAAACGACCCTTGTCATTCGTGATGGTAATCTTTTCTGACTTTCCAGAGGCTTTATCCTCAGCTTTCACGTTTAGGATACCGTTGGCATCAACCTCAAAAGTTACTTCGATTTGAGGTGTTCCTCTGTTGGAAAAAAAAAAACAATAATTATTAGTCAAGCAGGCAGATGCAGCTCCTGAAATACTCTCTATCAAAACCAGTAGAGGATAAGTACCTTGGTGCTGGAGGTATTCCTGTCAAATCAAACTTCCCCAGTAGTCTACAGTCCTTTACCATACTGCGTTCACCTTCAAAGACCTGGAGATGAGAATTTCAAGTCAGAAGATCCATAAAAATCTCATTCAGTTTTCCACAACACATTCAGCAAATTAGGAAAATCGTGTTGAGTACATACCGAAATTGTGACGGTTGTCTGCTGGTCCTGGTAAGTGGTGAAGACTTGAGACTTCTTAGTAGGAATGACAGTGTTTCTTGGGATCAACTTTGTCATCACTCCTCCAACAGTTTCAATACCAAGAGTCAGTGGAGCAACATCCAAGAGAAGAATATCTTGTCAAAATTCAGAAGAAAATTTTAGTTTTGCCTTGGAAAATTCCAGTATCAAAGGACTAAAATAAGTATGGAAGAAGCATTACCTTTGGTTTCATCACCTCCTTCTCCACTCAAGATACCTCCTTGTACAGCTGCACCATAAGCAACTGCTTCATCGGGGTTGACACCTTTGCTAGGCTCCTTGCCATCAAAATAATCTTTCAAAAGCTGTTGAACTTTTGGAATCCGGGTACTTCCACCAACCAAGACAATCTCGTCAATCTGGTTCTTTGCCAGACCAGCATCCTCCATAGCCTTCTTGACAGGAGTCATTGTCTTACGGAACAAATCATTGTTCAGCTCCTCAAAACGAGCCCGGGTTAGTGGTTCAGAGAAATCCACACCATCAAAGAGAGACTCAATCTCTACCCTGACTTGATGCTGACTGCTCAGGGCTCTCTTGGCACGCTCAGCTTCTCTCCTGAGCTTACCCAAAGCCTTGTTATCCTTGCTAATGTCCTTACCATGCTTCTTCTTTATCAATTTAATGAAATACTCCATAACCCTCTGGTCAAAATCTTCTCCTGTGAGAAACAACAGACAACTTGTGAACAAGACTGATGGTAACATGAAAGTTATTAGTTCTTTTTAATACTTTGAACTTCATTATTACCTCCTAGATGAGTGTCTCCATTTGTGGCAAGAACCTCAAAAACACCATTGTCAATAGTAAGGATACTAACATCAAATGTACCACCACCAAGGTCAAAGACAAGGATGTTCTTTTCACCACCTTTCTTATCTAATCCATAGGCAATGGCAGCTGCAGTTGGTTCATTAATGATTCTTGCCACGTTCAAACCAGCAATGACACCGGCATCCTTAGTGGCCTGCCTCTGGGCATCATTGAAGTATGCTGCATTTTCAAAAGAGATGAACATATATGCTCAGCAATTGTATGACACAAAAGTTTGGAAACAGATATTATCTATCTGAAACGGGGGATGTTTGATGATACCTGGAACAGTGACAACTGCATCCTTGATTGTCTTTCCAAGGAAAGCTTCTGCTGTTTCTTTCATCTTGACCAGAATCATAGCACTGATCTCCTCAGGACTGAAGACCTTGGTCTCCCCATCTTTGATTTTAACTTGGATATATGGTTTCCCATCCTTGTTAACAATCTTATAGGGAACAAGTTTCATGTCCCTTTGTACTTCTTTGTCTTCAAACCTGTCACAGATATAAACCATCATTATCATGATTATATCAAATAGACTTTCACACTACAAAATGAAGAACAATGCCTTACTTTCTCCCGATAAGTCTTTTGACGTCAAAGACGGTCCTCTCTGGATTAACAGCTGCTTGATTTTTAGCTGCTTCACCGATCAGTCTCTCACCATCAGTGAAGGCTACCCATGAAGGGGTGATACGATTACCTTGGTCATTTGCTATGATCTCAACATGTCCATTCTTGTAAACTCCAACACAAGAATAAGTTGTTCCAAGATCTATACCGATAACGGTTCCTAACTTGGTAGCTTCTTCTTTAGCTATAGAGAATGCAAACAAGCTCCCTGTTGACAAACCCAACAACCCAATTAGTGCGAAGTATAAGTGACAAAATTTCATGGGGAAGGAAAAGAATTTGTAGAAATCAAAAAACTTCCCAGACATTGTTGGGAGCAATTTGGATGTACAGTTATTACTTGTTTAACTAGTTCAATAAATGTTATTCTTAACGCAGATGCTACCATCATCTATTCTTTCTTTCTCTACGGATATTTAGTATTAAAGCACTTGTTTACACAAAAATGTAGCTGGCTAGAGAACTGAGGATGAATAAATATTTCAAGTATTGTTGAGGATTTATCATCATTAATTAACAGAAGCAAAAGAAGAACAATACTTGTACAAATAAAATTGTTCAAGTTACCCTTTCTATCTACACAATAACAGTTTTAACAAAAACAACTATGTCAACGATCATAATTGCCGCAAAAGTAGAAAATAACCGAAAATCTGGATGGTTTTATCGAAACAAATACACATAAAATAACCCAACTGGTAGCAGATCTGAGAACTTATACACTCATAACAAAACAAACTACAGTTAACACACATCGAGTTCAATTCAATTCTATTCTACTCATTGCATAATCTTTCAAAACAAAACATGCAAATAATACACAACAATACCTTTGAAAAACTAAGTAGCAGATCTGAGAACTGATACACATACAAAGTCATATCAAAACGAAGTACAACTAACACATAGAGAAGTAGTACACATAGACCTTCCAGTTAATCGTTGTTGCTTTATTAGGTCTCTCTTCAGTTCTCCTCATTGCATAATCTCTCAAAATAAAACATGCATATAATTATTAATACACAGCAACTCTTTTGAAAAAAACGAAGTAGCAGATCTGATACTAAAACATATACATAGCCATATCACAACTAACTACAACTAACACATCAAAAGTAATACACATCGAATTAGCAGTTAGTCATTGTTCATTTGTTGCATTCACTCGGTTCAATTCTCCTAATCTACACAGAAATTCTGTTGAAAAAACTTAACTAGCTCAAATCTCAATACTCAGAAACGAAGCAGCTATAGATAAAGGATACCAATGCTTACCTAATAGGACGATTGCGAAAACGATCGAGGATGCGCGTCTCGTCAACGCAGTAGCCATAGCTCGTAGATCCAAACGAACAATGTCTTCTTTGTTTCTCTTCTCCGATGACTGATACAGGTAACTTATCAATTTTCCGATCAACAAATGAAGCCCTGCGGCTGCTTTATATAGTTGCGAGTCTCCTTCTCTGTTATATAAAGAAGGTTGGTCTTCTTTTTTGAATTTTGACGAACAATGTCACTCACGATGACGTGGACCAATCAGATATAAGACTAGTCGATTCTACAGCCAATGAATTTATGCCATGTCATTTTGCACGTATTCGGAGCTGATTGTTTTTGTGCATGTCACGTTTAGTGACGTGGACCAATCAGAATTGAGGAAGACATGGTAGGAGCCAATCAGCTTTGTTTTAATAGGTGGAAAGATCTGAACCGTTGGATCACTAATTTAATGGGTGATGAATGGTGATAAAAGGAGGTGTATTTAGTAGACTATGAACCGCTTCACACCTAAGAACTTCCACGTATTCAGGAGGTTGCTAGAACGTTCACTTATACTTTTTAACTCTTTTTTTCTTTTCTTTTTCTCCTTAGAGATATTCGACAATAAAATATAATAATTGAACGATACTTAATAGCATGGTTTCTTAACTTGTAATCGAACATAAAAATTGTAAAATTTGAAAAAAAGGGATATTTGAAAATTATAATTATATATTTTTGTAGGGAACAAATTATTTATAGAGACAGATTAACAAAAATATTTGCTTAGAATTTCATTTGACGTATTTATGTATTAAGAGAATGATAGATTCATATTTATAATATTGAAGTTTTGAGTGAGTCTATTATATCTCTGTCTCCCTTTTGTGTTATAATATCGCATTTCCTTCCGATTATCTTTTTCCTCAATTATACTAGGATTTAATTTTTATGATTACCTTAATTGTCTTCCAATTTTCATAGTCAAAAATTATTTTAGTGGCGTCCAATGATACATATGCGCATCTTGAATCCTACATGATATGGTTGTCTTTAATAATTCTATTACTAACGTCAGTAGCGTAATTATGTTATAATCAGGTATTTAATTAGACATCATTCGTCGAAAAATAATATTGTGTATATAAGTAAAATAATATACAAAGTGATTAAATAACACATTTTGAATATATGTTATAAAATAAGGTGTTATAGCTCCGTAATTTTTAAATGTCTTGAAGATGTCTAAGGCCTCGTTTGTTTCCATGAAAGCTATCTAGTTCACGTGTTCAAATCTCACTAGATTTTAATTTATAAAATGAAGTGTCGCTAAGTAGAATTCATGTGCTCTTTGTTGGTTGTGGTAGATCTTTGTATTAGGCAATGTGTTGATGCTTTGCATAACTAAACACGATTGGTGAATTTAGAATTTCAAAATAATTAGTATATATTATTATTTTCTATGATATGACATAAATTTTATAGTGACAACCTTAGTTTGCAAAAAATAATTAATTACTTTATCACAAAAAATAATTAATTATTTTATCAGTTTGACTAATTTTCAAAGGTAAATTAGATCACATTAATTTGATATTTTATACAAAAAAATAGATATTCTAAAACTATATGAAAAGTACTATCAATTACAAATTTTTGCATATTAATATGATGAAAAATACATCTTAAAATGTTAGTCAAAATTTTTATAGTTTGACTCTACAAATAGAAATCATGACAAATAAAACCGGACGCAGAGAGTATCATTTTACGTTTATTGGTTGACATTATATTTGTACCTTTTTACTCTCGTCAATTATGGAAGAAAGTGATCATTAGTTGATAATAACTTATGTAACCACCAACTCTTTATTTCACCCATCATTCTATTTTTATCCTTGTAACTTGTGTAACCTATAAATCTTTATTCTTGTAATCACTTAGGGCCGTTTGATTACGGTTTAACTTACATTTTATTCATGTATAAAATAATGTATTAAGTTATACTATGTTTGGTAGAAATTTTTATTTAGGTAGAAAAATCAAATATAACTTATACCATGTTTTATTGCATTTTTGTAATCCTACATAATTAATACCAACATAACTTATGAGAGAATCTAATTATAAAGTTATGCAGGTAGAAAGTGGAATAAGTTATGTGGGTATTAGTTATACATGTATAAAGTGATAAATTACATATTTACCCTATTAATTTATTTTATTATTTTTAATTGAAAACTTTGTTGTCCTATATATAAGTTTATTTTTTATTTATTTTTTATATTTAGACCATTTTTATTTCTTTTAATTGGAAACTTTATTGTTTTCTGTCAACATGTGTTATTTTTATTTCTTATTATATATAGGTTATTTTCATTTCTTTTTATATACTTGCCATTTTAATTGACTTATCCAAATATAAATATTTGACTATTTTCTAAAATTAAATTACATCATAAAAATACATCATAATACAAAATACAATTCACTTTTTTTGCATATAAAAAATACATCATAAAATATTTAATCAAAGTTTATAACAACTCAAGTTACCACACAATGAGGATATCTATTATAATCGTTGACAATACAAAATACAATTCAGAAATGGAAACAACAAGCAAGTAACCACTAGCGATCCTTAAAACGAAACTCAGAATATAATCAGAGGGAAAGACGATCTGAAATTACAGAGATAGATAGAAGAGGATGAGAAGCTTAGATTAAGAATAGAGATGAGAGGAATCACTCTTTCTTTAACAATTTGCATAATCCTCAAATCACATACCACTTTTTAATGGAACGATCCCACGCCCACTTCTCAACGCGGATTCCAAATTAACTTGACCTTATTGCTTGTTATCGGTCCAATAACTCTTGTCAGCCTATAACTACTTTCGTGACCCTATATCCACATTGGGCTGGACTTGATTCATAACAAAGTTTTTATCGTTTGACTCTAAAAAAGAAAATTATGACAATTAAAAGTGCACGAAGGTAATACTATCTTATAATTAAATGTTATTTGATTATTCATTTGATTTAATTTAAAAGGAAAATAATTCTTGATTATCAAAATCTTGGCATTCACCCCTATAAATCTTCATATTTACGGACATTCAAGTTTGAGTTTAACAATTGTCACATACCTATATATTAAGCAAAAGTCTTGTAGTGTTCTTCACGCTTGAAGCTCCTTTGGAATGGCCTTCATCAAGGACAACTCCAAAATCAGGCTAATTTATTGTTATTCTTAATTATTTGCATCTGATTTATTGCTATATATATATATATATTGTACTTTGATTGGTTTTGCTATTTTTCTCTGTCAATTCAATTCATCAGTCATTTAAATCATGTTACAAGTCTAGCTATACATATTTTTGGGTAAACAAAAAGCTAGTTCAAGAATTTTATTCAATACAGTGTTATAGACATTGAATCAAATTCAACTATTGTATAACTCATCCTATTAATCATCGATATGAGATTTAGAGTTGATATACCCTTCAATTTTGCTTTTAGAATTGATATGCTTCTTGTTATGAAAGTAACTCATATATATCTTTATTGTTATACATATGATTAGTATATATAGACACATAAATTGTATTGGATCAAACTAATACAAAATTTGAATTAAATCCATGTTTATTTGGGCTGAATAGTTAATTTGTCTTTGCAAATGAATAAGTCTATTTTTATTAAATTCAAATCCAAGATTCATTTCACCTTGAAGTCCAAACCTATGCCACGTGTCACAGTGACTAGGCATTCAAGACCAACAAGGTGACGCCACATGTCCAAATGAGGTGGTAATCCCAATCAAATGCAAGAACAAATTACAATACGCCAAGTGCCAAAATGACATCCTTTGACCAATCACAAGCAACCTTGTCCATCCCTGCAACTATAAATAGTGGATGGACATGACATTCTTGGGGAATCAAGAAAACTCTCCAACAAGCATTCAGCAAATTGGAGAAAGCTACAACATCAACCTCACCTCTCTTCGAAGGAGTGATCAACGGAGTCCTTCCCGGAGATCGACTTACAACGACGAAACACTTTTTGACGTCCCAGAGATCGACAACATCTCAAGGAGGTTTACATCATCAAACAATTAGAGAAATGTGGTACTGCCCTCAATCGCGGAGAAACTTAGGAGAGAGAATCAAGAGAACAACAGAATTGTACTCACAATAATTCATTAATTCAGCGCTTTACGAAAATTTGTTGCAAACAGTATATATCCCTTTTCTCTAATGGACGTGAAAATATTAATAAATTTAATTTATTAAATAATTTTTAAAAAATATAATCCAAATTGGGGTATACAAATTTAATTCTCATCACACTTATTTTTAAAAACTTTTTTTTTTGTTTCAATGACTTAAAATTGTTTAAAGGTCAAGTTTATTTATGTTTATTTAATTTTCTAGTAAAATTTATTAAAATGCCCCAATTTTATTTTTACAAATACGAAACTAAATTACAATATAACTGCAAGAAAATTAGTTTTAAATTTTTTTTTTACACTAAAGAATGAAAAAAGAAAAGAAAACTCAAATAATGATAATCAAAGAAATCAAAACATAATTTATGTACAAAAAATATACGTTGAACTTTAATAGAATGATCATATATATCCCTACATGATTTTAAAAAAAATATATCATAAAAATAAATTTAAACCTAATTTTTCACTTCCGTTAGATGAAGGGCATAGGTAAACTTATTTTGTAATGACATGAATATATACAAGTCATTTGTATAACAATAAATATTTATATAAGTTACTTTCATAACAAGAGATATCCAACTTTAAATAACAAAATTTCGGAGGTATATAGGCCTTTTTCCATTGTTGAAATGAAATCAAGAAAAACTCCATTTTAACCTTGAGATGACTATAGATATAGCTTGCATTTTGTCAAGTTGGCAATCTGACATTTTTGATATTGTATCCAATAATTTCAATTTTCATGTGATTAATCATATCTTGCCAGTAAGGCAACTTTCCCAAAGGGGTTCAAATTCAAAATTAAATTTGGTTACATGTAAAATCATGTGGGACATCTCACTTTGCTTTATTAATTTGATTTCCTAATCCTTTTACATATTTGTGTGACAGAGCCAACTTATGCTAAAGGTTATGATGATTTTGACATTTTTTGTCAAATGTTTATCCTATTAATTAGAACTTTAAACTTTGATAGTTATTTTACAAACTAAATACGAACAAATTAAGTAATGAAATTATTTGATAGTTGGTTAAATGGTTAAAGTTATATTTGCATTAATCGCGTAGAAATAATTAATTATGACAAAATTATGTATTGTTTTTATGCAAAGATTCATTGTTTATATATTATTTATTTCACCTTCTTTCATCATAACTTATACTCTTACACATATATTAGTTATACAGTTTTTTAAATTATCGATCAAATGTAATATTAATTTTCTACTTAAATAACTTACTTTCTATCTAGCTATCAAACATCATATAAGTTATACAACAATTTCTTTCATCAGTATTAATACATCATATTCAGTATTATAAAGAGGCAAGATATGTTTTTCATCACAATATTTAATAGATAGTTTTAAAAAATAAATTATTTATATATACTGTTAATATGATTTTTACTTTATAATTTTGAAGCTCACATTACATATATCTAATATTGTAAATTACATAATTCTAATCAATTATCAATCTATCGCACTTATGACATGAGGCTCAAGTAGGCTGGCTAGTCGCGCCTATAGCCGATCGCAAACCCAATCAAATAGAAGCAGAAATAATATGATAATATAATACTCCATCTGTTTTTATTTATTTATATATATTTTTTAGATATTCGTATTTATTTATTTATTTTGATAAATTTTTAAAAATTTAATAGTTTAATTTATCTTTTTTAAAATCATATTTAATAAGGGTAAGATTATAACTTGTTAATTATTATTATTTTAATATGTGTGTCTCTTATAAAGTGGACAACTAAATAGGGACAGAGAGTAATATATTAATATTAATAATTTAAACAGATATTAGATTTTGCATAATTGAATTCCAGCTTTTACATCCGCGTTTTCTTCTTCCTCTCTCTCTCTCTTCAACTCCCCCTGTCTCTCTTTCTCTCTCTTCACTTTCTCCCTTTCTGCTTCTTTTTTTTTTACTCTCCCCGTTAGGGTTTCAGGGGGCGCCGCTTTTGCTTTGTTCGATCTTCACAAGTTTCAGGTTATTTATCTTTTTTTTTGTTTATTTTTCAAATATTATCTAATTTGATTTTGGATTTCGTTTTATCAACTGAATTTGATGTTTGATCTATTAGTTTCAAAGATGTTTTATTTTTCTGAAGTATCGTGTTTCAATGAATGTTTGATGTTTGAACTACGATCTATGCGTTTCTGCTTTAATTTGATACTTTTTTGACCTTATTGTTACTGTTTAATTTTATTCCTAGTTTGGTTTGTGCGTAGATATAGTTAGTTTGGTGGTGTCAGCAAGGATAACTGTGGGTTATTTAAGGATATACTTTTGCTGATTTATTGAGTTTGGAAGTTCTTTTTTTTTTTTGCGGTAAAGTTTTAACTGTATTGATGTAGTGTGAAATGCAGATAAACAGGTAATTTTGGTTTTGAGGGTTCTATGATGGTTTATACTTGTTTTTGGCAATGCTTAGTGAGTTTTCATTGTCTTCAGTTGATCGTGAAGGACTTGTTTTTTGTGATTTGTTGTGTTGTTAACTAACGAAGAAAAAAAGTTGCCTTTTTTATTGGGCAATAGGCTGGCCATTAGTTTTGTTGCTGGATCGGTTAATATTTTGGTCCAGTCCTGTTTTATGTTAGCTATGTATTGTCTGGTAGTGTAATCCCTCAGGGTCTGGGTAAGGTGGGGTGTACAGTCTTATCCAGAAAATAAAAAATCTATTTGCTGGTATATTATGTAATGTGTAAATCTGATCTGTTGATTTTCTGTATATGGTTACTTATTCTAGATTCGATTTGGTTAAAATTTACCATGTTTTTATCCCTAACTCGATTCTACTGGTTGGTTCCATCGAACTTCTTGCTGAGGCTAGATTGTATTTATTCCCGTTTAAGAAAGACTTCTTTAATCTAGCAACATGGTTTTCCGGTGGACATTTGCTATGCTTATTTCTGTTTTTTTTCTTTTAATAAAATTTATCTACTTTCGTTCTGGCTAATGATTTTGTAGTAGCATTACTTCGGGTGCCTTCATTTGGATGTTCCTTGGAATCTAAGTTGGACCTTTTCATGTTTTTGCAGATATAATATGGCAATGGAAGTCACCCAGATCCTTCTTAATGCACAGTCAGTTGATTCAACGGTGCGGAAACATTCCGAGGAAACTCTAAAACAGTTTCAGGAGCAAAATCTTCCTGGTTTCTTGTTGTCTCTATCTGGAGAGCTTGCTAATGAAGAGAAGCCAGTTGACAGTCGTAAGTTGGCTGGTTTAATACTTAAAAATGCCTTGGATGCCAAGGAACAGCATAGGAAATTTGAGCTTGTGCAAAGATGGCTATCACTTGATATGGCAGTGAAGGCCCAGATAAAGACATGTTTATTACAGACGCTCTCTTCTCCTGTGCCTGATGCTCATTCAACCGCATCACAAGTCATTGCTAAGGTTGCTGGCATTGAGCTTCCTCAGAAGCAGTGGCCTGAGTTGATTGGGTCACTCCTTTCAAATATTCACCAGGTCCCTGCTCATGTCAAGCAAGCTACTTTAGAGACACTGGGTTATTTATGTGAAGAAGTTTCTCCCGAAGTTGTGGATCAAGATCAAGTAAATAAAATCCTTACAGCTGTAGTTCAGGGTATGAACGCTGAAGAAGGAAACAATGATGTGAGGCTTGCTGCTACCCGAGCATTATATAATGCTCTTAGTTTTGCTCAAGCAAACTTCAACAATGACATGGAGCGTGACTTTATAATGAGAGTTGTATGTGAGGCTACTCAATCTCCAGAAGTCAAAATTCGACAAGCTGCTTTTGAATGTTTAGTCTCCATTTCATCAACATACTACGAGAAATTGGCTCCATACATCCAAGATATTTTTAACATTACAGCAAAGGCTGTTAAAGAGGATGTAGAGCCTGTTGCTCTTCAAGCTATTGAATTTTGGAGCTCAATCTGTGATGAGGAGATTGATATTTTAGAAGATTTTGGGGGTGATTTCACTGCAGATTCTGATGTTCCCTGCTATTATTTCATCAAGCAGGCTCTCCCTGCTCTTGTGCCTATGCTATTAGAGACACTTCTTAAACAGGAAGAAGATCAGGACCAGGATGAAGGTGCTTGGAATCTTGCAATGGCTGGAGGCACTTGCCTTGGTCTGGTGGCCCGGACTGTAGGGGATGAGATTGTTCCACTCGTTATGCCATTCATCCAAGAGAACATTTCAAAGCCTGATTGGAGACAAAGAGAGGCTGCAACATATGCCTTTGGTTCTATTTTGGAAGGTCCTTCTCCTGACAAGTTGACACCTCTTGTTAATGTTGCTTTGAACTTCATGCTTACTGCGTTGACAAAGGATCCCAATAGCCATGTGAAGGATACGACTGCATGGACTCTGGGAAGGATATTTGAGTTTCTTCATGGTTCTACAGTGGAGACACCCATTATTACTCCTGCAAATTGCCAGCTGATAATCACAGTTCTACTTCAGGCCATGAAAGATGCTCCTAACGTTGCTGAAAAATCCTGTGGTGCTCTATATTTCCTGGCTCAAGGCTATGAGGATATGGGTGCATCATCTCCCTTGACACCTTTTTTCCAGGAAATCGTGCAAGCACTTCTTACAGTTACCCACAGAGAAGATGCTGGTGAGTCGCGACTCAGGGCTGCTGCATATGAGACATTGAATGAAGTAGTTAGGTGTTCAACGGATGAAACAGCTCCAATGGTTTTGCAGCTGGCTCCTATCATTATGACGGAGCTGCACCAGACTCTCGAAGGTCAGAAGCTTTCATCTGACGAGAGAGAGAAGCAGAGTGAGTTGCAAGGTCTTCTGTGTGGTTGCTTACAGGTCATTATTCAGAAATTGGGGGCTTCAGAGCCAACAAAGTTTGTTTTCATGCAGTATGCAGATCAGATTATGAACCTTTTTCTTAGGGTTTTTGCATGTAGAAATGCTACGGTGCATGAGGAAGCCATGCTTGCCATTGGAGCCCTAGCCTATGCAACTGGTCCCGACTTTGCCAAGTACATGCCTGAATTTTACAAGTACCTGGAAATGGGCCTTCAGAATTTCGAGGAGTACCAAGTGTGTGCTGTTACGGTTGGTGTTGTTGGTGATGTATGCAGAGCTTTGGAAGATAAGATCCTACCTTACTGTGATGGTATAATGACCCAGCTTCTCAAGGACCTGTCAAGTAACCAGCTGCATCGATCTGTAAAGCCTCCAATATTTTCATGCCTTGGTGACATAGCTATGGCAATAGGAGAGAATTTTGAAAAGTACTTGATGTATGCCATGCCAATGCTCCAGAGTGCTGCTGAGCTGTCTGCCCACACATCTGGTGCAGATGATGAGATGGTAGAATACACAAATCTTCTGAGGAATGGAATCTTGGAGGCTTATTCAGGGATATTTCAGGGCTTCAAGAATTCCCCTAAAACGCAGCTTCTGATCCCATATGCACCTCACATCCTGCAATTCCTGGATAGCATTTATATGGAGAAAGACATGTAAGTGTTGCATGATTCCCTCTGCATTGTACATTTTCTCTTTTTAATAATGTGATCTTTGTGCTGATATCCTTCCTCATTTTCTTTCGAATTGTAGGGATGATGTGGTGATGAAAACAGCTATTGGGGTTCTAGGAGATCTAGCAGATACTCTGGGCAGTAATGCTGGTTCATTGATTCAACAATCATTATCAAGCAAAGAGTTCTTGAATGAATGCTTGTCATCAGATGACCATTTGATTAAGGAATCTGCTGAGTGGGCAAAGTTGGCCATCACTCGTGCCATTTCAGTTTGAGGTGGCCGCTTTGGTACATAACTTTTTTTTTAGTAAGTCCATGCATGCATATGGTTGTGTCCAGTTGGGGTCTGAGATTGCATTCAAGAGTCTTGTCATTGATGTTATCTGACACTGGAGAAATCTACTCTTGTTGTCGTTAACTCATGCGCCAGCACCATGGGTCGAGGTTTTGTTTGGGGAGGGGGGGGGGTTACTACTCAAGAGTTGAAAGTCCTTCCATTCAGCATGTGACTTTGCTGGTGATGTGTATTGGGGTCGAAAGGGTCTGCTGTAACTTACTAAAGGAACTAATCAGGCTGCTGGTTTGTTGGGTTTTCCGTTGGTCTATCTACTAAGAAGAGGTGTCCCGTATCATCCCTGTGCTGCCGTCTTCTCCAAGGGCTTTGAGGGTCAGAATGTATAAGGTCAAAGTTTTGGTAGTCCTGATACTTTAAGCCAAAGCTTCTTTGATACTGTCCCATCTATTTTTTTTCTTTGGGTCTGTCAGTCGTCATTGGTCAAAGCAGCTGCATTTTCTTTATTTCAAATTGCATACATCTCATTCATTTCTTTTGCATATACTGGTCATGGGGTAACCCACTTGTTTTAAAATTTTATATAGCCATTGTGTTTTGCATCCTTCACATTTCTCTTTCTGGGTTGTTTTCCGGCAGTAGGTATTTTTGCACATCAGTAGCAGATTGTGCATCCATGAAAACATGTAAGCTACCTTTTTCATGCTGTTACGATACAGTTTTTTTCCTCTCCTAAAAGAAAAGGATCATGCTTGTGATCGTAATATCATAAATATATTTGGTTGCTATTCGTTGGAAGGCATGTCATCAAAGCAATGGGAATTGAAGATCTTCTTTTTAATAGATTCACATGTTGCTGTATCCATTGATTTTCCAGTTTAGAAATGTTGAAATCGTTTCCACAGTATCCTTGATACTAGAGGCAACTCATATCTTCTAATTGCTCAACCTCAATTTACTCTGTCGAAAATTCGAAAAAAAAAACAAATGCTGATGGCGAAAAATTTGTTCCATTTGCGGAACAAAATTCTTTTACCAGAAGAAAGATTGTGTGGGAAGAAAATGTGAAAGAGAACATACATTATCTAGTGAGGTGGCTTAGTAGAAACTGTATGTGAGAGCTTATGCTTGCCTTAGTAGGTAATTCCAAACAATGTAAATGACAAAAAAATGAGAAGAAATTATACAGGAAAAGAACTTGTCATCATGCTAGAGGAACAGCTGCTGCCATATTCAGCAGTGTCTTAGTGCTTCAACAGCTCTAATATCTATAGATACTAACGTTGTCTACACTTAATTGACGAATTAAGGTGATAAAAGGGTTGAATCTCAGTGAATCATGAACATTTACGACACCTTATCATGTGTCTAAATAGTTCATAAATGTAACTACTCTCGATGATATCACTACTTTCTACCTAGGTAAAACGTAAAAAATAAAGAATTTCAAACGAAAGGAGAGTCAAATAACACTGATGGAAACAAAGTGTTTTTGCCACTGGCATTGTTGTCTTCAAAGCATAGAACAACAAAATTCCTACTTTGTTATGTTTTTTTACTGTCTGTTATAAAGATCAGTACTATGATTATTTAATGTGATTATTACTACTTTATTATGCTGTGGTTAATTGGCAATTCAACATTAAATTAGTAGTACTAATGTTGTTTTAGGTTCCCCGGCAACCTAAGAACCATGGTGGAGAACAAAACCTTTTTTCCCCCCTAATAATTGTACTCAAATTCTCCCAATTAAAGTTACACCATCATTACCAACATTTGATTAATTTAAACCTTGTCTTAATGAATGATTAACAGACTTAAGTGAAAAAAATTAATTTAATGTGTTGTCTACCTTTTTGGGTAGTGCCTTCCACTTCCACATTATGACTTTTTTTTATTCAAATTTCAACCCTATAAAAATAAAAAGGGGGGCTTACATTCATTTCATTTGTAGGCCAATGTCCATTTCTTGTCCCCAAAAACAATAATAATAAAATAAGTAAAAATAAAATAATTGATTTTTCAAAAGTGACGAAAGCCGAAATATTAGAATTAGAGGGCACTAACAAAATTTACTTTAATTTGATATTTGGTACTACGGAAAAGTTGTCTTTGAGGAAAGTGTTTCTTTTTGGCTATTGAGGAAAGAAAATATAATATTTTCCTCGGTTTTATTTCATGTGACATTACTTCATTTGATACGGTGTTTAAAATAAGATTTTTTTTTTTAAATTTGTGGGTCTAAAATAATTCTTACATATTGTTATTGTTGTAACTATAAATCATTTTATTAAGGGTAGAAAGGAGAATTTTTAAGTTAAATTATTTCTAATTATAGTAGGTAGCTTCTTTTTCCAAAAAAAAAAAAAATAATAAAAAAAGAAAGGATGCTAGTTGCCACATAAAATGAGACGAAATAGTAATAATAATCAAACAGGATTGATGATGTTGTAAAAAAAAGTCGACTTCCCCTTGCGTGGAAGGGTAGAGCTAGATGGTCAGAAAACTTCAGTATATAGATAAAGGTTGTCAACTCACTAAAACACAAATAGGGATCATAAATATGGTGAATATCACGAAAAATAAAGAGATACAAAACCCAAATTAAATTGACATTTCCATAAGGAAGCTATGAAAGGCTTTCACAAATCGAGATTTTATCTAGAAAGAATGAAATTATAATTTATATCTGAATAACAAGGAACACAAAAAAGTAACAAGAGGTGTACATATCAATTGATGAGAATAACATTCATGTAAATGTTCTAACATGAAATATAATTGAATATGTCAAATTTAAATCTTAAATTCGTCAAATATTTTTCTGATTCTATGTAAATGTTTGAGATAAGTCATGAGTCCTTTCCACAGGAAAAATAAAAGAAGATGAACAGTGCAAGAGTTGAGCAACATCTAGCACTTTGGAGGGTTTAATTTGATAGTGATATTGTAATATGAGGGGACATATGGGAAAAGATGGAAAAGCATTATGTGAAGATGGATTGGATTGATACACAGCATGAGTTATTGGGGTACACAAGCATTATAGAAAAGCACATTGACTTCTCATAAAGGTGATGTAAACAGAGAGAGCAAAATATATTAGACTCTAAATGGCACAACTTTAGCCATGCAATACAAATGTCAAAGGTGTCCACATGCATATATAGTAACACTTGCTTCTATATTATTATTTTTCGAGATATCGTTGAATTCACGCAGGCCTAGCGAAAAATAGATTATTATAAAAAGACAAGATTTATATAGGTTTTACAGGCATGTCACAACACATACATTTACTCTAGTGCCTTTATATATAGGTGTCTTTTCAACCTATCAGAGATTTATATATGCCTATAGAAAATGTGAAGAAATTTTAGTACTTAATTCTTTTATTTTGTATAATATCATATGTAGCTACTTCCAACTTGATTGGAATTCATGAGACATAATTAATATTAATTATTGTAGTTGTTGTTGTTGTTGGTAGTATTGAAGATATTTTATCGAACATTTGCTTACCTTTCAATAACATAATTTTTGAATAACTCTGCGATCAAATGTTTATGTAAATAGAAAGAATTACACAACAGTATTTTTCTTTAATCTATGTTGAGATTTACACTATGATTTTCACCCCGCTCCATTGATAACCACATTAGGTATTGCACTATTATATTGTTGGCTCCTATATATATGTTGATGTAACATGTTAGATATGTAGTAAATTAGGTATCATATTAGTGCAACTTTGACTTGTTGTTTGTGGCATATAGGTGTTGCAACTCATCATCATTATGTATACCCCTAATGGGTGGGATGCACCATCACCCCCCCACCCCACCCCACCCCACCCCTCCCCTCTTCAACTCTCACAATAAAACCCCTTCACTACTCCCCACTCCAAGTCCCCTTAATTCTCAACTTGATCTATTTTATTCTTACTAATTTGGCTAACTCAGCTTATAGTAGGAAAAATTGAATAAGCACACAACCATGAGACCTACTTCCAAAGCATTTGTTCTCTTTGTTTTGTTTCTCATCTTTGTCTCATCAGGTAATTTACACTTACACTTCATACTACTAGAAATAAAGGTTTTTTTCACCGTAAATTAGTGAAGAATTTATGATTTAAAATATGAATTTTTTATCAGCTCAGTGGAAATATGAATGGTGGAAATAAGAAGAAGTGGGATCTTTCTAATTTTACCATATGAAACATTTGCTAAGTATTTTTTTTTTCCGTTTCATACTGATTCAATCAAAATATCAGTGAAAATAGCCATTAAATATTTTTTTTCAGCGGGAAAATAGGGATTTTTATTAGTAGTGTAAGCTGCTTTATTTTATTTTATTTTTTGCTAAAAATGACAATAATCACTTTTTTTTTTCACTAGCATAGAGCTTAAAATGTGTATGATATTCATATTATTGATTATCTTTGTTTTTCCTTTTGTGTTATTTATTAGGTACTGTTGAAGGCAGCTTGGGCAATGGCCTAAACCGCATTCACAAATTTCAAAAGGTATTTGTACGATAAAAGTCATTTTTCAATAAAATATTTTATATGAAAAAAATTAATTATTTTTAAGTGTTTGATTTATTATCAGAAAAATATCTTCTATAAAAACATAAGGGGAATACATTTTTTATACGACTTTACTTAACTATTAACTTCACATTACTTGTCTTAACAACATTTAGACGTTATCATCAATTTTAAATACTCATAAGTTTCATCAAGACATTATTTCGATTTGCTAATATTTAAAACTTTTATTTCTTTTTTCTTTTCATTTTGTAATATATGTCAATGTAACAAAAAAAAAAGATTCATATCCTTCTTTTAACCTTTAAACATATCACGTAAGAAAAGTAAAATTAAAGTGTTATTAAAAAGGAAAGAGATTATTTTTAAAAAAATAGACTAGAAAAGAAAGTAGATTATTTTTTTTAAACGAAGAGAGTATATTATTAGAAAAATCAAAATCTTTGAACAATCATTTACAACTCAAGTAATTATTAAAACTTTTTTTAAAAATAGACTAGAAAAGAAAGTAAATAATTTTTTTTTAAACGGAGGGAGTATATTATTAGAAAAATCAAAATCTTTAGAACAATCATTTACAACTCAAGTAATTATTAAAATGTCATTTGACTAATTAATATAATTAAACTTTTGTTGTAAAATTTGATCAGAGGATGAGAGAAGTACCAAGAAAGTTGATGGTGGTGGATGCAATGTTAGATTATGACTATGCAGGACCTAATCCTAGGCATGATCCCACTAGAAAGAGAGGTGGCAATCACCCTTGAAGAAACTTTGCATATCGGGGTTCGAAAGAATCAGTAGTTTTGATTCAGATTCTATATATTTATGTTAAGAAATCACGCAAAATATTTATAAATAATTTATTAAGAACCTAGTAAGTTGCGTTTTCTAGAATTCAGAACCCATAATTTCAATATCTTTATTCCTCCTATGAGAGTATAGAGATTTTGTTTACAATATTGTTGCCTCAGGGCATAATAAGAATTGCAAGTCTCTTGATGAGATGTTGCTTGAGTTTTGGCTTGTGCCTCTCTGTTATGTAAGCTAGATAGTATTATATGTTAGCACTATTATGTTGTTTGAGTTTTGAAATAGTGAAATAAATAAGTTGATTAGAATTATTTGAACATTTTTTACAGAGGGAGTTTTGGAGCAACGATAAAATTGTTTCTGTATAACCTATTAATTATGAGTTCGTGTAATTGAATCAGTCAAAGAAATTATGTGTGGACCCTTTCATAGTTGCAGCGTAATTATTGGTAAAGTAATCGGTTGAATGATTGATATTTCATTTATAGTTACAATTCTTTTGCCTAAAGTGAACAAATCTAGCATTCAAATTCTTAAGTTATTTCAATGGGTTAAAAAATCACACGTTTTTCTGAAGTTGCATACATATTTACTCAAGAAAACCTTTTTTCATTATTGATAACTTTTAAAACCTAATATGATTGATGTACAAGAAAAATCCAAGTGATTTTCCAAAAAAAAAAATAATTTACGTGTAATTCAAACCAATCGACTTTCACCTCCATATATAAATAGCTGGAGTCATGTAACATCAAGGGGTTCAATTGAATCCTTTTTGTTAGAAAATTATGATGTATAAATAGGAAAAAAGTACATTATTTTTTATCTGTTATGTTTGTTATATACAAAGCATTAAAATGAGAATTATCATTATAAGGGTGTCATTTTTTTTCTATACAAATATATATTTCTGGTGGCCAAGATCATTTGAATTATATATTAAAGTTGTCAGCACAGACCCTTAGTGTTAGTTCACTATTCATTCCACAGTTCAACAGTTAAATTTGGAATTTTTTATATTTTTAGAATATACTATCTAAAATGCTACATAACTTAATTACCTTGACAGGTAAATGTACAAGGCATAATTGAAACTTTATGTTCCTTTTCATATAAAAATACTATATACAATTAACTAATATTACTATCAAACTTCTAAGGGAAAATCATTGTTGATAGCCATATTCCAATTGACACAAAACTGATTGTCACTAAAGCTTGTCCCAGTTCTAACACAACATTCTGTTTCTTTACTGGTAAATTTCGCCAATCCGTCCTCCTATCGATATATCGAAATAAATAAAATGTAAATATATAATCATTATAATATATAAGTGCTAAATTGTTAGGAAAAAAAAAGTATAATAGAAACATCTTGTGGATATGTAGACCACAATATTATAAGTACTAAAAGACTGAAAAAAATGTCAAATCTATGCAATTCTGCCTAACAAACACAAAAATGTAAAAAGAAAAAAAAAGAAGCTTAGCCACTATAACTTAATGACCTTTTCTAATGGTGTGTAATCACATTATGTCTTCATCAAAAACTTTATTGTATTTCCTTTTGTGATTATATTGACTTTCTTGTAGTTGATAATGATGATCAAAAGGAATATCACAGCTAAATAAGTTTGACTATATATCAAGGGGTTCTCATTTGGTCTCTTTTCGCTGGAACACTGTATATATAAAGGTCATAATTATTATTTATCTGTTATAGATGTTGAATCCCTTTGGTTTTTTCGTGTTTCTACTTCTTTATACTTTGACTTCCGTTGGTCAAAATCCTAGTCTGTCCACTTTTATCCCAAAGAACTATCTAGCCTTAAAGGAACTATTAATTTCAGTCTCAAGTCACCTACCAACACCTTAAGTTTCTGAAATTATCAGTAAAAGTACATTGGTTGCAAAAGGTCAAGTGCATACCCCAAATCAGCAATGACAATGCTGACATTATCTTGTGTCCGTCGATCCTGAAATGCAAGATCAAAGAGCTAAGTATATATACTTGTGTGCGCGTTTGGAGATTGTTAAGTACAGAATGCAGAAATTTTTCGTACCAAGGCTAACCGTGCAAGAGCTTCACATGCTATCTGTTAGTAGGGGGGGAAAAGAGGCAAGTTATATATGGTACTACAATATTGCACCAAAGCTAATTAGGCAGATGATATTTCTTACCTGAACATCACCATGCTCTCGAAGCTGGTTCCTAACGAAATCTACTATTTCATCGCTGAAAAAATTAAGACGAAAAACTCTAATGAGATCATGATCTTTGAAAGAGTCAATTGGATGTAGTGTCTAAAGATCCTGTTTTTCCATACCTTTTCATGTAATCCCATAATCCATCAGATGCTAATAGTACAAATTCGGCATCTGATCCAAGATTCACCTGTAAAACATCTGGAGATGCTATAACCAAGTCTCCCCTGAACTGAATCCTAGTAAAGTAAACAGAAACAAAGCTTTTACTTGCAAGAAGTCATAATGATGTACTCTATGGTTTACTTAGTCGAGTTCCCTAATTCAAACTACCAAGGCAAATACGCTATATAAATGTCAAAATTAAAATCTTGGACATGAGAATTGACAGTTTGTACTTCTCGGTGATGCATGAGCTAATGCAGCATTATCATCAGTATGATTTGCAGCTCAAGCAAGAAATGGAAATTACCGTGAAATGAACTTTTCAGACCATCTGCGTTCTTTAACCCCTTTCTCCAGCATCCTAGTAAGCAATGATCAGAAAGAACGCGTTAATTTTTTTCCATGGCAACGAAGAAATGCAAATGAATAGAGCATATGCTTCCTATCAGTTTAGCAGATAATCAGAAAGAACGTACTCTTTCTTCTTTGTCTTAAATCTCATATCACCAAAAGCACGGGATACTGAAATATCATTACAAATTCTTCCATTGACAATCTGCAGATATAATATACATCCAATGTCAACACACACGGTGACTAATGTTCATCCTGAAAGCAACTATACTGGACTCATAATTGTCTCTATTGCATATACTCTCTCCGTTCCAATTTGTTTGTCTTACTTTCCTTTTTAGTCCGTTTCAAAAAGAATGTTTTTTCTCCTTTGTTGGCAACTCTTTAATTTTTACTTTCCACATGTCATGTTTAAGACAGTAAGATTCAAAAGTCTTCCTTATTTTCTCAAACTCTGTGCCAAGTCAAAACCAAACAAACAAATTGAAACGGAGGGAATATTATTTTGGCAAGTCATTTACTTGTTTGCATTTGTAGATATTGAGAATTTTGATCAGTATTTCAAGAAAGAATCCTGAATATAAGTAGATGAATAAAACAATCGACTATTCTAGGGGACGCTGCGAGGGGTATAAGTGTAGGAAACACACCCATCCACCTGCTTCGTTTATTCTTCTGATTTCTTGGAGAGAAACCTTGTTGTTTCCATACGGCCTGTGTGAATTGGTTAGTATCTCTGTTTTTCCAGATCGGGACAACACCTGCATTATCATTCAGGGATTCCAATGGTTAAAAAAAAAACACATATCCATCTCGAAGAACATACTAACAATAAGCATTTCATTGTCAGCAGGAAATGAATGCTCATTTACCACAGATGAATCTCCAACATGTGCGATGATCAATGTATCATTCCCAACAAATAGAGCAGTAGCTGTCGCACCAGATTCATCTTCCTTCTCGCTACTCTCAAGCCTTTTCCAAAAAGAAACAGCATCTAAAATTCCATACAGAATACAATATGAAACTACCTGGATTCTTTTTTTTTTCTTTCATTTACATGCTGCAGTAGCTTACCGGTTCAAGAGTTCCCTATCCGCATTTTCAAAAGCTTCTTGAAGTGCCTTCCTGATTGCATTTAGGTCCTTTCTGTTCAATAGCAGCCCTCCTTGTAAAGCTAGAACACATTCTTTATACAGCTCTTCCCTATTAATAGTACATCTGTTATCCAACTATGCAGAACTTCCAAAAGTAAATCGCACATAGAAACTACATAAATCTCGCTATCTAGTAAAAGACACTCTAAAGAAAACGGAAACTCTGTAAGTTATGTTGAATCATATAATCCTTCATATAAAAGAATCACACACTTAATCATATTATTAACACACACACACCTCATGTGAAGGTTTGATTCTTTCTTTATCTGTCAGTTTTGATATCACATTGAATTGTGTGATCATCTCAATTGAAAAGTCCTAAAGCTTAAGACTTTTAGACGAGAGTACAGTCACACAATTCAACAGCTCAACAACGAAAGTGCCAACTACATATGCGAGAATTATTGATTTTTGACATACCTAAGGAACTTGACAGAGGAGAAGCCAGCATGGCCATCAAAAACAGCAGCATAAGTGAAGCCATCAAGATCATCCGATTGAACGATAACAGCATCATCTTCCATCTCTTCACGCGGACCTTGGACCATAGTTGAACCCCATCTGATGCCAGAAACACTGGTAAAAGGAGCTGGCGCGTCGATAGCAATTGCAGAGCAGCATCTTCCTCTGCCCTCTCCACCTCCACCTCCACCTCCTCCAAGAGGCTTCTGTATTATGCTCTTTTTGGATGTAATTTTGTAACTGCAAATTTTGTTTAAAAGAACTTTTTGCAAGTGGGGACTAGATAAGGCCATTGATGAAATAGGGGGGAGTCTTGGTTCTCACTAGACTGAAGTTAGTGTAAGATCGTCCCCCCAGTAAGCAGAAATTTGCTTGGTTAAGGTTAACCAAGGATAAGAACACTTGGAAGGTAGAATCCATAACTGATTTTTAACCAATTATTGACCACTAGTTGATAGCCAGATGGGTACTTTTTGTGGTTTCTGGGCCAGAGAATTTGGGCTGAAAACTTCCTTAAGTAGTGGCCCAATGATTAAGTAACTCAAAAACTGTTAGTAATTTTGTTTGAGTATATATAATGCTTTACCCAATGAAACCAGTTATCTGTCTTAAAAAGGGAAATTAGCTACTATGGAAATGAAAATGTATCTGCATAGAATATTGTACTACTTTTTGCGATGAATAATTAAAGACTAATTAAATGCAGAAACAGATCGTATTTTTTTATTTTTTTGAAGTGCTATGATTTTTTTAACTCTCATCTTTTGGCATTAAATCCCTCAGTAGAAAGTGTATATACTAGAGAAGTGCTATATGAATACAGAAAGTATAGCTAACTAATGATCTACAGTAGTTCGTCTTTCAAATATCCAGGGCCTGGCTTGAAGGGGTCAGAGTCCATGTATGCTTCTGAGCGATAAACACCAGCATCATTCATGCGATTACTAAGCACGTGAAGGATAGCTTTCTTTGCACCATATTCATCTCGGTTGTTCTCGACATACTGTTTGGCCTCTGCTGCGATTTCATTGACAAAATCAAACCGGTTGTCCTCGTTCAGTAATAATCTATGAATGTCCATCGTCAATAGTTTACCCCCATCCCTTATCTTCCTCACTTGCTCCTCAAGGAATGGAATCCTTTCCATTTTGGCATCTAATGTCTCATCTTTTTTTGTCTGAAACCAAAATTAGAATATACAACAAGCAGGCTATAAGTGTAATGGATTAACAAGTTTTCAGCATGATTCAAAACTAACATTAACGATAAAGATTAGATTCTTTTCTCGCCCTTCCACCATCATATTGAAAGAGAAATAAGAAAGGCTAGAAGTTTTCAAATCCTAATCTATAAAGGTACAAAGTTCTATAAATGACAAGTCAACCACAGTGGAATTCAGTATACCCCTCTCCGTAAGTAAGCAATCTCGTCACAATTGTGTTAACCATTATCAAGGAGTAGTACTGTTGTGTTTATCTTATGGGCGCTTGTAAGAAGTTAATGTTTTGCCTAGAGAATACCAGCTAAGAAAAGCTACATAACACACTTGCACATAAAAGCTTAGAGATGTTGGAACTAAAGATTCCATCCTCCATCCTTACAAAGATTAAATCCAACAACCAACAGTACACATACAGATAAAGTCCTGAGTGAGGGGTCCATCAATAGTCACTGACTGGAAAACACATAACAAACTCCATGTTCATGTAGTACTTTGAATTGCTGAGAGTTCAACTATTACTTAAAGAAAATTCAAGAGTCATAACTTACAGTTTATCTTGAGTTCCATAATTTTGATTATACTGATTACTTTGAAGTCAAAATATTCAAAGTATTTATTTGTAATTAACTTAATATATATAGTAAGCGAGCCTAAGCTAGCTGTTAGCTTTTGGAGTTAGTTTCACGGATTAGTAATAGCTCAGTGTTATTACTACAAAGCTAAGATATACAGATATGTTACTCAGGTTTTCAAACATAAGAAAATATCTATTTCTATTTTCTCCATAACTTTCTCTGAGTTATCCCCTTTTTTCATCACTCATATCCTCTATTCAAGAACTATAAAGATGTTTGATTAGGCAATAAACTTAGCTGTTCACCATCAAAGCATGCCTTCAAGGTTAAATACACTCTATTCCTAGTCAGACCATAGAAGATCACCAAATGTTAGTGGATCCACAAGAGATGATTCACTATATGAAGTGAGAAACAACAAGAGATGAAGGCTAATTTGTGGAGGAAAAGAAAACATAACAAACCCTAAAGTTGTGCAATAAAGCTTGATGGACAAAAAGAAAATTTTAGCAAAGCCTGAATCAACTACAAGTTTGTCTCAAGAACTCAACCTTGACAAATATGGGTAAAAAGGTTGGGGACGTTTGGTTCACATATTGGTTAGTAAGGATTATAATGCAAGAATCCTTTATGATGTGATCAATAATGAAAGAATTGTTATACAGTGATTATTAGTAAAGAAAAGATTGTCACAAATGAGTTACTTAGTCTAAAAGGGCAATTTATCTTTAAATAGTTTAATCTCTACATTGCTACTACATGTGCTATTATTTTACATTCTATCAAGCATAAATAATATTAAAGTCATGCATAACTTAATTCAGGTATTATTTAGTACTGCCAACCAAATGTTGCATTTTATTTATGAAGCGATAATTTTTTTCATATATGGTTGACCATACGCTATATTATCCTATGGACCAACGCAAGATTTTACTGAGATCAATTTTTCCTATACCATCAGCAAAAGGACCCCTTAAAAATATCATTATTCCATGAACAACCAGGAAATAACAAATAAAACTGGAATGACATAAAGAAGATTAGCATGCCTATAGGCAAGGATGACATGCACAGATCAAGAAATAACAAATAAAATCTTAAACTATGACGAATATGCTAGCTTTCACTCTTTACTTAGGGGCCTCATACGAAAACCTAATAGCAGGTAAAAACACGAGACAGAACCATCTACCAAGGAATGACATGTACTTAAATTCAGATTACTGCTCAAAAATGATATACAGATGGTAAAACATTTTGCCTTTGCAGCAACCACAAAACCAGAATATCGGAGCATGGACATGATCAACTATTAAAAAGAACCCAGTCAGAACTGAGCCGCATACATACAAAGCCCTATTGAATCAGAAGCTGACATCTCGAGCCACAGATACTCAGGATCTAGTGTTCAGCCTAAATCATTTGGACATACAACTAGTCAGGATAAAACAGTACACTCTCCAAACTTGGTATTATCTACTTGCAGGGTCCACCAAACAAGATCAACACGCAAATGCAATACAGTGAAATCATCATTTCTCCTACCTTCAATTTCTAGTGGGTCAGGTTTTGCATTATCATCCAGAGAGAAGAGATGTACTGACAGAAAGCTTGAACCCCTGATGTGGGAGATCTGTTAGGTTTCAATATGTATCACTTTGCCTACAGTGGTTTGTAGTTAATAAAAACATAAAACCCAAGCAAAAAGGAAAGATGGCTAGCTTGATATGGCACATAAAATGAGTAAAAGGGTCCGATTCAGATCAAATGTGGATATCATCCCTCTTCTAAAGACGATACAATCAATCTCAAGTAACAATTCTAAGAATTCAAAAACTAACTAACCAAGAAATTTATCGTGCAAATCAAGGCATCCAAAATGACTTAAAGAAAATATAAGTCCAAACTTTAAAACGAAAACAACAGCAAAGATGAAGAAAAGTATTATCAGCCTACAATAATAGATCAAGCATAAACTAATATGTCTACCACAAATATAGTTTTCACTTGAGTTACACCAAATATACCCACGGTGTAAAGAATATTTAAGCAAATCTACTCACTTAAAAGCCAACTACAAACAATTGTCTATGCCTATGATTCTATAGCAAGCCTGACTTGATGTAAGTAACCTGCCAAAATCAGTGAAACTGACTACAAAAATCGACTGTGCATATAGCTTAGATCCTTTCAACTATAGCCCATACAAGGCAAGCACAATACGTACGAAACATCCTACTCTTATATCTAATTCCGGTAAATTCAATGGTGCACATCGAAAAATAAACATTAAAAACAAACAGAATGAAACGAGCAGGAAAAAGCACGAATCAGAATTCCTTAGCTTACCAATTTTCTTCGCCTCCATATTCGCCTTTCTCCACGGCCTTCATTTTTAGAATTCGACGCACTCTGTACACCAAACTAGAACAAAAGTTTCAAACACTCGTGCAAAAAAAAAAATCACAGCTGAAAATAAACTAGCGACGGCTACGAAGAACTGTCACCTGCGCCCGGATAGACAAGTTCACGCGTTTTTTATTTTCAACTGCTGCAATTCTCTGCATTGAAGACAAATTATCATTCTCCGGATTCACAAATTAAGAACGGAGAGTCAAACTGGAAACCGGCGAAGATTCCGGCGAATATAAAACAGAGTAAAAATAGAAGGAGGAGCTTACGGGGAAAGTTTGTAGTGTTGAAAAGCTACTGAAAGTCAGGGTTGATGCTGCCATTGTTTTTCGCCCTTCGATTGAGTTCTTCTCCCTCCGATGGAAAGGGGATAACGCAAATGATATCCTACTGTTTTTCTTTTTTTCAACTTTGCAAGTTAATTTATTGGCAGTTAGACCCCTGATGTTTTAAAAATGTTCCACTTATGCCTTGGTTATTCATATTTGTTTCTTGATTTTCGTAATTTTAGAGCAGTTTCGCAAATATAACATCCTACAAGCCCTCTTTTTGCAATACTTCCTCCGTCTCTCGATTTACAACCAAAAAAAAGAAAACTAAAGTTATTAATTATTAAAAAATTACATTTTATATTAAAAATATGTTTTTCAATAGTGCTCAATTTTTAATAAACAACTTCTCCCTTCGTTTAAAAAATAATGACCTGATTTGATTTGACACGAAATTTAAAAAAATAAATAAGTCTTTTGAATCTTATGATCCTAAATTAGAGTAATGTGAAATGTACGAAATTATCCTTTAATTTTGTGGCCTTAAACATGTCATGTGGAAAGTTGAAATTAAAATGTTACTATATAAAGAAAAATGTCATTCTTTTTTAAATAGACTAAAAGGAAATAAATCAATTTTTTTCGGAAAAGGACCTAAAATACCCTCGAAGTATTGGAAATGATACAAAATTACTCTTCATCCACCTATTGGTTCCAAAATGCCCTTCTCGTCCACTTATTGGCTCCAAAATACCCTTGTCATCCACATTTGAGTTCAAAATTGACCACTTATTAAATGGTTTTAAAATAAATTGTTTAAATATTTTTTAAAATACTAGGCACTAAACTATTGGTTATAATTTAATTTATTAATATAATTTTTAAACAAACCCACTACCCACTCATTACTAACTAAAACCCACCAAATTAATAAACCAATTATAATATCAAAATCGTCATAAACACTACTAAAACACGACGAAATGATAGATTCCTAAAAAGGACATCCAAAATTATTCGAGTCCGAATTGAAGCCCAATTAAATTTAAGTTGAGCCGCTTATTTAAGAGGACACTTTCAATGGGATTCTCTTTCAAGTTTGAATTCGAAATTTATGATTAAAGGTAAAGAAGTAGTACATCCCGAATTAATTCATGCATTAATATTTTAAAATATAATTTTACAAATATTTATTATTTGTTTTAAAACCTTTAATATATCATTTTTAAAAAAAAAGTTATCTATAAAGTAACATCACATAATTGAGATGAAAGAATAATTAAGATGAACATAGTCAGACTTTTAAATTTATCGGTAATTTTTATTTAGGCACTTGAATGTATGATAATTTACTTCTATAGATATTTTGGCCTCAAATTTTAAAAAACATTCATTGGCAGTAGCTTTCCTGTTATTGCATTAGTAATTTGACGGGTTTATTAATTTTATGGGGTTTAATTAGTAAACTGGGTAGTGGATTGATTTATAAATTATACTAATAAGTTAAATTATAACAAATAGTTGAGTGTCACGTATTTTAAAAAAAATATAAATAGTTTAAATTTAAAACCATTAAATAAGTGGTCAATTTTGAACCCAAAAGTGGATCACAAGGGTATTTTTGGAGCCAATAGGTGGGTGGGAAGGGTATTTTGGAGCCAATAGATGGATGGAGGGTAATTTTGTACCATTTCCAATACTTTGAAGATATTTTAGGCCCTGTTCCATTCTTTTTAAATGAAGAAAGTATAATTAAGGGTAATTTGGTAAATCATAGTTTTTTTTAATAAGCATGAAAATTGAAATGAACCAAAACGACACTTATTTTGAAAAAGAAAAAAATATATAATTATAATCGTACTTGTACATGTGTTTAAAAAAAAGTAAAAATTAGGCAAAACACATAGTCTAATGGACAAATTACTTTCTATCCCTCCTCTTTATCTATTTACCAAAAATCACCTTTTTTATATGAATCCAGATACTTAATATTGAGGAATGATATTTAAATTAGAGCGGACAAATACTTCTATATTTAATTTTTTGTTATCAGTTATAGTGTAAAAAAAGGGATAAAATTTGTCCCACGATTCAAGCCCACGTTTAACAAAATTAGCGTCTAATCTGCATATTCCTCTAACTGATTGATGCCATTAGTGAATTTCAAATTGTCAAACCTTCACTTTGTTCTTCGAAAAAACACGCAAAGCTTGACTTAAAAAAATTCTGGAACGCAATTTGTGAAGATTCAAATAATGAATATTTCGATCTTGTTAAGACATTGTTGAACATGGGAAAGTGATGTTATATACGAGCGATACAAAAGTAATGGAATAGTGGTTGGAGAAATATTTCGTTCATGAATCTTATTTCAACAATTGCGGCTGAGTTGGGTGTTGATGACTTGAAAAAAAAATATCGAGATTAGATATGTAGTTGAAGGTAATTCGTCTCCTTTGTGTATTCAGACTGATATGGGTTTGAAATTGTACATAGAAATTAAGAAACATGAGGTAGGATTCAGAATGTATCCTCTAGCAACAAAAAGTAATTGTTGTGGACGTTGTGGACAAGAAGATCACAACATAAAATATGTACCTTCTTTCCAAAAGAGTCTTGATGATTATTTGTTTGTTGTTGTTTTATGCATCATGTGTAATAATGTTTCTGTATATTTTTAATTTGCTAATAAGATTTGAACTTTTTCATTTTATGTGATTATAACTTCATGTAAATGTTACAAGATACAAAATGTGTAGTGATACTAAATATATCGATTTTGATTGTATTATATCAAGTGTAATGATATTGATAATTTGTATAGTCTCATTTACATAAAACGGTAAAAGTATAATGGATCTGATAACAAATTTTTGTTATCAGATACATATTTGTAACCGATACTAAATATATATAGAGTTTTATATGTTGCAGCATGTTGAACGATACTAAATATATTAATTACATTATTGTGTATTAATTGTTAAAGATACACAAATTTATTTTTGATAATAAAATGTGTATCATAAACTTAATAACTCTATGAATATTGTGTATCTGATGATAATATTGTATCAGACTTTGTGGTTTATTGAAATACTAAACATTTTAAGTTAATTATTTTGTATCATTTTGTGTAATAATTGTGTAAATATAGTATCATGCATACTGTTAACAAAGTTTATAGTGTATCAGCAATAATTGTGTATATATTACTTTTACAAAATTAATTTATAGCGAGTTATTGTTAATTAAATTATATATCTGGAGACAAAAATTGAAATTGAAATACATTTCTTGACAAAAAGAATTCTTCAAATTAATAACTACTTATTAATATTGTGCTGGAAGGACAAGTTATAAAACAAAATACTAATTAACTTAACTTCAACATAATATAAACCTAACTACTCTAAATTAACCAATCCACCTTTTACCTGTGTAGTGTAACCACTCTTTGGCCTTGCAGTATCGTCGGTATCACTAACATATCCAGCCTTGACTTTGTCCATACCATACTTCCATAACAATGTTCTGTATCTGTTGCGAAGATATTCACTCTGAAAACTAACAGATGGAATGTTGATTTCGTCACTCAAGTATTCTGCATAAGCAGCTACATACATTCTACAATCCCTGCAAAAAAAATGAAGATACATTAAAAAAAGAATTGAATGTCTAAGTAAATAAATTGATTTACAATACTAACAGGCTATCACTTTGTTGTTTCGTAATATCTTGAACATATCCACTGCAAAGGAATGTTGTGGACCCAACAGTTCACCCGTTTCCTTGTTTTTGTACGCCTCCAATAACAATCAATTAATTCTCTCCGTTTTATCAAACGAACCACTATCATGTCGATAGTTTGGAAGCATTACAGATAACTGATTTTATCTCTACGGAATGCATTCTTTTCCTTGGCCCCATAGTTGAGTCATACACTCTTATCAACCTTTTCTTTAAAACAACCACAACCAATACCCAATGGAAATCTATAAATGGTGTTGTAGGTTGGACCAAACTTTAGAGCATTCCTTCGAATATGTTTAATTACATAAATCATATTTTGCAATTAAATAAATAATTTTTATCAATCTCCAACAGATATAAACAGTTTCTATACTATTACCGACATATAATCATGTTTGTGGTTTAACTGATACTAAATAACAAGAAGAATGTTACACAACATTACATTAATGAGTATCACTATTAACTTTTACATACATCAATGTACATGAATAGTGATACTAAATAAAACATACATGCCAATATGATACTTAAACAAAAGTATTACATATATATATATATGTTCATGCACTTTGATACTATATAACAACCAAACATTTAAACTTAAACATATTACTATATTAAATACAATAATTTTCATGTGCAACACATAAAAGCTACACAAATACTCAAATTTGATTAGTCGTTATATAAACATATCAAACTGATGCTTAAAAAAGTATCACAAAAATAAATATTCCTTGTGTGATTTCTGTTCACTTTAGATACTAAATAACACTTGCATGCCAATATAATACTTAAACAATAGTATTAGATACATTAATGTTCATGCAATTTTATACTAAATAATCAAACTGATACTTAAAAAAGCATCACAAAAATTAATATTCCTAGTGATTTCTGTTCACTTTAGATACATTAAAGTTCATGAAAATTGATACTAAATAAAACCTACATATCAATATGATACTTAAACAATAATTATAGATACATTAATGTTCATGCAATTTTATACTAAATATCAACAAAACATCCAACTTAAATAGATTAGATACGTTAATGTTCTTGTCCACACACAAAAGATACACAAATACCTAAATATTTCATTTGTCGTTATATAAATAGAAAACAAAATAACGTAACAAAAAATAATAAATTGATACTTAAAATATTATCTATGAAACATTAATATTTATGTGTAAGACGTAAAAGTATCAAAAAAAATTTGTGTTCCATGAGTGCAATGAAAATTTGAAATAAACGATACTTAAATGAAAAAGAGCAATCATCAAACTAATGAAAAAGATACAAAAATCAGGATGGATAGGGATACAAATGTAGATACCGTAGGTAGTGTTGGTCGAATAATCGGAGGTGCCGCCTTTCTACCCCTTTTCTTTGGGTTTTTGGGTCTTTCAAAGTTGATGCATGTCTGTTCTTTGAAGAAGATCTCTTGCTAGAACTTATATTTGTCATGACTATAGGGTCGTGCAACGATTTAGAACTCAAATCTTTGAAACTTTCGATTCTGAAAAAGAAACTATAAATTTTTTAGAAAAGGAAGAACATTAGATACACAAAAAAGTTTAAAAAAAAAGGGAAGAAATCTTACTGGAGAAGATAAACTAATTCTGAACTCTAAAGCGGATGAATGGGAATTGGATTTTTTTGAATTTCAAATTTACTTTAAAATTTTATCCGAAAATTTTAGGGGCAAAAAATTTGGGCGAAATTTTTGGGGGTGGGAAAGTTTCAGTTTTGATTTCCAATGTAAAATGTAAGTTAAGTATCATTGGATGTAAAAAAGGGATTTTTAAATTTTTATAAAAGAGTTGGGAAATATTGAGAATAGGTATAGTAAAGTTGTGTAGTTCAGTAATTATTCCTAAAAAGTAAGTACAATACATATGAAAATATGACTTATATATATGTATAGAAGAGGAACCATCATCTAAAAATGTATATTGTATGTACGTTAAGAGTGTATATCAAGTACTTATTTAATTGTTCATAATAGTTATAATTTACTATAATTATCACTCGCGATTAATATTATACATTAATTACGTGGGCTGACTTCAAGTTTGTATTGGTCACATTTGTATATGTATAATGCGACAGAAAATACAAATACATATGTACAATATACAATTATTAACCTATATACATATATAATTCATCTCTCTCCCACTCTCTGCCCTCTCTCGCTTGCCTCTCTCCTCCCTCTCCTAATCTCGCTCGCCTCTCTCCTCCCTCTCCCAATCTCGCTCGCTCTCTCCTCCTTCTCCTAACGCTTGCCATATGTACAAATGCATATGCATAATATACAATTATCTAACCGATATACATATACAATTCACCTTTCTCCCACTCTTCCCCCCCCTCTCTCACCTCTCTCTCCCCGTCTCCCTCACCTCTCTCTTCCTATAACATGTAGCTACGAATTGTAATATCAAACTATAGCTATGGAGAGTAGTTAGCTATTTTTAAGTGGCTATATGTGAAAGTTCCCCATTTTTTAACGCATAAATTGGTCATCTTTTTTTTTTTTCTTGATCAAATGAGTATTTAAGATGTATAAATATAGTAGCTATGTTATTATTAATTTTTAACACCATAAATTGGTCAATATTTGTTTTTCTTGATCAAATGAGTAAGTTTGGATTCTTGAAATCCTCTGAATTTTACAAAATACAGGTACATATGAATTTCCCTCTAGAATATTCCAATTCACCATTTTGGTCTTTCAATGTGTATTCGCTGTAGTTTGTATAATATCACTAACCATGATGAATTATCGAAAATGCTTAATAAATTAAGATAAAGGGAGTAAATACTTTAAATGAAAATTATCTTTTATGAGCTAATGAGTTGTTGTTTATATTGTGTAAGATATTCATTTAAAATATATTGTTTTTATATATATATATATATATAAAGGTATGTTTATATAATTTCATGTTGTACCTCAAAAGTTAAAAGAATGAATTGTATAAACAAAAATAAATATGAATTTCAACAAATGGATTTAAGTCTTCTTATTAAGAAATTAGCTTTAAAGTAATTAATTTTGTTAAGTCATTACCTACATTGAATATATTTATTCCTTGATCAAAGGAGTAATTTTATATTCTTCAAATCTTCTTTAACAAGAAATAAATAATATAAACAAGATTTCTTTCACGTTATTTCATTTCAAACCTTTTTAGCATGCATTATTTATCATAATTCGTAAATATAAAGACGCTTTGATAAATTAAAATAGTGGCAAAAATCATGTGAGGAAGGTAGTAGTAGACACTACACAATTCATATTATAGTACATACATATATATATTTATTGGTTGGTTATGGGCCAAAGTAATTAGTTCAGCTAACAAACAGATATGAGTATTGACTGGCAAGTTTAACAAAGAAGGAACCTTCCGTCTTTTCCTTAAAACTAAGATAGTCGATAAAAAAAGTACTACTACTACTACTCTTCCAACAAAACGACGACGTCAGAAGCGGTGAACGTGAGTTACACGGCCACCACTGTATTGGGTCCCACACCGCCAAAAATACCTTCAATTATCAAAGATTATAAAAAGCTGCGTACAGCAAGTGAATAAAGCAGAGAGAAAAAAAAAATAAAGCTAAAAATGATGAACACATTGAACAAGATTGATGAAGAAAAGCTTGATTATGGCAAGTTGATCTAGGGTTTTTTGAACTCTGTTCTGTACTGAACTGTGCTGCTGTGGTGTGTGTGTGTTGGAAAAAATTGTGAAGAAAACCCTAAACGCTAATAGCTTAATTTTGTAAATTTGGGGTTTCCGAGATTCACTGAGATATAGTATTGAAAACCCCAAAAGAAATGGACAGATCAAGATCTAAGAGATACTATTACGACCAGGATTATGAATCCGAGAACTTACCCAGGACTAAACAGAGGTACAACAACCCTCACCATTATGCACCGACGGCTCATCACAGACGTCCTGTTTCCGGTGGAGGTGGAGGAGGTAGAAAAATGCAGGACCCTGCACTTATGGTTACTACTACTTACCGGATTTTATGTCACGATGTTAAGGCGGGTGGTGTTATTGGGAAATCAGGGAGTATTATTAAGGCGATTAGGCAGCATACTGGGGCATGGGTGAATGTACATGAACTGATTCCAGGAGATGATGAACGTATCATTGAGATTTCGGACACTCGGAGGAGGGATCCTGATGGTAGAATGCCGGCGTTTTCGCCAGCTCAGGAGGCATTGCTGATGATACATGAGAGGATTTTGGATAGTGATAGTGGTGGAGGAGGGTACAATGGTGGGATGGATATGGAGGAGGAATTTAGGATGAGAGGTGTTAGTGGGAATAATCGCGCCGTAACAAGGTTGGTGGTGACTAGAATGCATGTGGGATGTTTGCTAGGGAAAGGAGGGAAAATTATTGAGCAAATGAGGATTGAGACTAAGACACATATTAGAATTTTGCCCAGAGATCACAGTTTGCCGCGTTGCGTTTCAATGTCAGAGGAGATTGTTCAGGTTTACATCTTATTCCCTTGTTCAGGTTAATTTGAATTGGACTTCAAGCCAGCAAAAATCATGACCTTATACCGTGACTTTGTACATCCTTATTGATAAAGTGACCCAGAACCATACCATTATTTGAAGCACATATATAGTTGCTGAAAGAAAGAAACTAATCACAAAGATAGCTTTGAAAATTTTCTCTACCATTGGAGCTAGGAATCATCTGATATTGCATAAGAAGTTGGAGTGGTAACATGTATCTTAAGTAGAAAAGAACACTTATTCACTTAACAATGAGACTCATGATACCTGAGTTCAGATCAGATACAAAAATGATAAAGATCTGAATCAAAATGGCTTAAATAATGAATGACTAATGACACTTTAGTGAATGCCTAATGTTTTAAGCCATGATCTTTGAGCACTTATATTTATTTTCCTGAGTTTTGTTAATACTGGGATGAGGTTGTAATTACTTTTTTTTATTAAAAAAATTGGGGGTAAGGGAAGGGAAAGTGGGGGAATGGAATACGATGTGGGGAATCGAGCCCTCACCAACAAGGTGAAAGTTAAAGTAACCAACCAATGGAGCTACTAAGCTTCCCCGCTGAGGTTGTAATTACTTTTTATAAAATAAACTGGGGGTAGGGGTAGGGAAAATGGGGTAGGGGATTACGATGTGGGGAATCGAGCCCTCACCAACAAGGTGAAAGTTAAAGTAACCAACCAATGGAGCTGCTAAGCTTCCCCGCTGAGGTTGTAATTACTTTTTATAAAATAAACTGGGGGTAGGGGTAGGGAAAATGGGGTAGGGGATTACGATGTGGGGAATCGAGCCCTCACCAACAAGGTGAAAGTTAAAGTAACCAACCAATGGAGCTGCTAAGCTTCCCCGCTGAGGTTGTAATTACTTTTTATAAAATAAACTGGGGGTAGGGGTAGGGAAAATGGGGTAGGGGATTACGATGTGGGGAATCGAACCCTCACCAAGAAGGTGAAAGTTTAGGTAATCAACCCAACTGAGCTACTAAGATTCCCCGTCGAGGTTGTAATTATATTTGACAACCCAAATCGTTTTCTGCTATATGCTGAGTAGTGTATCTATAGACTATAAATAGCTACGACTACTACTGCACTTCAATTCCAAGTGAATTGGTCTTGGTTATATGAATCCTAATCGTCCATGTCACTCCATTAAGCTCATCTAAGTCTAATATTACTTAGTAGGGTATCTCCCTTCTCTATGTTCAGTTGCTTTGTCAAGAAGGGTGAATAACATTTCATTAACCCCTTCTGGTAAAAAGTTAGTCTCTCACATGCTGGATATGAACCAGATAATTCATGGGAAGCTTAATTATTTAGGATTCTTTTTTGATCAGTAATTTGGATGGTATTATTGTCCTAAGTTGCTCGGACTCGTGAGCGGGTGTTCTATACGGGTGTGGATCTAGAGGTCAGATCCTTCATTATCTAAGTTTTAAGGGGGTTCGGGTAAAAATAATTCAAAAATCTACAAATAGTGCGATACTATGTGGAAAACGTAAAAAGTATCCAGGGAAAAATATAGAACCCTAGAAGGAGATACAAGGAAAATGACTGACTTGGAAATTGCTATATACTAGCTATTCAATAAACTTGCTATATACGAGTTATTCGTTTTTCTTCAATTTCACTATAACTTTTGTTTTGATTATAGAAATCATTAGATCTGTCCTGAATTTCTCAAATGACTTGGGTCAAAGTACCCAAAATCGATTGACCATATCTGGACGGATCCCACACCCATGTCGTGTTGACACGGATACGGCACCAAAACTGAAGAATCCAAGCAACTTAGATGTTGCCCCTGTGTGATTAATGATTTGTGATTTTTAAGTAATCGCATTTAGTCCTCAATAAATTTGAATTTCGTTTCTCTTTTTTTCTGTCTTAGACAACTCTCTCTTCAATGAACCCTGTTAATGGATCAACTCAGTTGATTCTCTTGCGATTGATTGTGTTTCTGAAGATCCAATCTTCTCTCTCTATATATATATATATACACAATATGTCCTTATCTCTGATCTTCCTCTGGTTTGTTCTTTTGTTCTGAAGGGAAGTGGTGTGATGGAAGGATGGAGATACTTATTTTAGGTTGCACTAAAGCAGAATCTGTAACATTTATAGCATTTTATAACACAGTAAAATTTCTGAGGCCTTGGTTATGTCATTATTGGAGCTTGCATCCAGAAAGTGGCTCTTTTTTTTTTCTGAAAAGACGTGGTGCTTTCTTTTTTATAAATGTGATGATGGCATAGGCATAGCAACAAGCTGATGATAGAATCAGCTGGAGTGCATATCAGTGATATCACACACTGACGCACATACTCATCTCTGAAATAGACATTGGTCTAGTGTTAGTTGCATATTAGTCCTAGTGTATGTACATATTAACAGACGATCAGGATGCCTGATTTCTCTTTTCCCTACTCCTCTGTCGTATGGGCTTTGACCTGTGAAATACCTTGAATGGGTGTTTCAAATGAAGTATTTGATGTCCAGTCTTTACCAATTGGTCGGAGGTCAATATGTATGTCAAAATGAGCTTTAAGTCTAATGATTCAGCTGAGAGCTTAACAAGGTGTAATTTAAATTTGAATCATCATTAACAAATTTTGCTCTAAAAGCAATTAGAACAAATTAACTGTTGATTTCCTTTAGGAACTTGTATCTCCTGGCGATCATGCAGATACCGAACTTTCTGGTTTGATGGCACATCTCTATGTTGGAGCATATCCTGCTCAATTTTCCTTCTGAAACCTTCAAAACATTTGCATCTTGGACTATATAATTTTTCCTCTTGAAGTTCACGTGATGATTTTGAAAAAAATCAAAGAGATATGGAAATTGATACATTTATGCAGTTCATTGCCTTCATTTGAACATCTAAAAGGATATTGTGCTTGCGATTGTTTTGCCTTTCCTTATAGTTCCTCTGATATATTGCTGCCATTAAGGTAATTCTCAGACAATGCACTTAAATTTTTCCTTCTGATGTATTACAAAGAGGAGATTTCTAATTATAGATTGTCATAGTGGAACTGCTGCTATTGATTTGTAAGCTTATTTGCTTGTGTCCGATCACTGATGATTTCTGAGTCATATAAATCATGATATTTAGGTATACCTTATATTGGACTTGCTTGTGGTAAATGTATAAATGTGGTGGATTGTATTAGATAATTACTGCCTGCTTGAAAGCAATCATTAGTAGCTCAGCATTATGTGTTATGTCTGAGACTTGTTTTGCTTGCAGGTTGTTGGGGAAGTAAATGCTGTGAAAAAGGCTGTAGAAATTATTTCCTCACGCTTGAGAGAGAGCCAGCATCGTGATCGGGGTCACTTTCCTGGTCGGCCACATTCTCCTGAACGGTTTCTCCCTCCTGATGACGAATTTATTCCCCACATGAACAGTACAGCTCGCAGGCCGTCTGAAAATGGGTCTGCTTTTGGATCAAGGCTGCCTGCTGGTATGAGTGGTGGTCGAAGCAACAACTATTCCTCATCCTCATCTGGATATGCCATTGAATCTGGAATCGCTCCCAACAATGATAATGGGCAGGTCATGTACGTTGAAGATCTTGTGTTTCGAATTCTATGTCCAGTTGACAAGGTTGATACTGTTGCTGGGGAATCAGATGGAATTATAGAGTTGCTTCAGAATGAGATTGGTGTGGATGTGAAGATTTTGAATCCCGTTGCCGGCTCAGATGAACAGGTCATAATCATTTCATCTGATGAGGTACTCCCTCTACTCTTTGTTGTCCAGGTCTCAGTAAGTTATTGCCGTTTATTTACTATGAAAGTTCTAATTTGAGTTTTTTGTTCTAGAATGGGATTCCATTAACTTTGTTCTTTTTAGCATCATATATGAAATTTGTTACACCCTATACCTCATAAAATGATCTTTCTAGGATGCTGCTTAAAAGGTTCTGAAAGATATCTGGTGTTCACATTTGTCTTTTAGGGTCCAGATGATGAGCTGTTTCCTGCTCAGGAAGCTCTTTTGCATATTCAAACCCGCATTGTTGATCTTGTTCCGGAGAAGGAAAATGTTATTACAACTCGTTTAATTGTGCAAACAGATGAAGTTGAATGTTTGGGAGGAAGAGATGGACTATTATCTGATATGCAGAAAATAACTGGTGCTACTGTCAAGATTCTACCAAAGGAAGAACTTCCACCATGTGTGTCAAGGACTGATGAAGTTATACAGGTCTGTCAATTTTCTTTTAAGCTTCTAATATGAGGATAAAAAGGTAGCTAATTTGATTTTCATGTTCTTTAGTTGATATGTGTACCAGAGGTGGTGCATATTTGGGCAGTGCATTCCTTTTGCAAGTTACACAGAGTGTGCAACAAGGAGAATGTTGTCTCTGAAATTTTATCAGCTGCTACTAATTTTCCTAAATGTTACGGTCATAGTATAAATTCCTGGTTGTTGCGTATAAGTTTATTTAAGAGAATTCAAATCATTGGATCGAGTAGTCTGGGCTCCAATTGTTGGGCTTATGTTTTTTCTGGACATGCTATGTAATTCTTCATATCTCCAGATTGTTGGAGAGATCAAAGCAGCTAGAGAAGCTCTTGTTGAAGTGACATCGAGGCTTCGGAGTTTTACTTATCGGGATTTCTTTCAAAAGGATATACCCTCACCAGCAATACCTGCCTCAAGCCCTGCTAGGAGTACTATTGGAGCAGACAAAAATTCTTTCAATAACACATCTCCATCTCAACAGAACTACAGTGTGAATGATGTTCCAACTTCGATCTATCAAAATACACCAGCAAAACCAATCGCACAGCCAGTAAAAGTGAGTTAATTTCTTTTCTTGCTTGTTTCCGGATGAGTCTAAATTTTCTAATCCCCAGTCTTTAATGTGACATCCTAATGAGCTGGAAAGTTAGTATGCCAAATAGTCATAGTTGTCTCAGAGGAATTTCAAGTTAGCAGGATAGCCTGGATTAATGAACCCTTGCTATATTTCCTAAAAAGGTGTTTATTTTGTAGGAAACTGGGGCATCTGCCAGTGAAATAACCAAGCAAAATGAAAGTGAGCGTCGTGAAGATATTCCGAGCGGATTGAATAGGTAATAGTTTTCTAATTTATCTTAAACCATGTTAGTTTGCTGTCTTTGAACCTAACTTTCTCTTTTTCCAGAATGCATGTAACATTGGTCACTAGAAGTATTTTGGAAGTTGTCATACCTCCACATGCAGCGCCCAAACTGATAACAAAATCAAGAAATAAGCTTGCTCAGATTAGTGAGGTCAGTTTGGCTTCTTCAATGCACCCACTTCATTTCAAAATTACATTTGGCTAAAGCAAGTGGCACAGTTATATTGTTTTTATTGCTGACAGTTGTCAGGAGCAAATGTTAAATTGATTGAGGATAGGCCTGAGGTAACAGATAAGATCATACAGATATCAGGCACTCCGGAGCAAGCAGAGAGAGCTCAAAGCCTGCTTCAAGGATTTATTTTAAGCAGTAAGTATCTTTATTCTCTGTTCAGGTCGACCCTGAAATTGGGAGTTAAGAGAACAAAAAGAGTGTGCTAGTACAAGTAATCTAATTCTTTGCTTCATTATTCAGCTCTAGAAGATGGCCCCTGAAACGCTGTGACAAGTTTGCGTGGCAAGTAATGCTCCAAGCCTGGAGGTGCCTTGCAATTTTCCTTTGTAGGCCGACTTCACTAAAAGTGTCCGCTATAGTAGGGTATCCTAGGCCATCGCGAGGCACTGACAAGTAAGAATGTACAATATAAATCGGTGCATATTGTTATATGTAATGCTTAATACCTCAAATTGTTGTGTTGTATTTGGAATGTACTATCAACAGTCCTGCACTGTACAGGAATGTAGTTAAGCCTTTGTGCAAACTCAGGCTGGTGCTTATTTTTTCACAAAAAGGGAATGCCTTTTCTTTTTTGTTCCTCTTTTCTCTTTATATTGTACCTTTGTGACGATCAGGAGGTGGGGAGCAAACAGCATCCTTTACGTTGTGTGAGCTTCAAACTTGCAAAACTTGTTCTGTGGGGAGTGGTTGTTTTGGTCAGCATTGATAACCTCAGCCTCCTCCCTAACGGAACCCTCTTTTGCCCCCCACCTAAGAAATACTGCATCTGTACAGTATGCTACTATGCCAGTCTCTGTATGGACGAAGAATGCATTCGTTTTCAGTGGTGTAAAATAACCTGTCATGTTTGAGTTGATGGCTTGTGAGTTACATGGAACTTACTAGCCCAAGAGAAAGATGTGTTTGGTATTTGATGCAAGTCATCTTTCATCAAAACAACATGTTTTCGTAACTTATGTCATACCGAATATTTGCGTCTAGTATAGGCTGCGTAAGCCTAGTGAACTGGACAGATTTTATCTGAGATGAAGGGAAAAACATTGATATGACTGGTAAAGTTGCATAAGTTTGAGCGGTAAGAAACATAAGATTCCTTGTGGTTCAACTCTTCCTCGGATATGTACATAGCGGGAACTTAGTGTGATGCTTTTTTCTTTTGAACGACGCTTCTCAAACTTAAATTGTTTTACTCTCAAAATATAAAATGTGTCGTATAAATTGGGACAGATGGAGTAATAAATATTTCAAAGCTTTGGTGGAACATATGTCCCAATGGCATTGGGATTTTTTGAACGAACCTACTTTATTAAGTAAAGATAAGGCAAGAAATAAGACATACTTGTAAAGAAGTAGAAAATCATGAATCCAAAATTGTTTATTTTGAACTTCACCTTGAGTAATTTTCTTAGATAGTCACCTATGTTCGAGAAATTACCTAATAATATCACTTAGGTTTGTTTTAGGACTATAATATTACTCAACTTTACTTATTTTCTTCACTGGACACAAAAAAAAAACATTATCTCTCTCCTAATGAAATGTCGTACACTTTTTCTTAAATTTATTGATGATGTTCTTTTTAATTCTTTAAGTATATATAGACTCCTAATACTTATTTATTTCAAACATTTAGATACCAATGTAAATCGAGGTTTATTATAATAAAAAAAACAATTTATATAGATAAAGGAAATAATAGATAATTAAAATACGAAATTCGTGGATTAGTAATATTTAATTAAGTGTTTTTTATTATTAACTTGAAAAACAATATGTTATAAAAGTAATTAATTAGTATTTATTATGTGTGTGATTTTCTTCGCACAAAAAATCTCCTCGTTAATTGTAAAGATAAAATCATGTCGATTCTCACAAGAAATTGAGAGCAGAGCTAACCTTCAGTTACACAGAATTTAGTTATATTTATGATTTTAAAGTTATTAAAAGTATATAAAATATTGATTTAGAACTCTCAACTTAAAAGAAGTAAAATTTAAAACTTACATGTAAGCTTAAAACTAGACACATGTGTCTATGCTAGCACGAGACCAATATCTATTATTTCAATTTATGTGATCGATAAAATTTAGAAAGTTAATTAAATTTTAATATGATTATAGATATTTTAAGTTATTAGTTACTTTTTGTTTGCATAAATTTAATGTAAAGAGGTCATTAAGATGTCTATAATTAAAGTATTTTTCGTCATCGATTGTTGATTTCATACTCACAGTAGCTAGAAGATATTATCGACATCCAAAATAATAAAAATATTACTCCCTTCGTTTAAAAAGAATGTCCCTATTTCCTTTTTAGTTTGTTTAAAAAAGAATGACCCCTTTCCTTTTTTGGCAACACTTTAACTTTAACTTTCCACGTGACATGTTTAAGACCACAAGATTAAAGAACATTTTGTTACATTTTACATAACTTTAATTTAGAACCACAAGATTAAAAAGTCTTCTTTCTTTCCTTAAACTCCATTCCAAGTCGTAGGCCATCTTTTTTGAAACAGTGGGAGTACTAAAGATTATGAATTTAAAACTAAAAGATATAACCAAAACAGATTCTATAATTTTAGAAAAAAATTATCCACTAATTAAGTTAAAATAAAACAAACTAAATAATTTTTTTAAATCAGATAAGTACAAACAAATAAACAAAAAATATCATATAAATAATATCGTAAAGCAGGGCACAAACACTTAAAGAATCTAAAAAGAATAATATTAATAAATTAAAAAATGTGACATGACATGCTAGTAGGAGAGATAATGTTTTTTAGTATCAAGTATATTTTGAGAAAAATAAGTAAAGTTGGGTGATATTATAGTCCTAAAACAAACATAAATAATATTACTAACTATTTTCAAATTCAGGTGACTATCTAGGAAAATTACTCCTTCACCTTACGTTTGAAATTAGACTTGGCAGACTCTACTTTTTGGCTTAATATTTGAAGTTAACATAACCTAGATTTGAAATTGATAATAACCATAATTTAGTGATGAAATTATTGTATGTCAAATGTATGTTATTATATGATCATTGTATCACACACATACATACACACACATATATATATATATATATCATGATTTACAAATAATATATAATGTGAAGTCAATAATTCAGATTTATTCTGATGAAGCGACGATGACAATGAAGAGAGTGTAAGAAAGTAGTAACTATAAATCTATCTGATCATTTTTTTTTAATTTAAAAATAATTTAAATTTGTATTGAAAATCTGAAAAACGCTGAAACTCAATTTTCATTTTCATTTTTTTTTTGAAAATCTTCTTTCCAAATTCATTCTATTTTTTTTTAGTTTACAAATTAGCCCCGTTCAAACTATATTTCATATCGTTTTTTAATTAAAAAAAAGTACTTTTAAATTTTAAACAGATATTATAACAATGAGGATCAAACATAATTCCAAGTTCCAACATTAAAAATTTCAAATAAAACTAATCTTTTTTTCGTTATTATGAACTAATTATTTAGAATTATGAGAATGAATAATGAGAAAAACAATAATTATATACACTAGTTCTGGAAATGTGTCTTGTATGTTTGACTTTTGTTACTATTATAATTTATATAGCCCAAGATATAAAATTGCTCAACATTGTCTGATGTAATCCTATATGTGTTTTTGTACATATAAATTAAACTCTTTTTAGTGTTTACTTTTTGCCTAGAACTTAAATATCAACAATTTTTTTGGGAAATGATGAGCAACTTGTAAGGCTAGAACTAAGCCCCAAGGTTGAAGTTTTTTGGGACATAAATACTCCAACAATACATTAAAATAAAAAAATGAATGAAGGGCATAACCCAATAAGAAAAATAGTGACCAATAAAAAAATATTACAAGAACTATTAGATTATGTGTTTCTCCAAAACCATGAAAATAAAAATAGACGGAGGCACAAATCAATAAGAAAAATAGTGATCAATAAAAAAATACTCCTTACATAAGAACTATTAAATGATGAAACACAAAGTGTGGTGGATTAATATTTTTTATCCAATTTATAAAGGGAGATATTAAGTACATGAAAGGTTTGTGCGTGAATATGTTTAATGGTAGAAGCTAAAAAGTTTTAACAATCAAATTCATTAAGAAATGGAAAATGATAAGTTGTAACATCTAATCATGTATTTATTGTTATTATTGATTTAATTTTAAAAATTAGTAAAAGATCTTTTAATTTTAAAAATTGGTGAAAAACATTTTCGTAATCTAATTTTAAACTTAAAATTTCTCACTTATAATAATATATATGATATGATAGGATGATAACAATGACTTACCCACTATAGTTTCTAGTATTATTATCTTGATTTGTATGTTATACAAAATTAGTATTGTTCTTTTGTAGCAATAAGGGTGATTAATAATGCTAATTATGAAAATTTGCGTTTAATTAATTAGAAAACCGAGATAGAATCGCATATTTGTGGATAATCTCTCTGCCTCCCTCATTTTCTCCTGTGTCTCTGCTGCTGCAAACTGCAAATGTCTACTTCTCTGCTCCGTTCAACTCCTTCGCAACTCACCAACTCCGGCAGGTAACCTTACCCGTTCCGTCAATTCCATTTCGAACTTCAATTTTTTTTACTAGCGTAGTGTTCGGGCCAGCTTTTTTGGTAAATTAATGAGTATATTTGTTTTGTGGGTTTGCATATTTCAGGATGAATCTTATAAGTTCAAATACCCATTTAGGCATATTGTCCGTCTCCTTTTATCACCGTCCCTCTCAAAGTTGCAATATCAAGCTTTGTTTTTCCACTAGTGGGTTGTGTTCACGTCTTGGCACGAGGTGCTGTGTTGTCTCGGCTACCTCATCCAAGTTGTACGAAAACAAAGGAATTAATTCAAGTATTGATTCTCAAAGGTATGGGCTTTGCTTCTTGTTAAATGCAGATTTATTCACATTTTGATAGTTATATTGTTTTTCTTGTGATAGAAGAAATGATTGTTGAGTACCCTAGCATGATAGAATTAGCAAAAAATCATGTCTCATTCCCTAGGCACTCAATACGAAGCTAGTTTTGTGCTTTTTTAAAAATAAGTGAATACAATTAGAAATAGTTCTTCATAACGGTATTCAGCAATGGAATTAGTAGCATTTTGACAGAATTGTATTTAGATTGTTACTAACAGATAGTTTATGAAAAAAAAGAAAAACAACTAAAAATTATCGGTCTCATCACCCATTAATGTACATAGGGCAAATTTTAATTGTTGTTAGAACTTTACGAAAATAGAAAAAAAAAGAAGAAAATTTGATGAGGAAAGACAGAGAACTAAAGACTTGAAGATTGAGTGGGAGTGAAGGCATGAAACCACATTTTTTTATTTTTTGTGATGAAAGGCTCCAGCAAAGCTCACCTCATATCATCTCAAGCGGAGGATATGTCAATATAATGACTTCCATTGAGTTTCACATCTTCTAAATCTTAGTATTTAGAATCACTGCAAGGGCTTTTGAGAAGTTAAGGGTCAATACTACTTAAGGGATTTTTAGGTTGAATACAGTTAATCGTGTTCTTTTACACTCCATTGACACAAAAACTATTAGGCAAGCTTGGGGTGTTTGGGGTTGGGCATTCCAAGCTTATCCCCATGACATTTTAAGGTGATGCAAATTCCAGAAATGTCTTATTATTCTAGCGGTACTAAGTATGCTACTTTGAGTTAGGATTACAATCTAGTTTCGTAGAATGGTTGACAATTTTATCAATAGGGCATTCAACTATTTCAATATTCTTCTCTTCAATCTAGAATTTAAGAGGATAATATTATTTATTCTATTTGACTCATGGTAAACATTAATTGTGAGGAAGTAGATAATACAAAGTCTGGCACAGATAACCAGAAGATCTGAAAGCTGAAACATTTTATAAGCTGTTATATTTTGTTAAGTAATGAAACATCTGTTATTTTGGTGCTTAACTCATTGTGGAAGATCCGATTGGTATATCACCTTTAAGCACCTATTTGACATCAACTTAGCTCCATCATTGTTTCTGCAAAAGGTCACTTGTGAAAAGGTGTAATGATTTCCTTCAGATGGAGGATAATCTACCAGTGTTATCTGAGTTTGATGCTCCCATTAGTTGGTGGAATATATTAGCTGTCCTTTCACGTAGACTATCTCCTTCAAAAAATTCGCGATGAATTTTAAACATTTCAATAGTTTAACTGTTTAAGAGTGTATAGATTTAGGAGACTTATGTAGTATAACCATTGAGAACTACAATGTCACCATGTGTTTTCAGCAGGTATACAGATTTAAAGGACGACATGGGTAGCAGCCTCAGTATTCTTGAGGAGCAGCTGAGGGACTTATTTAATGAAGTCCATGCCATGATAAGAATAGGGAAGGAAAATGAGGCCAGAGATCTGCTTCTAGCAAATTTTGAAGCTGTCAAAGAACAGATTGATGCAGGCCTCAAGGGTATAGAAGAAGCAGCTATTCTTGATGTAATAGCCTTGGGGTACATGGCCCTTGGAGACATAAGGACTGTCAAACCCCTGTTGGATGTGGTAATTTTTTCCCTTGTCATATATGCTAATTCCTGATTCTAGTCTTTCTGTATCATCAATCCATGAAAGTATAAAGTGACCTTTCAACGGCACAGACATAAGCTGCAAAAATTAATTAGGAGAACCAGAGCACGGAGACATAATTTCAAACATTTTCTTTTGAAGTTCCAACTCCAATTTTCTCCGTGAAGAAAAATCCCTTTTCAAGCAATAGTATAACTTTATTGTTTTAGAGTTCATACTTGTCCTCATTTTAGTCACCCTTTTCTGTATGTTGGGTGGGCTGCATGATGTACTGACAGTTGAGCGAGGTTGTTGATGACTTGAAAGATGAGGAGCCTCTTCTGGACTCGATACTCACTCATATGGGTAATATGTATGAAAAGTTGGAAAATTTTGAGATGTCCATTTGTGTGTATGGAAGAGCTGTCAAAGTTGTTGAGAGACTATATGGTAAGTCAGATTCTTTTTTCACTTTATAGTTGTTGCTTATTTACGTCTGGATATATTTGTGTGAGATGGTGGTGCTGCTCATTTTCTTAAAATAGAATTCTATCTCATTTACTATGGGATTGGATTTGGTTTTCCATTACTGTTTAGAAATAAATGATTCGGTTGTTTGGTAAAATGTGTAAATTTGTAACTTTCTTAACTGTTATCAAGCCACTGCTTCTTTTTCTATATGGCTGAAAGCAGTTTGGTGACACTTTTATTTTACATTACAGGAAATACCAGTTCTTTTGTCGTCACTCCATTGTTAGGAATGGCAAAAGTTTTGGGTTCTACTGGAAAGACCAAAAAAGCAATAGAAACATATCAACGCGTAGTGAAAATTCTTGAATCTAGCAGGGGTGAAGAGAGTGAGGAACTGGTAGTGCCTTTATTTGGCATGGGCAATCTTCTTCTGAAGGAAAGGAGAGTGACTGATGCAGAAAATGCTTTTAACAGGTGATCACTGTTCTTTCATGTATCTTGCTTCGTTACCATTTCGTGTCTGTAGTCACCAATACTAACTTGTTTTTCCCTTTTCTTTTCATATGATATAGAATTTTGACCACGTACATGAAGTTATATGGAGAAAATGATGGCAGAGTTGGACTGTCCATGAGTTATCTTGCACGTGTGAAATGTGCAAAAGGTGAATATAATGATTTTCCTACTTGTGTCGGATCAATTTTTTCTTACTTTGTCGGATCAATTTTTTCTTACTTGTTGTTCCTGGCGTCACATAATCTTCTCCTTGTCTATGGTTGCCATTACTCAAGTAATGAAGCAAGTAATGAAAAGGTTGATAGTGAAGTAACCTGCCCGAAAGCAACACAAGATAGGACTAATGCTTGAAGAGCTAAGTAAATTTGAATAACTAATGGTGAACTTGACATTCTTGTGTTCCAAAGCTTCCAGTTGCTTGTAAGTTGTAACTTTCAGCTTCCTGCAAGTTCTAGATTATAATGAACTGGTTTTCATTCCAAAAGTAGGAGGATTACAAACTGTGATGCTTTCTATGCTCCGTCTCCATTAAAATATTCCTGTTTTGACAATTGCTCCAATAAAGGGTACTGTTTTCATATGTGCATGCTTTACAGGAGATGTGAATGAAGCCATTGATCTGTATAAAGAGGCTCTTCGCAGGCTGAAGGTTTCTGATTATATAGCCATAGATGATCACATAATGGAGAAGATGAGGGTAGACTTGGCTGAATTACTTCATGCAGTTGGAAGGTGAGGATCATGTTTTAATTAAGCATAGGGTTAGTTACATAAACATCCTTGACCTTCTTAACAAAAACTTTTCTCTCTCATAAACTTACTCGATTTTTGCAACAAAGGCACATAATTTCCTGTGATTATTAAAATTATGGGATCAGCCCCATGTCTAAATTGTTTGATACGTACTTTTCATCACGTCAATGTATTCTAAAACTTTAACGAGTTACAAATTTTGGCCTTCTTAAAATAAATTCCAAGTTACCATCTATATTTTTTAAAAAATCCCTTTTTGTTGCATTTAGTAAAGTTGTTTCCTATTTACTACTCAGCAACCTTTCCTTGAAAACTAAAGTCAGATGAACTTTTTTATCCTTTACTTTCCGTTTTTGATTTTTTTTATATTAAGTTACTTGCCCTTATGACTTAAGTTAGACTAAATTAATGCGCTCAAGAATTGTCAGCTACTTCCATTAAGAAGATATGAAGCATGGAAATAAACATAGATAGAACTTTTCACAACTTAATTATATGAAATAAATTAAGGGTTTGGCCGAGTGTGTATGTGGCTTCTAGTTTAAGAGGGTCTTTAGGTCCTTTACATGATTTTCTTCCCTTCGATTAGTCAAGTAGAATATTACTTATGGTAAATGTACTTTTTCCAAACCCTTTTTAAAAGAAGAATTCCGTTGTATTTTGATACACCAATTCTGAAAAGGTTTTCAATACTCAGATATCAGTTTTTATAGAATAATATAAAATAGGGGCAAATTGTTCTTAAGAATTAAACTGTGCAAACCTTAAGCTTCTTTGTAGGGCTTTGTTCTTTGAGTACTGCTTTAACACTCATTTATCTTTCAGAGGTGAAGAAGGCCGTATGCTACTGGAGGAGTGCTTGTTGATAACTGAGAAGTTCAGGGGTGAAGGGCATCCCAGTTCAGTCTCTCATCTTGTGAATCTAGCCACTTCTTATTCACAGTCCAAACTTTTTGCAGAAGCTGAGCGCTTGCTAAGGATGAGTTTGCATATTATGTATAAGAATGTTTCACCTGATGATCAATCCATTACTTTCCCAATGCTGCATCTTGCAGTTACTCTCTACAATCTAAACCGTAATGAGGAGGCCGAAAAACACGCATTAGAGGTTCTGCGAATCCGGGAGAGGGCATTTGGAGAAGATTCTCTACCAGTTGGTGAGCTTGTCCTTTTCCCTATTGCTTTATGCTAATTGCTAAGCAGTATCTTTTGATCTGTTAGTGAAAAATGTTTGCCACCAATATGTTTGCAAGCTGTTTCACCATTCATGTACTATTTGCTTACCCTCTTTATCTTTATCAAACAAAAAAAGAAGTAGCTGGTTTGGTGTTTTCAGGTTCTTTTCTTTCATTTCTCCCCTTTTGGCTAAAGAGTTTATGTATGCAGGGGAGGCTCTTGACTGTTTGGTCTCCATTCAGACCCAGCTGGGGAAGGATGATGGTGAATTGCTGGAGTTGCTCAAGAGGGTACTGAAAATTCAAGAGAAAGCTTTCGGTACTGACAGTGAGGAAGTCATGGAAACACTTAAAAAAGTTGTATATTACTTGGAGAAGATGGGGAGGAAACATGAGGGACTCCCTCTGGAAAGAAGATTATCAAAGCTCCGAACGAAATTTAAGCAAATGGTTCAATATTAAAGATCCTACAAGGCCGCATGTTTGACGTGTAATTATTTTCATGCTATTAACAGTTCGGATCATTGTGGTTGCAAGATAAAAATGTCCTTCTACAGGGAGTTCGTGGTGGACAAGGAAGACAGCCAAAACTAACAAATTTACAGGCATATGAAAGAAATTCTTTTTAGCTCTATCTATCGAAGAGTGTAGTGATATTTCAGAGAACATTCAGAACCAGATATGAAAAGCTTAGGGGACAGTTACCGTCAAATGAATACTACCAAAGGTATCATATAGGTTCTTGATGCATTGTCTGAAAGTGTTAAAAGAGCCTTGCTTACCATCACTAATCCTGCTACTGCTTCGCTTCTTATAGGTGTGGAATTGCATTGGACATGTCGAACCAAATGAGACGGTGTCCACATTCCAACTACTATCTGATTGACTACAATGTACAATGTAGTTGAACACTGGAAAGTGATAGCAAGCCTGATCATCTTTTGGCAATGAAAAATGTCACTGGTGACTCCTTTCGACTCTCTTTACATGAGATAATGACATTGATGTACTTAGTTGAAATAACACCGGTGGTGCATACAGAATCTTCTGCAAGGTATCTTGTCAATCTGAAGGTTGAAGAATCACATGCTCTTTTGGACTTGGAGTAGAAACTCAGATGGTGCTCTATAGAAAAACTCCAGCTGCAAGCCTGCAACATAACTGGCTAATCTGAAGGTTGACGACGCATATGCTCTTTCTTGTCAATGTCAATGTTGTAAGAATAGAAAAAAGACATCATTGAACCTAACATTTACTAATGATTTCTAAAGGTAAATACGTATATTTTGCACTACCCAATGTCCAGATTCTTGAAGTTCATTGTAGTTCTTGTATTTGAGCTATTCTTATTTTGGAACTGAATTATCAAGTTAAAATTGATTGTCACAGAAATATAGTGAATCATATTCTTATAAAAAAACATTTTGTTGATTTTATCATTATATTTGGAATACTATCTATCTACTAAACTATATCAACTTTAAAAAGTAAAATTTCGTTTACTACCAAAAAGCCTAATTGAGAACGTAGAAAAATCTTTTGCTGACTGCAGAGAAAAGTCTGCAGTAGAAAGACCAAAGCAGGCCCCTCTTAATCTAGGAAGTTTCCTTTTTGGAATTTTGGTCATATCCGCTAAGGCTAATTAATTCAGATTCATATGACGTATAATATATTAATCAGGAAAAAAAAAATTCTATCAAGATTTTATTGAAATATCCAACAATAATACTCAATGATAATTTAAAAATTAGAGATGGGGGACATTGAAGAAATTTTGAAAAATACCTTTTAAAAAATAATTACTAATTTTAGCGATACTTTTTATTTATTACCGTTTATAGCAATACTATGTTAAATCAGCAATATGTATTAAAAATGAATTATGTATACAATAAATATGTATTATAACCATTTTTAAAAATATATTATGCTTATTTCGTAAGAAATTGACACATTGCATTATAAGTGTATTAAATAAAATGTGTGATAAATATATTAATCATCAATAAAACTTGTATTATATGGAAATAATAAATTGTTCTCTGTAATATGTATTAAAACGATGTTATAAATATATTAAAAGTTAATCAAGTAAAAAAAATATTATTATAAATGATAAATATATTTTCTTAATTTAATATATTTACGTAAGTTTCGCGAGAAACTTTGGGGATATAATAACGCATTTACTAGAGACTAAGGTGGTGGAGAAATAGGTGTTTTATTATTTTTAATTAATACTAGAGACTAGAATTATGCCCTACTCTATGCTTGTACATAAGATCTTTTCATTTTACTTAAATGTAAAATATAAGATAGAGAAAAAAACTTGTAGGATTTTTAAAACTTGTCTTGGGTAAAAGGAAAATAGAATTTCTTTTTAGACAAAATTTGAATAATTACAAAATAAACTAATTGTATATGTAATTATACAAATAAAATATATTATGAAATCATAATTTAAATATTTTAAACCTTATAAAATCTAATTATTTTAAATCGCTTGAAATTAGGAAGCTCGCTAATTAATTCATCTTGTCGAGAGTCAAAATTTGAAGTCAGCAATCAATACATAAAATTTGAATCTGAAAATTAGTTCCAAATAACATTAAAGTTACATGAAAGGCTAAATTTACTTACTCTAAAGAACAACAGTTGTATTTACATAATTATAAATGAATAGCTCGTTTCTCTTTTTAACTAACACCTAAAGATTTGAATTCTGTATTTTAAATATAGTGATCGGACCCCAAATAGAAAAAAAATTAAAAATGTACGAGGGAATAGATGGATAAACATGGGCAAATTTTCGTGGAATTATTATTTTAATGTGCAATATTAATTGGTAGTTAATAGTGACACTGAATTTAATAAAAATCCCTTGTAAGACGTTGAATATAAAAATGGATATTTTAGAATGAAGAATTACTGTATTTCTTTCCTTCGAAGCATCTCCATGATTATCCAACAGGTACTTTCTTACTTCACTTATTTCTTCAACTGTCCATTATACTCTCTTCTACTTGCCTTTTTTTGATTCTTCAAAAACTGTTTTTTTTTTCTGATTTGAACAAGACTGACTGTTATTTATGCATAACTAGATAAAGGGTGTTTGGTAATTCTTGATTTTAGCATATAGAGAGTCCATGAACTGAAAAAAAATTGAATCTTTCTTGGTGGGGGTGTGATGGAAAAGGGTTTTTTCCGGGTGGGGTTTTTTTAGATAGTGATTATATATGATTATTGGAAGGTGTAAAGTAAAGATGATTATAGGTGTGATGATTTGAAGTTAGTTGATTATAGGTTTATGATTCCTTTCAAGATTTAAGTTGTAGAAAAAACTCTAAAAGGGGTACAGTAATGGTGCAAATCATAGTTTGTGATGCGTTGACTGGGGAGCTAAGCTGTGTGGAGTCCGTTTCTCTTGATTTTTATGTTGTTTCCTTAGCTGGTTTGATTTGATTTTGTGGATAAAATTTTGCTAGTTCTGTTTTTTTTTGTTTTGTGTGAATTTGATTACATGTCTAGAGGGGACATGACACAACTCCAACTTACCAGGACATGACTCTAGATAGATAGGAAGGTTTGGAATGTTACAAGATTTAGATAGAAGGTTAGTGATTAGTTGAGTGTTATTGCACTCTATGTGGGAGTGGTAGTAGGGCCTATTTAGTAGTCGTTTAAACTCTTGTTCTATAATGTGTATTAGTATGTGTTGCTTCATTCATTTGCTTTGTATTTTGCTATTTTACTGGCATATTTTTGTGATACATTGCTTCAATGACTTTTTTGTTGAGTTGAGGGAATGCCGGAAACAATCTCTCTACCTCACAAAGGTAGGGGTAAGGTAATGCATCCTAACCTCCCTAGACCCCATTTGTGGGGCAGTTGCGAAAACTTCAGTTGATAAGTCAAAGCTTTTTCTGATGCTTAATTTAGATTTTGGTTTATAATTAACCAAGCCATATTCCAAAACCTCTTAATGTTTTATAATTTATTTCTTCTCGATGCTTGGTTTTAACCCGTATTCATCTTGTTGCTGATATGGTTATATCCTGCTATTGCTTATTCAGGATAACAAGGAAGGATCATACGGTAAAAGGTAGCAAAGATGGGGATCATATGAGAGTGAACTGTCAACCCGTTCCCCTCTAGAAATAAAGAGATAGCTCTAACATTCTCTCTGTTCCTAATGTCTTCAGCACAATTAAGGTTCAACTACAATTCTAGAAATTCAAAAAGAGGGTCACAGGATCTTTTGGGCGGCAAGGATTTTGAACTTCATGAGTGTGAGAAAGATAATTCACATGAACCTTCAAGTATGTTAGAGTCAGAGCTCAAAGTTTTGAGCGCAGAGAGTGTTCATGTTCTGAAATTATGCGGAGGAAACCAATTGATTGAGGAGTTCTATTCTCAAACATATTGTGATGATGTTGAAAAGCTAGACCACCACCTCAAAGGCTACAATCCCTCTGCATATAGTTACAAAGATAGCCAATTGCACATGCTCCAAAATGTTGTGGGCGATGGTTCCCGGAGAAAACCAATAAATACAGATTCCGGAGGATTTATGGAACTTGATTATTACATGGACCTAGACCCTGGACAAACTAAGAAGGCTTGTTCTGAACTGGATTCTGAATGGATTGGAGTTCAGAAGGCTCAACCATGGTGGCGCACAGCTGATAAGGAATTAGCTGCCTCAGGTTCTCCCAAGTCATCTGAATGTATCACGTATTCTGATCATTCATGGCGTCAGCCTTTGAGAAGTGAGTCATATAACTGTTCTAACCAGGTTAGTATGGTAGAAAAGGAATCTCTGGTTACTCCTGATTATTGTCCAAGACAACATCCTTCACAAAGCCAACAGAAGATATTGTGTGTTGGCAAAGGGTGCTTATCACGTCGTTCAGGACAGCCAGTAAGGTATTTATCCAACTATAACTAGCTACTATAATTTCTGGTTGAAGTGCTAGCTACTAGCTTTCTCCACCACACTGTTCTTTTTAACATATTTTTGTTCACCAATTTTACATGACCTGGTAAGACTTCTTCCGAGGTTGAAGAAGAAATGTTTGAAGAAGTTATTGTGTGAGTTATAATGGTTAAAAGATGTGAAAAGGTACTATGACGTCATGTCGAATCCAAAATAATTTTAAGTAGCATTACTATATACTAATATGACTTTTTGGATTTAACTACTGCCTTTTCCTTTTAAGCAAAGAAATAATAGTGTTAGGATGGAGGGGGTATACAATAGAGTAAACTTAGTTCGTCGATCTTGTAACAAGATGCAGCACATGAAAAAAGAAGTGGAAGCAAGTTCCTCCACCGTATGAAGGAGAGAAAAGGAAAAACTTTTTTTCTTCTTTGTACAATAAAAGAGAATCTATTATAGGCCTTAAATATGGATTTGCTCAGTTTTAAGGATATTCAGGTAGTAAATTAGTACTGTAATGTGGATCAGTAACTTAAAGTCTCAATGCCTTCAATTTGTTGAAATTTCATCGACACGAATGCAGGTGAGTCACTCGTTTTCTCCTAGAAGTATTCTCTCAGCCAAATTAATTTTCTTTTCTCTTGTCTGTACAAAAGAGACTGAGGAAAAGAAAAAAAGATAGACTGCTCTTTCCCTCCCGGAGAGTGATAAAACATATCTCTTATAGTTACTCGGTCTTTTTTTTTTCCTTCCAGTATAACATTGCAGGATTTTTTCATTTTAAGTAAATGAATAAAGAATGTCCTGGGGTCATGAAGTTCTTGGTAGTTTTGAAGTTGTCTGTAATATTATGTAACTCCATAAACAATTGCATAAAATGTATTGTGGTTGACCTAGTTTCCTTCTCATCTTATTCTCTAATCATTAAGAACACTAACGTGTACTGTTCTAATTCCAGTGGTGATGACAATTTAAGTATTGCCAACGTCCTCTCATCAGAAACCCAACCAGGATCAAGCGATCTCAGCAAAACACAACTGTTAGAAGCACTATGCTATTCTCAAACCCGTGCAAGAGAAGCTGAACAATTGGCACAGCAAGCATACAACGAAAAGGAGCATGTGATCAAGCTGTTGTTCAGGCAGGCTTCTCAGCTCTTTGCTTACCGGCAGTGGCTTCAAATTTTGCAGCTTGAAGCTCTGGTCCTCCAGCTCAGAAACAAAGATGAGCAAGATTCCATCAACTATTCAACTAGCTTCCCCGTTATCCCTTGCAAAGGACGGAAACTGAAGAAGTTTAGATATAATAAGCCTATTAAGAAGAAGACAGGAAAGGGAAAATTCAAGATAAACAAGTCTGCTGTAGCTTTTGCCTTGGGTTTGAGTCTTGCTGGTGCTGGTTTGTTACTTGGTTGGACCATGGGATGGCTATTTCCTGCCCTCTAAACCATCTTTCTGGTTCGCTTAGATTCACGTAGGTATGTTTCATGCGTTTTTCTATCAGATCACGTCGAAGCTATAATATTCTAGTAGATAGGATTGCATATTCTGTAAATATACAACTACTACGCATCAATCCCAAATGCATTTTGTAAATATTGTTGGGCTAAGGTCTTATATCATATGTAAGCTCTGTGTGTTTTCATATCAGAATGCTTTGGAGATTATTTCAACAGGTTTGGGCTAGCTGTATATACTTTCTATTTTCAGATGATTAAAAAGTGAAATCTTTGTATATTATATTTCCTTCGATTCAATTTGCGTGGCACAATTTGAACTGAGTAGAGTATTTGATATCTATGTGATTATAAAAGTATACTATTAAGGGTCGATGAAAATTTATATTCAAATTGTTTTTAATCATAGAATAACAATATTCTCTTTAAAATGGACTTACAAAAAATAATGACACAAATTTGTAGAGAGTGCGTTTTATTCGATGTGTTATATTTGTTATAGTAAAATATAATGTAACGAATTAATTGTTATAATAAAATATTATTATCGAACAAGACTATGTTGAAATTTGATTTTTTTCATCAAAGAGTGGATAAAGGTTGGTATTTTGTGCAGATGCAATTGTGTGTTTGCTGAATCAGCTTTTAACATCAAAACACTCTCAAATTTCCTCTCATCCACATGCTTCAAAGTTATGTTGGAACAAATTTGACCTCTAAAATTTAAATATCTTTATTTTTTTCAACTTTTATGGAAAAAAAAAACGCTAAAATATGTGTTGCACGTGAGGAAAAAGGAGGGAATAAATAAATTATTTACACAAAGCATTTAAAACGAGAAAAAAATTGTCAAAGACTAACAATTACGTTGGAAATCAAATGATCACCATAAATTAAATTATTGTTCAACTAATACTACATCAACCCGTCAAATAAATAAATAAATAAATTATATTTTTAATGTATTTTTTATGTTTTATTTACTGTAGATTATCTTAATATATTTACTTTTTTTTCAAGATAATTTCTCTTTTAAGATGGTTTATCAGAAATAATTTCTGATAAAATTTATTTTATTCTCCTCATACTCTACTTATGAAATTATAACAGATATATTTGTTGTCGTAAAATTCACGATGATTTAAAATCAAAGGTCTTTTCTTTCACTAATAAGGGTTGTGAACTTGTGATAGTATAGAAGATATTTCATGCTTAATCAGAGATCTCGAGTTTGAGTGCCCCCAAGTCCAGAGTCACCAACAATGTGAAACTTCTCGTACAAATTTAAATGTAATCAATTTCCAACATAAAACAACCTAAATAAAAAACTCGTTTGACAAAGCGATTTCTTTGACTTTTGACTTTTTCCCAAGCTGAGCTGCTTAAAGCCGACCGTCCACACTAACTTTACCATCCAACCGTTCCTTATCCGCCACGTATACATTAGGCCCCACTTAACATCCAAAATTGATTTTTTTGAAATAAATAAAACCAAAAACGAGTAGCCTTAAGATTGTCGATTTAAGGAACCCACATTTTTTCAAAAAAAATCCACTCTTGTTCTCAATTTTAATTTTCGTTTTCTTCTCCAATTTTGCTGTTTTTTTCTGAAAATTTTCGGTAAAGACTTGATTTTTATTCTCGGGAAAAGCCAAACATGCCTTTCTGTGAGGTGGGTAAATACCAGAATGGTGTAGATGCAAGTGGCAACAATGGAACCAAGATTTTTTACAGAAGTTATGGCCAAGGCCCGGTCAAAGTTCTATTGATTATTGGTATTCTTCGTTTTTCTTGACATTTTTTCAATGTTTTTCCTATTTGGGTTTTTCTTAATGTGGATTGAATTTTGGTTTTATTTGTTTATGAATGATGATTTAAAGGATTGGCTGGAACGCATAGTTCATGGGACCCACAGATCAAGGCGCTCGCCGGGACGATTACGCCGAATGATTCTGAATCGGCGGCCGGTGATCGGAGCTCCGGTGAAGGTGGGGATATGGAGGTTTGTGCTTTTGATAATCGTGGAATGGGGTTAAGCTCTGTGCCTACTAAAAAGTCAGAATATACGTAAGTCTCATTTACCAGAAATATTAATTTGAGGAAAATTCTGATTGTGATGGAATAGAGTAAGAAAAAGTAAAACTTTTGTGATTATTGTAGAATATTTACACCTTATAGGAGCTACTTTTCTTGTATTTCTTAGCTAAGAACTAAGGTTAAGTAGTTAGCAGGTTAAATTGATGTCGGATGTTTGTTGGAGCAGGACTAGTATTATGGCTAAAGATGCAATTTCTATAATGGATCACTTGGGGTGGGAAAAAGCGCACGTCTTTGGTCATTCCATGGGTGAGTTTCTGATTCTGTTCTTTTGGTTGGCGTTATTGATGATGACTTGGTATGTCTTCAAGCATAAAATGTGCCGTATATAGTATTCCAGATAAACTTTAAACTGATCATTGTGGTACAGCTGAACAACTTGTGTAAAATGTGGAACAAGATATTTAAGAATCAAGTTCATTCTTTTGCTGGGGAAAATAATTATTTGATAACACTTGTGCTTACTTGGACTCTTTTCCAATCAATCAGGAGCTATGATTTCTTGCAAATTGGCTGCAATGGTGCCTGAGAGAGTTTTGTCTTTGGCTTTATTGAATGTCACGGGAGGAGGCTATGAATGTATTCCCAGGGTAAGATCCTCTCTTCAACTATTGGTCATTGGACATATTCTTTAAAGATTTTAGTGAATGGTTGAGCTATATCTGAAAATTGAATAACTGTTTTTGTGTTCCTATGCATTGCATACCCCTTCCAGGAAAGATATATGAAAATCAGCTATTCATCAAAAAAGATATACAAAAATCAGCTTACTGAAAGTTAAAAAAATAGAAGATATTCCGGTAATTGAGGCCATTCTAGCATTTTTTAAGATTTATAACATGGCATCAGTGATCATGTTATGAAAGCAGCAAGGTGGAATTTGGAAACTGCAAGCTCCCTTGAATTTGGTATGATGGTAAATGTGTGAAATGCTATGTGTAGATTGAACCTTGTAGCAGACCAAAGTCAAATATTTAAGTGGAGAAAGTAGAGGTATTTAGTGCTTATAAGGTGATATTAGGTACAGAGTTATCCAAATAAAGGTGTGGTACATAATTATTAAGAATGTACCCATCTTGTCCATTTGTGAGTGTTCTCGACACTCTGTGTGTGTGTGTGAGAGGGAGAAAGAGAGAGAGAGAGAGAGATTACAGTCTGTGTATGAGAAAGGAGGGAATACTGTTCTTGTTCTTCTGTTGTAGCATATTCCATGTGGAGGGAAGTGGAAGTTTGTATGCTTAGATTGTCACATCACATATGAGATAAACACATATCACAACTATAGCTTATACGCTCCTTTGCTCTGGAAAAGCCGGGAATACTCAGCATTTTTCTCAAAGGGTGAGAAGAGACCCCTCTTAATCCAGTGAAATGCCGTAGGCCAGTCTGCTTCTTCAATAGGCGGTATGACCAGTTGATGGAGTTCTTCCTAATTCCACAATGTTTTTCTACTAGGTAGCATACAAGACCCGAACAGTTTATCTGACAGATAAATAATAAAGTCATGTTTGCATAGTTAAAATGTACTCTCTGGAAAGACATCTTTGTTTAACAATAACCTGAGCACTGAATGTTGTTAGAAATTCATCTACTGATAAAACTGAAGGAAATTAGGCACAGAAACAATTCCGAAGAGTTATAGATGGCTGGGATGAGTCTGTTGAGATGATTCATGTGGTACAAGAAGAGAAAAAGTACTTCTCCAATGGAGTAATGGTGAAAACCAGTGTGTTTAATAGCTCTTATGGGAAAAATAAATTACGAAAAAAAAGTACCTATATCTTAGTTTAGCTGTGGTGTAGGCTAAACATTTATACAACTCAACTGCACCCCAATTGATGATATAGGAATAGAAAAGGACAGTCTAGTGCACAAAATATTCCGCATAAGCACAGGGGAAGGGGAAGGGCTGCACCCCCAAAGGATGCGATATAGACAGCATACCTAATGCAAGCATTAGTGGTTTCTTCCACCGCTCAAATAAAATTTCAGGTTAAGTTGGCCATGAATGTCTGAGTCATTTGAATTTATTTTAATTTAAGATATTTATAAATTGATCCTAGCTTTTTGGAACTAAGACATAATTGATTGATGGTTACGTACTAATGCTTTTCCATTATCAATAAAATTGTATTACTTTACTTGATTAAAATAAAGTAACTGGCAACATCATGTGAGATGCACAATTTTTTTTGAACAGATACATGTTAGTTATGAATAAGACCCTGTAATTTTGATGAGTGCTAATTGTATCAAAAGATGCTAAACAAATTTATGTTATACCTCAAACACAATGCTTCCTCTGTCTGTTTCTCATTATATACTTGTACGGAATGAAGAGTTATTTTTGTTGATTCTAGTACTCATGTGATCTTTTTTTGCTGCAGCTCGATCGTCAAACTCTATCAATTGCTGTCCGGTTTTTGAAGGCAAAGACTCCTGAACAGAGGGCTGCTGTTGATTTAGACACCCATTATTCAAAGGTTGATTAATTGTTCATTTAATAATGTTGTAAATTATCACTTCCGTAGTTCCCCCCCTACTGCAAAGTTGCATATACATGCCATCTATTGTTGTACAACATAAAATGTATCTAGATGGTTTCATGCACATTACTTTTCGTACAATTGCTGATTAGTTGGTTTATCATCACTCGATATAAATTCTAATCTTTCTCAAAAAAAAGATATATATTCTAATCAGTGATAATATTTATCACGACTAGACGACTAGGGAGTGATATATGACTTAACATATTTGTGGTTTGTGCTTTGCAGGAATACCTCGAGGAAGATGTGGGAACTACAACCCGCAGAGCAGTATTATATCAAGTGAGTCACCTAGATGTTTCTCAGGCCATCTTTTTTTTCCCCAACCATTTTAATGTAATCTACAAGAAACAAGACTTTAGGTGCTTACGTGATTTCCCTCCCTATTATGTTGGGCTGTGCCAGGAATACGTGAAAGGCATATCAGCATCAGGGATGCAGTCAAATTGTGGATTTGATGGACAGATAAATGCTTGTTGGACTCATAAGATATCACGGGCTGATCTGGAATCCATCTGCTCTGCTGGATTCCTAATATCTGTAATTCATGGCAGGTAAATGCATTATCCACTAGATCCAATCTCAAATTGCCAGATACATTACTTAGACATAAATCAACATTTTCTTCTGTGCAGGCATGATGTCATTGCTCAGTTAAGCCATGCAAAGAGGCTTGCAAAGAAGTTACATCCTTATTCTAGAATGGTAGAGCTTCCCGGAGGACATCTTGTTAGTCATGAAAGGACAGAAGAGGTATGGCTTTATATATTTATTATGCAAATACAGAATCATCCAGTAATACAAAACTTCATTCTGCATAGTTACCAAAAACAAAAAAGATGTACTAAGGGTGGAGGTCAAGAAAAGCATCCTAAGAACCTGGGGAGGGGTTACTCTTCTTGGTGGTCACAAATAGGCCCAATCAACTTTTTGGTAGTTACAAATAGGGAATTCAATATGCATAATATGTTATGAGATTCTCAAAGTTTTAGCACTCCTTGTGGCTTCAAATGATTTGTGTGGCTGTAGTCATATGTGTGTTGATTGTTATGGAAGAAGTATATGACAATTATTAGATATTCTAGGTCAATGACGCACTTCTTGAGTTGATCAAGGCATCCACGAGTAATATAAGCCCGTATGACTGGACAAATTTGCCTATGAAAAGCTCTGGTAAGTATTACTCCCTCCGTCCCATTCTATGTGTCATCTTTTTATTTTGCACTTGCATTAAGAAATGATGTAGTTTTACCTTCTATCCTTATTTAATGTTTTCTTAAGTCAACTTTATAATAAACGGTGAATACATTTTCAAGATTTATTAACTAATCTATCAAGGGTATAATAGGCAAAATATGGTAATTTATGCATAAATATGACTAGTATTGTGGTCCATCTATTTATAAAAAGGGATGACACATAAAATGGACGGAGGGAGTAATATCTGGTTTTCCTTATTCCTATTTTTTGTAGAAAGCGGCAGCATGAAACTAAGACTATTTGGAGGAACAAGATATAGAGGAATAATGTCTCTCTGTAGGATACATAAACTTCCATATATCACAAAGTCCTGTAATGTTTCATTAATTTATTGGTTAAGGTGCATTTCTCTAATAGTTGATTCTCTCTGTCAGGATGGAATACAACTCCACTTACAAGAAAAAGTTCTCCAGAAGGAAGTAGATCATCTGTCCTGTCCGACATTATAGGAAGGCTACAGATGTTCTTGTTGTTCTTTTTTGGTTTGTTTATGTTGGCATTTGAGTTTATGCGAAGAGGTGTAAGTCGTTTAAAACCAGTCAGAGTAAATGCAGCCCTCACATGAACCTATGATGGCAAATTCAGTCCACTGGTCACTTAAGCGGTGGAACTAACTGTACAGCATTTTCACATACACGAATCACATTACAGAAGGAGGAAGGGGAAAGGAGGAACGGATGAAAAGGCAAAGCTACACTGTGCTGATAAAAAGATCAGAACAAGACATTTTAGCCCGCCCTTGCCACTTTTTATTTTGTAGTTGCTTAAGGGCATAGAGCATTTTCTGAATTTCATTGTATTGATAAATGCAGACCATTGTTCCTTTTCCTTAATGATAATTATCCTTTTTGATGAATCAAACAAGAACGGAGTTTCCTGTTTTTACTTTGTTCACTCATCATTAATCCAGCTGTTAAGTAGGAATAAGGATGATTATTAAGCTTATACTTAGCAAAAGAATTGCTCAAAGACTCAAAAAGTTGACAGAAAATTTGCATGGACTCCTAATGGTGTACAGATGATTGAAGTCTGAAAGCTTTGGATTATTTCCGATCTCTAACGGGGTAAGAGGTTACCAAGCAAGTGAAACTGTGCTCACCTCTTTTGTTTCTTGGTATATATAACTTAAACTCAATTAAAAGTTGAGAAGCCCCATTACAGGCAACCAACAAAATATTAACAGGAAGCTATATATATACTGTTGGACAAAACCTGTTTATTTTCTCCTAAAAGTGGAGTTTCTCAGCCAATTAACAAAGTAATAGTAGTTAAATGGTCAAACAAAAAGCAAAAACATTGAATCATCTCTATTTATGGATCTTCACATGCATATATTTGAAGAATCAAGAGTTCAAGGAACAAACCAACAATCAAACCTTAAACTAGGAGAGAATATTGAAACAGAAGTAATTAACTAATATAGTACTTGTGGATTCATGTATAACAACAACAATAACATACTTAATGTAATCCCACGATATGCGTAACAACAATAATAACATACTTAATGTAATCTCAAATGTGGGGTCTAGAGAGAGTAGTATGTACACAGACGCCTACCTTGACAGATGGAGAGGATGTTTCCAATAGATCCTCGCCTCAAAGTGAAGCAGAATAAAACAATCTGGTAAAAAAAATAACGAATGTGACGAAGCAAAAATTACTACTATATGCTTTTTTTGAAAAAAAGGTAGAACAGTAACTACCAGAAAATAATACAACAAACAAAGTACATGAAATAAACAATAGAAAGACGAGAATATACAAAATAATACAAGAAACAACAAATAATAAACCACAAGAAGGACAAGGAAACTACAAAAGTAATACTGCAATTACTAGTATGAAAGGATAAGTATGACAACACGCTCGATAAAATCATCGTAAAATAAAAAGACAAACACATGTAAAGGGAAGAATGGAAGAAACTTGCCTTGCTTGATTTAACTTATTCAATTGGAGAAGCAAAGAAATTTTCCAACATGCATCATGAGCTCATGGTTTTTTTAGTGTGTGTAAGTATAGCTAACAGATAAAAAAGGGTAACAGAAAATGAATGGAAGAGTATAAATAAAGATGATAAAATTGGCATCTAAATTATACCCACAATAATAATAATAATAATAACAATAAGGTGGCAGATGGGCCAATAGTGAGTAATATACCACTGGAATATTCTTATACACACAATTCTTAGACCTTTTGTTCATTTTCATTGTTTCATTATTAAAAATAATTATCGAATAATATTTATTCAGTTTAAAAAATTAAAAAAATAATTTATTCATTTATAACTATCTTATTTTTGTTATTTAATATTTAATATGTCTTTATAAAGCACTAAAATTAATAAATTACAGAATAATATAGTAGCATTATCTATCATGCTATTTAAAAACACACGCAACCAAATTTTTTACATTATCTTTTCCTTCTTTTTAATAGCTAATTTTTAAATTAATTGCGTCCTACTATAGACAAATTACGCAACGTTATTTTAATTTAATACTAATAAGATACCTTTCAAGTTTCAATAGACATTCGTGGCCTTTTAATCTTTTTCTTAAATTTATACTCTTTAATTTTTATTTTTCGCCACCCTCTCTTCAATAAATAAAAAGTGATTAATAATATTTCTAAATTCAAAAAAAAAATAAAAAAATTGCAAAGCATAAGTTATATCTTAATAGAAAAAAAGTTTCATTTCAATATTACAAAATCATGACTCTTATAGGAGGACTAAACTTATTTTTTTGTAAATAGCAAGACACATTTTATGTGTTATAAGACATAAGTTTAATTTCACAATTCACAAAATTATGTTGCTTAATTTTCTACACTTTCACCTTACAGATACTACATAACTTATCTAAATTTTTATCTTTGCGAAATCAGGTTATAATAAAGATAATTTGATTCATAAGTTTTCATTAAATGAGAAGCATATATATATAAAAAAAAATAGGAAAATCAATTCGAGGGGTAAAAATTAAAAATCACGATAATTCTAAAGGCAAAGGCATTGTCCATTCAATACTCAATATTTATACTGGGACTTAGCTGAACTCAAATTCACATACTTTCTCTGTTATTATTTATTTGTCTATTTTTTTCTTGACATACCTATTAAGAAAATAATAATTAATATAATATATTTTTTTCAAAATTAATTAATTAAAGATATAATAAATAAAAAAAATTATCCTTTTTTGATAGTTTAAAATGAATAAGTATAAAAGAAAAATCAAACGAGTAAAAAGGGCCTATTTCTGATTCACACAAATAAGGATACCCACTTATTATTTTGCGGGTCGGGTTTATAGATTTTGGTACTTTTTCATTAAAACCCTAATAATCGACCAATAATTTCAACTGCTGTACAGCAACTGAAGGAATGGATGGTGTGGCGTCTCCATGGGACTTCAACTGGTATTTTCTCTTCATCTAACAACTAAGAAATCCATATTATTTCAAGAAAATGCTTTTGTCTTTATGTTATGTGAACAAATGTATATTAAAAAGATTAATTTATGCTCTTGCAAATTTTTTTTCTTGGTTTTAATCATTCATTTCAACATACCCATATGGTTTTACTTGGTTCCTTATCAAAAAGACTTCTCCTTTTTAATGTTCTCTTCTTCTTTTTGATGGTGTAAGGGGTAGATGAGGGGGTTAGCTAGTTTTTAAGTAATGGGTCATAGTAGAGCTTTCTCTGTTCATTTTTAATGTATTGTACATTGAGACACTTGTAGAGAAGCTTGACACCGAGCTAGGAATGAACTTGTGGTGTCGAGACTCTGCGTAAATGGAATGTTAGGTATTAGCTTTGTTGGTGGAGAGCATATGGAAAGTTTCATACTGAATTGTACGAGCAGAAATTTCAATTTCAGGGACATGTTGTGTGTAATTGTCCTTCCTAATTTGTCTAATCTCTTCTTGATGCGAACCTGTCTTCATTTACTTAATGTATTCTATTGTTGCTTGTCTGTTTTGTCTTGTGTGAACTATACATCTCCATCTACTGTTACATTTGGAAATGAAATGGGACTTCATGCATTTTTTAAAATCAAGAATCGGAACTGAAGAATAGAGTAGCAAATTTGTGACATCTAGGCACTAGCAATAATGAGTTATACTCTATGTTAATGTGTTCGTGATTTGTATTCCTTGGCGAAGGAGTGAATTTTATGAGGTATACTTTATGCAGCAACTTGGAAGTAGATCTTGGGTCTGAAGAAAATGCTCATATTGTCTATACTGCATTGGCTGTTGATAAGGAGGTATAGTGATACTGAGGTTTTTTACTCATTTGTAGCATCTGTTTCGATCCACCAGTGCTCCAACGTTTGTACAATTAAAATTGCAGTTGCAGCCTGATAAAGTGAAGAGGCATATGTCTGTATCTAACGGGAAGCTTTCAGTGTGAGCACATGCTTCTTCGACTCAATTGAATTTATTGAAACCAGTTGATTTCTGAACTTCCAACTGCAGTTAGGAGTCATTGTTGTCAATATTTTCTTATACGTTCAGGATATATATATATATACGTGTGTGTATGTGTGTCTGATGGTAATTTATGGATATCTTCATACTTCATCAAAATTTATACATATCTTCATATTGTATTTGCTGAAAAAGCACCCAAAAGTACAAGTTCTTGAGAACATAATTGTAATGTGCTAGTTGCTTAATTTTTACTCCTATCATTCATAGAAATCAAGCACTGATATTGAGCTATAGTTTTGATGATATAAACAATATTTTGTTTGCGTGCCTGAGCCATAAATTGACAGGCAACAGATGTAGTGATGTAACTGTTCTTTGTGAACTCTTCCTTGTTTGCTGAAATATACTTGGCACCAGTCAGTTGTCTTTATAGCAAATTTCCTAGTCAAAGCAAACCTTGTTCAAAATGACGCTTCTTCCTCCCCCAGCTTTCTGATTAGCAATGAAGAATGTCACTCTTCTTTACCAAAAATTTCTGAATGCTGAGTGTTCAAGTTATTATACTTGCTATTTCTGCATCGTTCAGCTCTCTGAACTGTTCCTAATGTTTTTACAGGAATTTTGAGGCTGTTGAAGCAAGATTTCTTCGTGCATCATTTAGTGCATTTGTAGATGTACTCACACTCACAACAAAAACCATTGAAGAATTTGGTTCAAAGAAGGAATAGAGACCGCTATTGGATATTTTAAGACATTGTTCATTTATTGATGTGCCATATAACAGGAAGCCACTTCTTGTTTGTAATTGACAGTGGTATTCATTGCCAACTGATAATTTAACTTCAGATTATATTCATCTTTATAATTGATATCATGTAATCTAGAACTACAAGAAGCACTAAACAAATATGATAAAAAGCTATTAACTGATCTTCATATAATAAAAAAAAGCTATAAACTACTGATATATATAACCTTTGGCATGCAGCAAAGTATCAGATGATATTCTCATTCCTTATGCTTCAAACATTCCATCAGATTTTCGTCATATATGTTTTGTTGTTTCTAAATGCAAGAGTAAAAGGAAGATCAGGGAACTCAACAACAAATAACTCTCATAAATTTCAATCCAAATTTCGTCCAAAACGACCTTAAAATCCTTGCTCTATTACTTTATATAATCTGTCAAGACCATGTCCAGGACAACTAATCAAGTCTTTATAATTGCGTTTATAAACTGCCAATACATTGCCAAAATTTAATATACAATTGAGGAAAGGTAAGCAGTGCACTAATACAAAAAGTCTGTCCCTGATTTTCCGTTTAACAACTGGAGAAGCAACAATAAAGCATGTTCCTGGTTTACAGCTGCAAGTGCTACCACATACACCCCTCCTTTAATTCTATTTTTCTTTGGACTTGTTCCTGTTAATATTCATCTATGTATGTATATAGAGTTTCATCTTTCTTTGATTTGCGTCGACTGAGCAAAGATTTAAGCAGACGTTTACTTTTGCTGGAATGTTGCTCAGGATCTTTGGTGTTTATATTGTCCACATAAAGTCGCATTGAAGCTGATTTACGAGGCTCTGCAGCGTACTGCTCAAACACAATTTAACAGTTAAAAGAAAATAACTACCAAGTCTACTATGAACAAGTTAAGTTGCAGAATTTCAGCATAGAGGAGCATGATCTTATCGGCTGCAGCTAAGAATTATTAAGGCTGGACCTGGAAATAAACATATTAAACAAATGGAAATTATATAGGATCCAGTAATTACCCGTCTCCCGTTGGAAGGGTTTGGAGTTGTAGGCCGACTCTTATTTGGGGTGGTTGGCCTAGAACTTTTGGGGGTCGTTGGCCGACTAGCAAGTGATGCAGTTCGTAAAAGAGGAAACCGATGTGGTGAAACTGTTCGCTTGTCTGTTGGACCATTAAGCCAAAGTACAAAAAGAAGGATTAAATTAATCAGTCAGAAGCAGCATTTGAGACCAAGAAGGTGGAAAATTGCAAGCACTAAAATACAAGGATATTATAATGCAAGAAAATAATGGGAAGAGACCTAATTCCTTTTTTGGTGTGGTTCCGGAGAACGAAAATTTTCCATACTGCTGAAGAAGACGTGGAGTAGGTGATGGGGAGAATCCTTTCCTGCAGTATATGAATCTATACATAGTCATGCATGGTAAAACATAATAGGTATCAGGTAGCTGGATACAACAAGAAGAACGAAAAAATTTACCCAGCTGCAGGTGGTGGAGTCTCTCTAATTGTTGCTCGCACAGCTGCATCAAAAGAAACCAGCTCCGGTCATATCATTTTTCACACATGTGTTAATGGAAACTCAAAAACTGAACACAATGCATTATATTCTACCATTTCTAAATTGATTCCAATCATCTTGATCGTCAAGACTACACCCTTGGTACTGTAACTTGGTGAGGTTACCACCATCCGCTGTCTCGCCAACTGGAAAAAGATTATCAAAAATAGTTGAATGTACTAAGTTCTGAGTTGAGAGCAACAAATACTGCTAAAGGAATAGAATTGAAAGATATACTGATGTGATGTAATCAATAATTACCTGGTAATATATATCGCTTGTGATACTTAGGAGTATGAATAACCAATGACTGCTGCGACATACCCTCATTATCAATGTACTCCTGGCATGTCTTTAGTCTCTACAAGAAAATCAGGTAAAATGAATAAGAACCAGAATAACACAAGCTACTCTCACAACCAAACACAAAGATAGTAACACAAGGGTGGATCAACAAGACTGTGATGCCGTTATTTTCAAGCGAGAATATCTGGAAGACCGTAATCATATGTTCGGTATCAGAAATCTGCTTCAAGGCCATGGGTTAGGGGGCCTAGGGTTGGAATTTCCCACACATTGTGACTGTTTAAGTCAAAAATATATTGATCCATTTAGTAGAGCAACAAGATCATATAGCCATATATCTACGCAAATTTGCCGGGTCTGAGTCATTCTCATAGTTGGCTCCAGCTCTGAATATCCAAATTAGGTCCAGCAAGCCAAACAAGAAATAAGACAGAAATAGATTAACTAAATCCTGTATCCAATTCTTGAATTCCCAAAGAAAGCATAATGAATTAGCATCACACCATAACAATATAAAACAGTAGAAAAGCCTCATAAGTCATAACTAGTTTCACCATTTTTGTGTGCGTCTGTTCATTCACTTCACCTATAAACATATTAGACATACAATTCTTTGAACACAAAATATAAGTAAAATTGCACACTGCCAGGCATTTGATATGTTCAAGCATTGGATCTACAGAAAGTGTTAGCATGTGGCAGTCTTAAGAGTATGTCTACTACCTTTACAGTACTTGATAAACCCCGTAAAAGTTCATTTGCAAGGATTATCAACAAATTATATTTCTTCAACCACATGGAACTTGATATGCATCTTGATTTCAGTTATGGAGTTCATTCGATTAACCTATCCATAAGAAGTAGTATTGTTACAAGATCTTCTATGTTTGTGTAGTAAGGAGGGAGATCAAAGAAGACATATGTGTTTGGTATGAAGGAAAATGTTTTCCATTGAAAACGTTTCCTTGAAAAACAAGTGAGTTCCTTATTATCTAGTGTTTGACTGTTTGGTAAGTAAGCTAAAAAATATTATCCAAAAACATTACGGAGCTAGCTAGGATGGGGTGGGATGGTCAAGGGGTGTTGGGTGGGTGGGGACGAGACAATGAACTTGAAATGTCACCTGTGAAAATTGTTTTCTTTTCTTCCATTATAGAAGTCGTTTCCAAAATATTTTTACCAACCAAACATGTACAATTGGAAAACATTTTCTCCTCCCATACACACGCATAAAGTCACAAAGGTATTTTCAACAAAGTTGAATACATGACACTAAAAAGAGTATTAGTCACACATGCTATTACTGATGGTCACTTTTTTTAGCACAACGCCATGTTATCTGATCAGAATTCTATAAATGATGGTCTTCGTAAATCTTTGATATCCAAAAAAGGAAAAATTATTACCTGCTCAATGCAAGAGATACGCAGCTCTGTTCCAGAAACTTCATCAACTTTTTCATCCAAGAGATCACTGACCTTATATGTCACAGAGCCTAAATGATCCACGGTGTTCACAAGTGCTTTGATAGCATACTCTTTCAACGTATCTACCACACTGTAAGAAGAGAAATATGTTAAAAGCCATACCAAACATGGAAAATGGAATTGAACTTTCCCACAAGTCGACAGATGACTCACACATCTTTTTGCTCATCATTAGAATAAGATAATTCAAAATACTCAGCTGCTGAGTAAAGTTGTTTCCTCAGATTCTTCAAATCCTGAAGAAATCAGTGCAAGTCAGAAACTATAATCCCTAGAAACATAGCAAGAAATCAAATACCGAGTCAACAAAGAAAGTATTTTAAGAATCAGATTCTTTACCTCTCTTTCGTTTCTTTCTTCAAGATAAAAATGACTAACTAGCAAGTTTCAAATCAAAGATTACTAAGCATTCAGCAAAATGGACAGAAGAGATTTTTTATATGCAGCTTTCAAGTTTTCAAACATTGGAATCAAATATTCAGAATGAAGATTAAAGATAGTCATTTCTACAACAATCTCAAACCAAGAGACATAGCTTTCATGTTCCCAACATCCTATTTTGAAGAAAAATACCAATTTTCAGCTCAGCAAAAGAGGTAGGTACCTTAAGACTATCGGAAAAGAGCATGCTTTGATGCATAGAAACCTCATCAAAGTTGGCAGGCTCTCTGGGAAAGGTCATTGTAGCTGGTGAATTTAGTGTCTCCATTGAGTTACTAGTGACCAGTTCTTATCCTGTAACAACCATGATACCGACATTTCAAGGAAATGACGAGAAAAAAAGTGTAAACAAAACCAGTAACTGTTTGCCACTACAACCTGTAAAAATTCACTTCTGCAACAATTATTACTTCAGCTAGAATTCAGAAAACAACTATTACATTCCTGAAAAGCTGCTAAATGAATCAACAACAAGCCAACAAACAGTTTACACCAGACAGAGACAATAGGAAAAAACAAGAAAGAACTATGTCAGGATAATGCTTCACATTATCTCTTCAACTATACCATAATAATTAAACCATTCATTTTGTCAGAAACTTAACAATCACACTCTAACTTACACACAATCAGCACTCATAGTAAAAAAGCTGCAATCTTTGAGTCAAAAAGAAAAACCCCACAACAAGGCAAACCCCATAAAAGAAATTTCTACCCAAAATCAACAAGATCAAAGAGAACAACTGAACTCTATCACACATTCCAAATTTGAAATCTTTATTTCATTAATCAACCAAATAGAGCAAACCCCATAACCAAAAACTACAAAAGAACTCAAAAAACAAAGAACCCAACCTGGGAATTTCTACTTTTTTCACCTAGTAGAGCAAAGAAACCGACACCCTCTTCAACATTGAAGCTATATAACACAAAAATGAGTTTGTTGGGGGAAAATAAACAGGCCCCCACAAATTGAAGAGAGCAATATAGTAGGTTGTTGGTAAGAAAGAATTTCACTAAACAAAAGGGAAAAAGACAAAGAAGGTTTTTTTTGTTGAGAAATTGATAATGGCAAAGGAGTAGAAGTGGTGAGAGAGAGAAGAAAATGGGGACAGCCGTTCATCAAGGAGAGCACGTCTTCAAGAATTTCAAAAGGTAGGGGTGATTTTGTAGAATATTAATAGATTGTGTACTGATTTTGCAAACAGGAATCAAATATAGGGTTCTTCTTGCAAAAACATAAAAAATTAAAAATCCTCTTTCTAATCATTACTACAACGTTTGCTTTTGTTTAGTGGACCATGTCCTCCTCGTGTTTATTCTTTAATCTGATATGGAGAATTTCACAAATTATTATTATAATAAATTTAATTATGTTTTTTAACTGTAATTTATTTGTAGCTATAATTTAAATTATCTTATTTATATAATTTGCATATTTATATAATTTGTTATATATTTGTATAATTTATTTGTATAAACTTAAAATAAAGAATTTATACAGTTACAATATCAGAAGGATAAACAGTTATACAAATTATATTATATAAATTTTGAATTATACAAAAATTATATGAATTCTGAATTATACAAAATTAAAAAACTGAATCGCGTAATTATAGCTAAAAGTAGGTCATGAATTGTAATTAAGGTAAACTATATCTATGTTAACTAATTAACTAGTATATATTTACTTATGCGCTTAATTTTTCCATCTTGTAACGGGTTAAAATTTACGTGATAATTTATGATCTTATATATCGGTTGGTTCAGTTTGATTTTAAAATTTATTAATTTGATTTATAGACTTATTGATTACAGTATAAACATTAAGATTTGACACTAAAAAATATTTAAATTACTTTAAAATAAATTGATAAACTAAATGTACTATGTACATAAATTGAAATGCATATCGCTCAGGAGCAATAAGAAAAAATTTCAAACGGTTAAGAACTTATAATTCAATTATAAGAAAAATTAAAATTATTACCAAAATCGCTAAATTGATCATTCATTATTAATTTGAGTTATCAATTTTGGTTCGATTTGGACATATCTAATTTGATATAAATAAAATAAAATTAGAATTATTTTTTAAGAACAAGAAAATCAAATTAAATTAAAATGGCATGGTATCTATTATAACGTGTAAAGTTGTTGTATGTAACTTAAAAATGATAGCTCTTCATTTCTATTTATGGCTTTTATAGTTTTGTTCCTTATTGAGTATATTAATATATAAATAATTTAATAAAGAATGAGACTGTTTTTTTTTTTTATATTTGCAATACAAGTTTAAATATGGAGGAATATTTTGTGGCAATAAAAGAAGAGAAAAATGATGAACATATCCCTTATAAGTTATAATAGTTTGTATAAAAGAAAATGATAATGCAATTTTATTTTATTTTTGTATGCTATTTTGATTTTGATTTTTATAAATATATAAATCAATTTTAGAAGGAGTATAAAATCAATTGACCTACGAAAAAATGTCCGATAAAAAAATATTTTCTTTAATTTTATTTATTTATTTATTTTCTTAATTTTTATTTATTTATTTTTTGCATTCCTAGAAGCTCCGAGCGACTCTTTCTCGTCATATTTTCTTAAAAATCAAATTGATTTCTAATTTTTTTTTATATTTAGTTGGTGAGTGAAAAATATTTTCTATTGACAATTTCTTGTAGTAAAATCAACTAACACTAATAAACTAGATGGGACTATGGCATGCAAAGTTAAAGCAAATAGAAGTAATTAATAATTATTAATAAAACACTTAAATGTTTCACTTTATGTTGAAATCTTTATTCTACTGTCAATAATCATACTTGGAGTTTTACTTACTTTAGTCATACACTTCAAAAAGAAAATACAAATAATACATTTTTCTACATTCTGACCTAGTAATAACTCAAGTGTAATATCACCGTAAATTTTTAGGAATATCAATGATATATATAAATATATTTGAGATACAGAAATTATTTTTAATAGACTTTTGACTTTAAAAAAGTAGATATAGAAAAAAAATTACTATGAAAATTAAAAGTCATAACAAATATTGATATTTTTTTAAAAAAATTATATAGCATTCTAAAAGAAAGGAGTGAGTAATGACAACAATTAAAGAATATAATTTAAATTTTAATTAACAAACATAATAATCAAAGTACAATTCAATTTATTGAGATGAATTATAAGATGGAATAAATTTAAAAATAATGTCATTTTTCGAAACATTAGATTTTTTTAGCGAGTTCAATTTTCTTTTTTTCACTTACTTTTAATATTACATTTAAATTTGCACGTTTTTTATGAAATAATAATTGATATGAATATTTTATCATAGTGTGTATATTAATTGATCTTAAAAAATAATTTAAGGAATAACTAATTAAGTTTAGGATAAATATGAAAAAATATTTTTTTGATATATTAAAAATAATGAATAAAAATAAAATATATTTTTAAAATTAATGACAAATGAAAATAAACAAATAAAAATATATCGTTTTTCTATTACTTACCACTCAACGTAACTCAAATCATTAACCTATCGATGAATACAAACACTGGCATATAGTGTTAATATCTACTAAAAAAAAAGTAATTGAAATATTATGTATAATCTCTTAGAGTATAGTAAAAAGGAGCACTATCTATAAATAATATATGAAAGTGGATGAACTAATATATTATACTTCCGATTGTTGATATCACTTTCAAAAAAGTTTGGTCAAAACACTAAGTTGTAACTAATTAATAATACTAATAATTAATAGAGGTGATTATGATTAAGCCAAAGTGTGTATAAATAATGTGAATAAAGTTTTTGGCTAAACTATGTAAAGTCATTTTAGTATATAGTAAAATAAATCAATTATGGCGTGAATGGTGGAGGTCCCACAACAAAGATTGATTTGATTATTTTTCTTGTCAATGCCACCAAACCAAAAAGTCAAAATTAGCAACCAAATTTTATTGTGCTTTCTTTATCCCTACATGCCATTTGAGTAACGCGTTTGGTGTCAAATAAGCGGGTTGAATATTTTATAATATCTTATTAAAGTATTAATTAGGTTTATTTAAAATTGATAATTTGATTTTTAAAAAAAATTATTAATTTATGGGTAATAGGTTATTAGTTTAACAGTTTCAATAATGGTTTTTTCTTTTTTTATGTTGGGTTATTGATTTGAGATTTTTTGCTTAACGAATTGATCGATAATTCAATAATAAACTAATAAATTATATTTATACCATTCGGTATATAAAGTCATTGACTTAACAATTTAGTTTCATATTTTTGTTTCTAATAATCTCAAGCTTTCAGTTATTCTATAATGTGATAATATTTTTTTTAGCAAGATAGCAATATATCAATATATCAATTACTCGTGTGTATGGTTTATTTAGTTTGTCACCATGTTTCTAAGTGGTTTTAGTCATTTATTTTTATGTGTCAAATCTTAACGGTTAAACGATAACCGAATCATGCATATAATGATCAGTTAATCAATAAACCTATAAGTCAATATTTATTCTTAATGATTTAACATAATTAGAAACTGATAATCGACATATCCAATCAAATAACTTCAAAATCGAGCTGAACTGACCGATACACATCAATACTCGAATTAAAGTGATGTATCCAATGTGAAATTTACCAAAACGTCAACACAAAAAAAAAAAAAAAACAGCCAAAACACCACCATCCAGACACCATTAGGTCACCAACTCATTACTCGACAACTATCATTTTTCAGTTCAATATGATATATATATATATATCATTTAAAAAAAAAAAAAGGAAAACCAGAAATAGAGGCCATATTCATGAAAACTTGCAAAATCTGGGTTTTGGGCCTAATTTATGGGCCTAACTCAATTTATTGGACTGGTCTTGATGGATGGCAGCAAAGAAAAGCCCATCACAGAACCCTAAAACAAGTGTGAGCAGATAAAACATAAATATATTTTATGAACGCATTTGAGTTCATTAATTGTGTTCATAATTATTCCTAATTATACTCCTATCCTACTTGTTAGTAGGAGTAATTGTTTTTGTAACTTCTATTCTACGTTAATCCCAATATATTGACTCCATTCACTATTATCCATACATCATATATTGACTTTATTGTTTTATTCTATCTCAAAAGTTATCCAAATTATACTAACAATCTCGATTCAAAACTTGCTGACACTTTGCTAGTTCGTCCAATACATAGCAAATGATAGATGAGTTATGAATCTGATAACTGATACATAACTACAAATCGAATTTATACTGATTTACGTTTGAAATAATTGAAGTTATGTATTAACAATAACATTTGTATCTGATACATTATACACAAACAAAATTGTAATGCATCTAAAAAAGGTTGAGTGAATATTAAGAGAGAAGGAAAAATGACATTTTTGTAATTAATTCAAATGATAAAGATTTTTAAAAATTATGTTATGTTAAATCGTATAATTACTTATTTTTCCCTTAAAAATACCCTCAGTAATAATCTAATTTTTAGAAACATAAAATGGAAACTAGTAGATGCATTTGTTGAATTTAACTTCTTTAATGACAATCTAAAATATAATCGTATTTTTTACACCGTCAAGTTATCAAAAAAATAATTACAGAAAATTATCCATAGTAAATGAAATCACTAAGTTGAAAAATAATTCATATATAACTTGCTACAGATTAAAATTCACTAATACTATAACATTCAATAAGTTGAAAAATAATTCATATATATCTTGCTACAAATTAAAATACACTAATAATATAAAATTTCATATAGAATATAACTATGTATATAAGTTAATTTTTGTTTACATTTAGGAGACATGCGACTTTTATCATTAAACAAAAAAAGAAAATCTTTGTCACTTTAACGACGGATTAGCAACAAGTTATCAAAAAGTAGTTTTAGCCATAACTACTTAACCAAAAAAACTTATCCGCACGTGTTTATATCAGGTCAACGTAATTTTCATTATTACGTAATTTAAAGAACTTAAATAAATTATTAACTTAAACACATGACATTCATATCTTAGCTTTATGTAAATACGCGATGCGAATAAATTTAGGTACTACCTATTTAGCGATAAATTTTGAGGATAAATCCTTTATTAAATGTTCTTTCTTTTTAGTCAAATAAAAGTATGAACCTCATTTTAGATAAACATGCATGCATGGATTAATATTGCTAAGTGTAAACACACACACATCGAAATCACACGCATACATACTATAAGTAGTGTATGTAAATGAAATTTAGAATGAATAGTGCATTAATTAGTGTCCCACAATTAATCATGTAATTATCAAAAACAATTAATAGGCACATTTTTTACACTAATTCATATTTAAAAGCCGTGCCCATTAATCAAAATCCATAATTTCTATACATTGTAACTCCCATAATCCCTCTTGCACGAACTCCAAATTAATTAATTACTCATTTAACTCGCTTCTATTTCCCAATTTATATATATACACACCCCTCATTGGCCTTTTCAATTAAATTTGAATATAAAATTCTCTACATAAAAAAAAAAATCTTCTAAATACTATGGATGTGAAATCTCAAGTACTTGATGTTCTAAAGATGGAAAATCAGAATGATCACTTTGATTGGTTGTATTCTGAACAAGAATACCCTCCTTCCACCTTCGGGTAAGTAATCATAAACATAACGAGTTAACTATTATGTTTGCGATTTTTTGTTATAACTATTTTGTATATAGTACATTTTTTTGCTTAGGCTCGACTAATCTAGAAATAAAATTTTAGTGACTTTCTTGATAAGAAGGTCATGATAGGCGAATTTTAAAGCATAAACATGTATATATGTATGAAGCTATAGTTCTACTTGCATGTTCAACAAAATTCAGTATTGTTGATCGAATGTTGTATTTGTATTTAAATTTATTCAAAACCTAGTAAACTATTTCTTTTTTAATATGTAGTATGTCTCTCTTTTTTTGCGCACTCCCTTCGAGAAGGGTGGCGCTGCAAATAAGATTTTTGTTTCTTTTGTATATTTTATTAAATCTTGATTAAAAATTAATGTATTGTTCTTTTTTTTTTTAATCAATAGAACATTGCAACAAGATTCAAGATTGTCCAATGGAGGCTTATTGAACTTTGAATTTGATCCATTTGAATTACCCAATGATCTCCAAAACAACAACTTGCCATATTTTGGGCTTGAAGAGTTTGAAGAAATATGCCAAGATTTGGGCTCATTTGACTTGAAATCACTACCACCTCAATTCCAAGAAGACAATAATACCCTCATTATTCATGATGCAAATGTCAATGTCATGCCTCAGAACGTGACACATGACACTTCAGGCGAATCTCAGGTTACTACTCCTGCTTTTTATGGTGACTCAATGGAGATTATTCAAAATCGGAATAATAATAGGAGGCATAAAAAGAGCGATACGTTGGAATTGGAAGAAATACAAAGGTATTTTCATGTACCAATAACAAAAGCAGCAAAAGAGTTGAGAGTTGGATTGACAGTTTTGAAGAAAAGATGTAGGGAACTTAATATAATGAGATGGCCTCATCGTAAACTTAAGAGCTTGCAAACTCTAATTCATAACGTTAAGGTACGTGCTTAATTTTGTCTATGTACGTTTTTTTTCTTTAACTAAGTATAAATATGATTAATTAGAACTAATTTAAGAGTTAATTAGAGCTTGATAAATTCATACCACGTCTAGTTTATTTGTTGTGGACCATGTATACTCCTAGCAATCAGAGGCGGAGCCAGTACTAGCAGTTTGGGGTTTCTAAATTTTCTTCCCCTTCCATAGCAATGAATTGTTAACTGTTTTATTGGTAGTTCACAAGTTGATAAATATATATTTACTTATTTTTTTAGTACAATACAAGGTCTACGGATAAGCTAAGTACTGGGTTCATTCGAACCCTATTAGTAGTACCCTAGATTCGTAGACATATAGAACAAACATATAAGTTATTATACTGATATATATATCATATATTAGAGTATGCAATAATTTCTCATAATTACATTTTTTTTTCGCTTATGGATGAATATACAAGCATATATTTCATTTGCTTGTTGGATTTGTTATAAATTATTGGAAAAAATAACAAATATACCCCTCAATTATCGTAAATGGTATGCAGATATCCTCCATTATATTTTTGGGATATCGGTGACCTGCCATATAAAAATTAGAGCATATATACCCTTTATACTAACAAACATACACGTGTCATAATCTTATCCCAATATTTATTAAATATCGGATCGATGGATAAGATTGTGACATGTGTCCGTGTCCTTATTTAGTCTTCTGTTAGAGTGAATTGAGGAATAGGTTTATATAAATTTTGAAAGTGTTAGAACACTTTTTAGTCTTACGTTACAGTGAACAGAGAAACTAGGTATATATGTATAACATTAAGACTATTTGATGCAGGAAATGGGACTTACAAGTGAAGTGGAAATGCTGGAAGAGCATCAAAGGATGGTTGAAAGAGTGCCTGAAATGGAACTAACTGATAGAACAAAGAAGCTAAGACAAACATGTTTCAAGGCTAATTACAAGAAAAGAAGGGCTTCCATGGCCATGGCTGCTAATTTTTATTAAGTTCATTACCTTAACTTAATTTCCCATAGGGCTAGCTAGATTTCTTTAGTTTACCATAGGCTACATTTTCTTAATTACAATTAGTAGTGATGTAGGTATGATCAATTAGCCATGTGCATATGGCGTTGATTATTTATCTTAACATTAATCTTTTCCCCTTTTTGGTTTTGATCTTAATACAAAAAGTCTTGCTAAGAATTTCCTAATTACAACTCTCCATTACTAATTTTTTTGTTTTAAATTTGAATAACATAGTTTTATTAAGTTACTATTGTTGTGATTGTTATGTTTTTTTCTATTTTACTATCGTTACTTCTTTTATTGGGTGGAATTATATTGCTAAGCGAGTACGTATCATAAATAATATTTACCCCCTTAGGTAGGTGGACCATATTCTATTCTTCCCAAATTTCATTTTTTGAAACTACATCTGAAGTACTATTGTTTGATTCTGCAAAATGTATAAGAAAATAATACTAGTATCTTTTGAAACTTGCGTTTTTAAATATGTTATTCCCTCAATCTTTTGAAACTTGAGTTTTTAAAATTGTTTCTTCGAATATCTTTTGAAAAGATGAGTTTTTATTCCACATTAATAGTTGTTTCAAAAGATACTACCCTTTTGCAAAAAATATTTATTTCATGCTTGTTAATTTATAAAATCGGAAAAGAAATTATGTTTTTTCATCATTTCTTCTAATTAATTATTTCTTATGGTGTAAATAAATATTTATAAATATTCAAGAAAAATTTCCTATTTATGATTTTCTCAAGAGTGTGAAAGAGAAAGTAACAACTAATCGGAAGAAATAGTTATTATATTTATATAGCTATACAACATTATTAATACTTATAAGGTAACTTGTGAATATGAATAAGTCAATACTTTGTGTACAAATATAATAAAAAAATGTATACTGCATTTGAAAATCTTATCAAAGTTTATACAGTGCATGTATATATTATGTTTAATTCATTGCGTGAGTGTTCTGTAGAAATAGTAGATAAGTTCACATGGCGTATACAACCTATATTTACATAAATTAAGTTCCAAGTACATTGCACCTAAATACAGATAACTATAATTCCATTAACTAATTATAATTAACCAAGTACATAATAATAAAGTCATTATAGATAATTGACTCAATTTATAATTAATCCATTTTCTAATTAAAAGTGAGAATAATTATAGGATAAATTTTTTCCTTATATTCATATAATATATATATATAGCTCATATAGCTCTTTTGTTTTTTGGTCGTCTCCATCTCCTTGGAACTACTTGCTTAAAGCCTTCGTAAATTCCTCCCTGTAAATTAATACACAATAATCAATACTATATAATTATAATTGACATCTATCATCTTGCACCAGCAATAGATATTAGGACAGAACGGAAAGAATACTTTTTTTTTTAATCTTTGGGATAGTAAGATGCAAAAGGTACTTTATTCATGATTACAAGAAGAATACTTTTTCTTTTTAAGAAAAACTAATTAATTGACTCACTTACATAATTTAGGCCAAGATTAAGAAAGGGTATTATAGGAAACTTACCAAGTTACGAGAGAAATTGAAGAAGCTTCCTTTCCTTGTAAGCCTTACACTTGAATTAGTACTACGATTAAGAGAACCGGAAAAGTCGAAATTACCCTTATCAACAACTCCTCTATTATTATCATTCTCCTTCATGTTTTCCCATCTCCATGATCCCATCATAATATTCTCTTTATTATTACTACTCACAATCTCTTCATCAATCGAAGAAAAACACCTCCCCACGCTATAAGGACCGTCCATCACGGTCGTTGGGGAGGGCGTATTAGTAATTTTACCACCTTCATTCAACAACAATGTTAACCTTGGTGGTAAGTCTAGACACCTTGCTGTTTTGGACTTTGTAACTTTAGGTTTTCCTGGTGCTTCTTCCCATTGAAATGGAATTGTAAGTGTTGGATGAAGTGGTGGAGTTGCATATGTAGCTACTACATCATTGTTGGTGTTTCTAATTGGTTTGTTTGGAAGTTTAGATAAAGAAAGTTTTGGAGTTGAATATGAAGAAGAAAAATTAGTACTTGTAGTATGATCATCATGATGAATATAATGAGAGGCCATATTGTAAAATTTTATGTCACAATTCCAAACACTTATATTTTGTATAAATTAAATGTGTAAGCATGAAAAATGAGGAGTTGTAAAAACGCTCCTCTTATGTGGCGCTTCTTATTCACGAGTAACGGATATATAGCTTAATCCTAAGTATAAGGGTGTGGGCCCATTTAATATATACTCGCTTCGTCTCAAATTATCTGTCATCAAACACATAATACACAAGCATGTAATTTAAGTTGACATCTACGCTCTTCTACTTTGAAGTTACACTTATAAAAATAGGAGACATGTTTTTATTTGTGCATATTCAAAGTTGATCAAATTAAAAAGTATTTTTGTTAGGATTGAATCCACACACTTAATGAATGAAGAACACAAGAACTTTCGAGAGAAAGAGATGAGAGATCTAGAGAGAGAAAGAGATAAATCAATATTTCGTGGTAACACCCCGTGAGTAAACTTCCACGACGGTGGGTATATATATTAATAATTCAGAGTATTTTAGGTTACAGAGAATAAATGTTAATCAGGCTCCACAACCTAACAACTTTTTCTGTCCATTTTTATTTGTTATGTTGTGTTTTTCGAAAGTTAATTTGACTAAATTCTTAAAGTTAAATTAGATTATATAATTTGAGTTTTTTAACAAAAAAAAATAGATATTCAAAAACTAAACAAACAGTACTATAAATTGCAATTTTTTGCGTATCAATATGATGAAAAAATACATTATAAAATGTTAATCAAAATTTTTATTATTTGACTCTAAAAATTCAAACCATAAGAAATAAAAATGGATGGATGGAATATATCCAAAAACAGTCTAAAATTATATTAAAAATTCAAGATGAAATTAATTAATTTTTTCACAAACTACTCTAATTAATATTTTATCAAGCAATATATAAATGAAAAATACAATAAATAACACAAAAAGTAAGTATTTAAAGATGTGTGAGGCCAATTTTTAAGATGTTGAATTAGTCATAAGCAACACAAAGAATTGATAACGACTTTCAACGGTCACATAATGACTTAATCATCAATCGGTAATGAACATCAACCGTTCTGTTTATATTATATAGTTATTTATTTAAACAAGTATATACATATATATATATATAAAATAATATGTTAATATACGATATAGATTATTTAAGAGGGTTATGAAAAGGTCATGAAGGTAAGGTTTTGTATAACGGTGAAAAAGAAACATCCAAATGGCATTCAACTTTTAGACGGCAATGTTAAGATGTCAATTAGATAAATATATAATTTAGATAAATACGATGAAATAGTTTGATAATCGATTTGAAGATTAAGTAATATTAGTATAAAATTCTATATAGATAATATCATGTTTGTAGCTAGTTAATGGGTAAATTATTCATGTGTAAAATTAATATGGTGATTGATTAGCAATTTAGATAATATCATGTTTGTAGCTAGTTAATGGGTAAATTATTCATGTGTAAAATTAATATGGTGATTGATTAGCAATTTAGAAATTGCATAACTAATACATCATCTGTCCAACAATATTTGTTTAAGATTGACTTGCCACATTTCTAGAGAAACTATAAATAGAAGGGTTATTTTACTATATCACTCTTTGAATATACGCTACAACAAAAACACATTTTGACGGTAATAAATAGACATATTAACAGAGTGTTAAATTCTTTATAGGTATTAGGTAATTGTCATTGGATGCAATGTCGCTAACGACTTTAGGGACATATATAAAGAGTGCTAATTGTCGCTAAAAATACATATTTAGTGACAATTAAACTACGGAAAATGGCCTAAAATACCCTTAAAGTATTGGAAATGGTATAAAATTACCCTCCATTCACCTATTGGCTCCAAAATATCCTTCCCACCCACCTATTGGGTCCAAAATACCCTTGTCATCCACCTTTTGGTTCAAAATTGACCACTTATTTAACGATTTTATATTTAAACTAATTAAATATTTTTTAAAATACGTGGTGCTCAACTATATGTTATAATTTAACTTATTAGTATAATTTATAAATCAATCCACTACCCACCACATTAATAATTAAATCCCTCTAAATTAATGAACCCGTCACATTATTAATGCAAGCTACTACCAATTGAGTGTTTTTAAAAATTATAGAAGTAAATTATCATACATTCAAGTGGCTAAATAAAAATTACCAATAAACTTAAAAGTCTGACTATGTTTATCTTAATTATTCTTACGTCTCAATTATGTGATGTTACTTCATATGTAACTTTTTTTCAAAATAATATATTAAAGTTTTAAAACAAATCATAAATATTTATAAAATTATATTTAAAAAAAGTGCATGAATCAATTCGGGATGTATTACTTCTTTACCTTTGATCATAAATTTCTAATTCTATTTTGAAAGAAAGTGTCCTCCTAAATAAGCGGCTCAACCTAAATTTAATTGGGGCTCCGATTCGGACTCGAATAATTTTGAATGTCATTTTCAGAATTCTATAATTTCATTGTGTTTTAGTAGTGTTTATGACGATTTTGATATTATAATTGGATTATTAATTGGGTGAGGTTTAGTTAGTAATGAGTGTGTAGTGGGTTGGTTTATAAATTATATTAATAAATTATAATTATAATCAATAATTGAACGCCAAGTATTTTAAAAAATACTTAAAGAGTTTAATTTTAAAACAATTAAAAAAGTGGTCAATTTTGAACACAAAAGTGGATGACAAGGGTATTTTGGAGCCAATAGGTGGATGAAAAGGGCATTTTGAAGCCAATAAGTGGCTGAAGGGTAATTTTGTACCATTTTCAATACTTAAGGGTATTTTAGGCCCTTGTCCGATTAAACTATTGTCGTTAATTAATTGTCACTGGAAATCATTTTGATATAGTGATACAAAAAAAAGGATAAATTACCCTCGAGCTATCTGAAATAGTTCATATATTCCCTTTACTTATTTTTGCAATTAAAACTACACTTGTATTTTATGTTTTGAACAACAAATACTCTTAAAACATTATTTTACCATTGAAATTGACATGACAGTCCACCTAAGCAGTTTAACAAGACGAAAATTCTTTCCTCTCAATAATGTTTTTCTTCCTAGTTCATCTCTCTCGCAGAAAAGCAAAACCACATACACTTGTGTTGCTCAATGGAAATATCCATGAAATAAATTCTATCAATTTTATTGATAACTATTTGTAGTCGTAATAGCAGAAAGCTAATTTTATTATCAATTTAAATTTAATCAAAATTCAATATAAATATCAAAAATCGAAATTAAATAAAAAAAATGTTTCAAAAAGGGACAAAAGAAGATGGCTTAAGCCATAGAGGACATTCATTCCCACATGGGATGACCAAAAATATCTTAATTTCTTTTTCCACCCTTAATTAATACTTTAACCATCTAAATTAACTAATGAATTCATCAATAATTAATTTGGTTTGGTCACATCTCAGTTCAATTTCTACTGCCACAACAAAATATCTGTACCATTAATCAATTTCTAATTCAATCAAGCTAATACTTAATTAAGCTAGAAAAGCTTAATTAATTCGATTTGGTCTTCTAGAAAATCGAATATATAGAGGCTTAAACCATATGACAAAATTGATTTTCTCGATATTATGTATTCTCTTTTATATTTCTATTAATAAGTTTTTTTACAAGATGTTGGACATGACTCATAAAACAATTAAATGTGTGTTACAGCTCTTAGGTCCATGTTCATTTTATGACTTTTAAGTCAAAAATTATTATTATTTAATATATATCTGGTGCAAATAAGTATTTTTCATGACCAAACCTTTTACTATTGATTTCCTATGCACATTTCTGGATAATTCTGCCGTCTTAAAATAAGTGTTATCTTAATAAAAGAAAATGAAGTCTTAAAATATCTGTTCCTTTACTTTAGAAATTCAAGATGAATATTAGTAGTATATTTTTTCAGTAATTCCTTCACAGGGAAAGTTTAGTAAACTAAACATTGTATTTATTAATTTTTTAAGACTTAATTTTTATTACGATAACACTTATTTTTAAACAGAAGGTGACTGTACTGCTAATAAAATACACACTTGTCGAGTTGTAGTAACACAATTACACCTAAACTTTAGTTGCTATCTATGTTCAATTTTACTCGTTCAGTTTAGAAAATTATTTTATACTTATATTACCTTTATTGTAGAATTTGTTCATATATTATTATAATTTTGCATAACTTAAAAGGTATGCCAAGTCAAACATGTACACCGCTCTATATTCTTTTGACTTCTTCAAGCACTCATTTTCTTTTCTTTTTTGAAGTGATAGCATATAAGATGACTTGCAATTTTACAGAGAGTGTATAATTCATGTAATAGTTGAAAAATGCTGCAGAACCAATCAACAAGATTATAACAAGTCAATAATGTTTTCTTAAAAGGACAATGATTTCATGTATAAAAAAGGCAAATGAGAAATGAATATTGACAAGATTATTTGAATGATTTACATATACACATTACATGAACCAAAAAAGTATAGGAATAGTTAGTTTTCTTGTTGCAATATCGTAAACTTTCTATAATAAGGCTAAATTTGCGAGTTGATTTCTCAGATGGTCAATCAATTTAAAGCTAATATCTCAGAAAGTCGCTTTGTCCCCTGTCTGTCCTCATGGAAATGAACATTTAAATTTGTCATTTGAAGACAAATCAAGGAGTAATTCCTCCTGTTATATATTATGATCATGTACAGAATTAAATCCAAGATATTCATGCACAAGTTGTAACCCCTCTAAGCGGAATTTCGTTTATTTAGAGAATTATGTAAAGCAAAATTAACAATGGCTGAATATAAGTGAAACACTGATACTGCTATAGATGATGCAGCAACTCTCTATGTATGCGAAATATTGGAATTTATACTTGTAGGATATTTACATGTATGTCCGGGACTGGATTAATGATTTGGTTCCATAAAACTGAAGACATTCTTTGAATAAGCTGCTGCACCATGTAAATTTTATGTCTCATGTTAAGCTAAGAAGACCAGGAAAGTACCTTAAGGCTTAAGGGCAACAAGATTCCGCGTCCATGAGCACTATCTCTTGAAATATGTGATGCCATCACAGGCCAAAGTTCCTTCAAGATCACCTATAATTCGAGATACACGAACTTCAAGGCCTCTTTGAACTTCTCTAAAGAGAGTTCTAATGCCATCTGCAAACCGTTTGACATCAAAGCTTGCTGGTGTATCAAGTTCTTCTGCAGCTACGACAAATCCAGAAGCAATCTTTGTTTGGACTTCCATCAATTTCTGTCCTGTTGCAACTATGTATCTTTGCAATTGAAATGTTTCTTCAAGAAAGTGCTCTAGCAACTTAGTTTCTTCCTTCGTTTTTCGTATAACTGAACCTTCACAATTTACATTCAGGCCATTCTCATGCTGCATATTACACAACAAGAGGTCATTAGCATTGATGAGTCGAGCAACAAAATAGATCATTTTTCAAGTTAAGGATAATACTTAGTAAGAGCATACCATCCGCTTGCATAGATCATCGATTTTCCCCTGAAGGGACTCGTAACGAGCAACTTGTTTATTCAGTAAAGACATCAATGCACGGAATCCTCTCGTGCCAGATCGTCCATTATCATTGTTTTCACTATTTCCAGCAGGTTCTTGTTTGCTGGTCAACCTCTCAAGCATGACAAATTGCTGAGTCAGCCTCTTGATTTTGTATGAAACTCCAAGAGCATGTAAATCCATCTTCCAAAGTGACTTATTTTTCTTAATTTCGCTATCACATTCTGAAGTTGATGTTCCAGCATTCCGAGCATCCTCTGTGCTGAAGTGTTCTGTCTTAGAAGCATTCATATGTGACACTCCATCTTTCGCCTCACCAATCTCCTTTGTAGGATACTGTAGAGTCAAAATTATGTCTTTTTGTGGGTTATTTGTTCTGGTCTCAACTTTTCTTCCATTTTTTACCTTTTGAGAGGTTTCCTCAGGATGGTTCTTTGTTTCTTGCTCTTTCTCACCTAGTTTTGTCTTAATAAGCGTCACGTTGGACCAAACTGTATGATTGGCTTTGTCCTGCTCTTTTGGACAAGCATTTGCATTGGACTTCTGGGAATCAGGAAGGTGAAAATATTCCGTGAGTTGCTGTTTGAGGGATTGTACTTCTACTTCTCGATTCAATAGCAATGCATCCAACTTCATATTATCTTGCCGGAGCTGAGCTAGATCATGGTCCAGCACTTCAATATGTGACTGTAACCTCTTTGACTCAAGTTCCATACTGAGTAGGCGCCATCGAAAAGCTTCTAACCTCTCATCTTTGAGTCTCAGTTGTTCTGCAAAAGCATCCAGCTCCCGATGATGCCTGTGCTCAACTGCAACACTGTACTTTTCAGCCTCTGATCGAACCCAATTCTCCAAGTGCTCGACATCATCTGTGATTACTGCACAGAAGATTGAAGTGAACACAAAAAATAACATAGTAAATAAACAGAATGACAACTCCATATATTGAAATTCTGAACAATGGAAAGTAGGAAACATATTATCACTAATCAAGATTGATGAATATGCTATGAATGAACATTTGTATTGCTGATATATTATCACTAATTAAGATTGATGAATATGCTATTAACAAAACATGTGTATCGCGAATATGGTCTTACTTTCTTCTTCAGCATCCTCAGTCAAGAATTTATCAGGAACATGAGGAAATAGTTCTGGCTCTTTTGTACCCTCAGGTTGCTCGTCGAGAAGATAATCAGCCTTGTGTGATCTGCTTTTTCCTGTTGGTAGCATCGTTGCACTTGAAAGCATCCCTTTCCCACTGGGAACAACCTCCAACTTCGGACTCATCCGTTTGTACAGCATATTTCTTAGTGAATGTCTCTCATACCAAGACTCTGAAGCTGTCTTCCATCTCTCAGTCTCTAGCTCAGCTTGCTGTCTCTTGGCTTTTGATAATTTGATCTCCTTTAAAAGCATTTGTTTCTCTGTTGTATCCAATTTGGACTTCCTCAGCATAGCTGATAAAATCTGTTCTTTCTGTTCCAAATCCTTGCGCATTTTGACTAGCTCCATCGATAGTTTTTGGGTCATCAAGATAGCCTGCTCCTTTTGCTCAAGTACAGCACTAACCTCTTGCTTTGCTGCTTCAGCTTGTCTGAGCGCACGCCCCATCTCCGCTTCAAGCTGCCGCTGATTAGACACTAGTTCAATGAATGCAGTTTTGTGTTTGGATATCTCATTAGAGTGCCTTTGAGCATCAAATTTCGCAGTGTTCCTCAATTCTTCTGCTACAGCTTCAGCCTTTTTCAACTTCTCTTCAAGATCATGACGTGCTTTCCCTTCATCCTCAATGATCTTATCTTTCGACTGCACAACTACTTTACTCTCCTCCAATTTGCAATCTAATTCAGCAACAAGGGTGTCCTTGTGCTTCTCAACAACTCTCAACTCATTCATAAAAGCACCAATTTGCTGCCTAAGTTTCTTCCTCTCATTAAACCAACACTGTTCTTGTGCTGCATATATGCACACAACTTTCTCATTTGCTTTAGCATCCTCCCTTCTTAACCCCTTCAGTTCTTCGATTTTTTTCTCTGCATTCGCTAACTTAAGTAACAATTCAGACTTTTCATTTCTTGCTTCATACCTCTGTACTCTCCACACAAGCAACCCCAAAAGATGAGCACTTCCTTGAAGCATCCTATTCCTCACTTCTAACAAAGTCGCATCACATTTTTCGGGCTCCGGTAATAGCCCTAGAGCAACAAATGCACAAGAAACACCAAAGAAAATTGGACATAAGCTCTCCCTTCTCCCTTCTGATGTAATCAAACAGGAACTTAAGACACCCTTTTCATCCATTACTCAATTAACCTTCTCTCCCTTGAGAAGACAAAAAAAAGTGTCAGAATTCAGAAACTCATCAGGGCATTTGCCTAAACATAAGCCACTCCTTAATCACCAATTCAAAAGTATCATCACCTCTCACTAAAATTCTAGGGGAAAAGGGATATTTAGAAGAAAAAATCAAGATAACAAAAGAAGGAAAAGGACCCCTTTAAGTTACAAACACAAGAAAAAAGAAAAAGATCCCAAATTTCATTTAGTTCACAAGAGGTGGAACTTGGAAGAACATAAAACATGATAAAGTGAAAGAGACAAGAGCAACTTCTTGTGGTCCAAGCTAAATACTGGAAAGTAAACAAAAGGAAAAAAAAAACACAATCTTATCATCATGTATCAAGAATCTGAAATCACATTCTTAAAAACCTACCACTAAACAATTACAAAATGCAGAAACTTTACTACTATATATAACATCAAGATTCAAGAAAACAGAAAAACTTACAAATCAAGAAGCCTTCTTCTTCAGCTGGAAAAAAACAAGAACCCCACAATTCTGAGCTAACATTAATGGCTCACAGGACAAAAAACAACTTCAGTAATTGAATCAGAGAAATTGGTGGTACCATTTCTGTTTATCCAAATATAATCTGACAGAAAATGCCAAAGGCATGAACTTTAACATTTGTTGAGTCTGCAGAATCAGTTAAAAAAAAGCTCTGCCAGCACAACTGATGAGCAAAAGAATATAAATCAAGAATTCTGTTCCCTGGTTTTCAGTGAAAAATAAAAAAAGGTGACCCAGAAAAGCCCCACTTTGTGTACCCCTTTTGCTCCCCCTTATTTTTTCTTTTTTCTTCAGTTTATGGACTCTGAAAAAGGGAGGAAGCAAAAAAGCTAGATTCTTGGGAAACTTGTCACCATTAATATTAAACAAATTTAGAGAGCAAATTAAATTAAATAGAGATCTCAATTAAATACATAAAAACTACAAACATCTTTATCTTAGCTTGCAGGCCCACAATATATTGCATATTGCCAGGGTGTCTTGGCTGTACATACATCTATGCTTACGACAATAATAATATATTCAGTAAATTATCTTATAAATGAAATTTGATAAGTATAAAGCGTGTATGATCACATTTGTGTTTCTCCTAAAATATTTTTCAATCTATATTGTTCGGATTTATGAAAAATATCACAAGATCTAATACATGTTAAACACTTTACCAATTGCATCACACGCACACTGAACAAACGGAAAAGGGTTTAAAAAGTTTAACTTCATCAAATTTAAATATTTATTTGATAAAATGATAAATAAAAGGGTCCAACTGACAAACGAAATTAACTATATGTCACCCACTCAAATAATATAAGCTGTCAGTTACTTCTACTAATAAAAATAAAATATATATGCACCACATAAAGCTTACAGAAATTAAGGTATACCGAAGAAATCAATGCCTCTTTTATTAATTTTCTTCTATACTACTAGTAGATTGCTTATTCATTATTGTAGGCAAAAGGTCTACATGGGGACCCTAAAAAAAATAAAATTCTCCATAGTTTTATTTTGCAGCAAATTCCACCAGAGCCATTCATGATTTTCTTATTGAAGAGTGATAATGATGTGTATGTTAACATAAAATAAGAATGATGAATTTGGTTTGTTCATTAAATGTGCATGTACCAATTGATGTTCATCAATTTCTAAGGGAGCATTAAAGATTTTATACCCAAAACAATGCAAATTATTTAAACCTATAGTTTTCAATTCATCATCAAATTCATGATGAAGCCACACAAACAAAAAAAACTAGGTCCTCATGGGTCCAGCCAAACTCTACACAAACCCAAGAAAACGCGATCAACGGTTAAATGATTATCATCTATAATTTATATTGCTAGAATTTTTTTAAAAATACTAATATAATTATCGAAAGTCAAAATCATGATGTAAAATTTATGCTGCTTAAACTCTCTAAAAATATTGATACAAGTGTATTAAATCCTACAAAATTGCATTAATTACTTTCAAAGGATCCGATACACGCCATCTACACCCTTCTTGGGAAGTCCAAGTAATTCTCATTCTCCCTTAGCCACAACACTTGAGACTTTCATTGTATTAATTGGTTTCAATAGCCATAATATTGCACATTGAATTTTTTTTTATATATATATAGTTATGTATAAAGTAAGTTTCTAATGAAAGAATATTAGAAAATCAATTGATCTTTTTTTTTTTTTTTGTTATTTTGCTTTTTTTATGATAAACTTTGCACTATTTACGTGTTATTTGCTATGTATTTTTCACTGTCCTCTTCTTTGTACCGTTTATTTACTATCGAAAGCCTTTCGAAAACAGTCCTTCGCTATCTCCACAAGATAGTATTACGATATGTATACATTTTAGCCTCCTCAAAGTCCACCTATGAAATTTCACTAAATACGTTATTTTGTTTTATATAAAAGAATAATTAATTGATCACCCTTAAATTATTAATGGGTTGTCAATATTGGGGTTGAGCTAGTTTATTTGAAGTATTGTTTTTTTCTTTTACCTGTAAAGAAGGAAATTGTTGAAAAAAAGTAGTGCAGATCATGTTAATTATTGGGAAATGCAGAGTTGGAAGAAAAGAAAAGCTAATGACCTTACTTTATTAAGTGTAATTTGTTTTTCTAATCCACAAATCATGATTTTCCCCCTTGGAACATGGGCTTTAAATACATTAATTAGATTTGCAGTACAACTTTAAAGTATACTAAACTAGTAATTATAAATTAATTAAACTTTTGGATCATATAATATAATGTTACATTATAATTAAGCAGACATTTGAGAATTGAGGTTTAAAAAAAAATACCTACATTTGAAGGATGTTTAGGTAGAGAAAATTTTGATAAAAAATGTTTTTAAGAGGCAGAAAAAGGAAAGAAATTAAACAAGTATAAATGTTGCAACTTCCAAGAGTATATATACTTTTATTTTAATTTATTTGTAGTACTACTTTTTTTAGTCCATTTTAGTTTTAAAAAAATCTATAATTTGTTAAATAACATGTTTAATATCATAAAGTTCAATGTTGTTTTAATATATTTAACATATTTTTAATTTAAAACGATAAAATTAAAAAGTCCTTCTTTGTGATATACCCTTTAATTTGTCATTTTGTCATTTATAGTTAATATACCTCTCGTTAATGAAGTGACTCATATATACCCCTACTGTTATACAAATAACTCACATATACCTTTTTCTCTAACGGAAGTGAAAAAATTAATTTCACTTTAATTTTTAATAATATTTTAAAACAAAATATAATCCCATATGGGTATACTTAATCCTCCTCAAACATATATTTTTTTTTATTCTTTTTTGTTTCAATGACTAATTTAAATTTATTATTTTGATGATCAAATTTATTTATGTTTCACAAATATTCTTGTAAAGTTTATTATAGATGACCCAATTTTTTTCCAAATATAAAAACTAAATTATAATATAGCCGAAAAAATAGTTTTAAATTAGAATATAGCAAAAAAATTGTTTACATTTTTTTTGTTACATTAAGGAGTAAAAGAAAAAAATAAAATAAGAATAACAAATTCAACGATGATAATCAAAGAAGTCAAAAAAATAACTTATGCATGAAAAAGATTAAAATATACCTTGAACTTAAAAAGATCATATATACCCCTAAATGATTTTAAAAAATTGAAGGTTAAAAATATAAATTTAAAACTAATTTTTTCAATATAAAAAATTGAAACAATATCATCCCCAGTTTAACCCACCAACTTATACGAGATTGGAAGGGAATACTAAGGGGCGTCAATAGTTGTACTAAAAAATATAATTATGAGGCTAGTATGACTAAAATCCACGGCTTCAAGGAATTTTCATGGCACTTTAATCACTAGACTAAATATTTAACTTGTCTCAAGAGGTATCAATGCTTACCTATGAATTTACTAAATTAAAATTTAACCTCTATATATAATGTAATTTTCCAACGAAAGTGTGTCGCTTGACACCCCTTAGACAAAGGTGGGTAGTACGCCACTTAGTGGTTCATCCTTTAATCCTTAATGTGAAACTTTTTAGCGTAGATTTATATTTAGTTAAAATTCAATTCTAATGCCAAACATCGAATTAGAAATCAAAAACCCGATCCGACAAGAATATATGCAAAGGTGTAGGGGGTGTTTGGAGGTTGGGGAAAACAAGTGGATGCTTTTATGACTTAAAGAGGTAGGATCCATGGACAAGGGAGGTGAGACTAGTTGGAATTCGGAGCCGAAATGGCAAAAGAAATTGAAAAAAATTTCAAAAGGGTATATCAAAAAACTTTCTAACTAAAACGGTAAAATCGCTACTGATGTAGCGATTTATTTGGCCGACGTTTGAAAAATCGCTGCTCTATAAGCGATTTGTACAAATTTTTTTTTAAATTTGAAATCGCTGCCTTGCCAACGATTTGTAAAAAAAAAAGATTTTTTAAAAAAGTTATTATATATCGATGCCACCGCAGCGATTTTAGTTAATTTTTTTTAAAAAATTGTATTGTAAGTTGCTGCTCAGACAGCGATCTTACCTAATTTTTTAAAAAATTGTGGATAGAAAATCGCTGCCTTTGCAGCGATTTTACTCAATTTATTTTTTTACATGATAAATCGCTGCCTTTGCAGCAATGTTTGGTGGAAAATATATTTTTTTTAAAAAAAGATGAATTTTAGTGATTTTTAAAAATAATATAATGAAATCGCTGCCAAGACAGCGATTTACTATTAAAATAATAATAATATTAATAATAATTTAAGTACAATCGCTGCAAAGGCAGCGATTTACTATAAAAAAATTTAGTAAAATATTTACAACACAATATTAAAAGAAAAAAACTAAAACACTTACATTAAAAAAAATGTAACTAAAATCGATGCAAAAGCAGCGATTTACATCAAAATGTAAAAAAGAATTTTTTTTAACTTAAATCGTTGCATCAGTAGCGATTTTACTGTTTTGCTTAGAAAATTTTTTGATATACCCTTTTGAAATTTTTGTCAATTTTTTTTGCTCTTTAGACTCCGAACTCAGACTAGTTGTGTCAATGAAGGATGTATAAAAATTGAAATATAGTAGCAAAATGTATGACGGAATGAATAAAATTTTTCATCATTAATTATAGATTTGAGGCCGTTTGAGTTCCGAAATTAAAAATTTTGAATAAAAAACAACAATTTTCCACCCATAAATTATATGAGACGAATTTGTCGTGAACTTAGATAAGAAGGATCTAGAGTTTAAAAATAAAGAAATGACGAAATAATTTTTTTTAAAAGATGAATTTTCAATATTAGGTGTAAATATTGGTAATGGGGGATTAATAATATCACATTTAAATTTTTTGACTTTAATTTGTATTAAATGTCATTATTTTAATGATGTTCTCCTTCAAATATCATTATTTGTAAGATATCTTGTTCTAAATATCATTATTTTGAGAGAAAAGGCATAAAGTCACCATTGAAGTTGTTTCGAATTTTCATAAAGACACCTTAACTTTGCGACTATCCTATTATCCCACCAAACAATTTTGAACAGATGTTATTATACCATTTTTCAATCAGCCCCAATTTTTAACAAGCAAGTGAGTTCACACCCTAATCATTACATGACACGTGTTAATTAAAATTACAATTTTTTTTCATTTAAAATTTTTCCTTTATCTTTTTCTTTCTTTATTTTTCTCTCTCTTACTTTTAAATTTTCATTTTGATTTATCTTAAATTTCATTTAATCTTCCACCCTCCACTTTCATCCCTTCATTTTCTTTTTTTTTTCTTCACCTCCCAACCCCCCATATCAAATTGAAACTCATTTTCATTTTTTTCTTTTCTTTTTTGTTCTTCTTCTCCATTCAAATTTTTATAAAATTCATACTATTATTTAGACTTTATTGAATTATTAATAACAAAATTAATTATTTTTTTAAGAGATTTAAAATTTTGATGGTATCATCAACTACTCATTTCATATACATTCAAAATTAGAAATGATAATTTTAAAACTAAAGAGAGTAAAACTAATAGCAATTAAAAAAAGAAGAAGGTGAAGTTATGATAAAAATGACATTGAAAATAAGAAGTTTCAATGGATGGAGATGAAAATCAATTTCGAAAAGAAAGAAGAAAGAATGAGAAAAATAAAAAGGAAAAAAAGTTAAAATAATAAAAAAAATAAGAAAATATATTTTATAACAAAATACTTATAAAAATAAAATTATATTAGTTATTTTAGGGTGTTCACTCTCTTTGAGAGAGTGCACACCACTCTTTTGATGAACGAAAAATGATGCAATTATATCTATTCAAAATTGTTTAGTGGGGTAATAGGACGATTGTAAAGTTAAGGTGTCTTTTTAAAAATTCGGGACAACTTCAGTGGTGACTTTATGTCTTTTCTCTTATTTTGATGACATTTACGTTGTTTTTATGAAGTTTTGCTATAAATATTGAGAATTTTTTTATTTTTTGATATTTATTTCAAAAGTGTCTAAATGAAAAGGATCAATTGATTTTGAGATATCAAATAGTTAGGTAAGAAAATAGAAAAAGAGAGAAAAAAAATTTCATTTATACCATTTGATGTATGAAGCTTTATAATTTTAATTATTTCAAATGATAAGCTTTCATTATAAATAAGTGCTATTTTTAAGCCATTTGATAAACTTTCCTTATTAAGAAGTGCTTTATTTTTAAAGTTCAAATTGAAGCTCAGACATTTAGCTAATAATATAGCATTTCATAAATGGCCTAAATTAAAACAAGATCCTAAAATTCACAAAAGGCTGAACAAACTCAAGTAGAAAGAATCAATTTTGGGAAATTTCTTATTTGTATTTCATGAAAACTGAATGTATTTATTCGAAATTAACAATTTCGACACAATATATATATAGAAAAAGTCACCCATGCATCTATTTTAAGGGTTACTATCACACTTTTTATATCTACTCATTTCGATATTGCGATTCGTTTGAACTTGAAAATGTGTATGTTTGCCTCACAGAACTAACTCATGTCATTAATAAGGTCTTAATAAACGTCCATGAAACATTTCGACCAAAAATAAGGCGAGATCACGTATCATAAAAAATTAAAATCGTATAAACTTGAAAATGCGCCTGTTTACCCCTCGGACCAACTCACAGATACTTCCAATTTGTGTTGTTCCTTCTGGTTATTGTTGGCCATTGGCCAACTCATCCAATTGTAACATTTCTAAGGCTATAAATTTTATTCAATGAACTGTTTTTTATTTTTTATTCTTACAAATCAAACTAATATCTAGTGAGAAATAATTTCCTTATTAGAACAAATATATTATGATGTAAAAATATAAATTTATGATTCATAATTTTATAGTTTTTTATTTACTTTAAAGGACAAAAATTAAAAACTGACGTGAGGGCGTTGGGCCGTCAGTGTTATTTGGCCCACTGGGCCATGAGACGCAATTTACAGGCTTTAATTGTGTTCATTCTTAGGGCAAACATTTTTGTTTTATTGAGCAAAATACTTGTGGATAAAACAAAAATTGTACTATTATTGCCTAATAATTATTTATGACTTAAATATAATTCAGAAAAATGTGATCTCATTTTAATTTGTAAAGTTTTTAAATTAAATTATTTAATTTGATGTAAATAACATGTCACGTAATTTTCTCGAAATTAGTAAGATTGCGTACTAGATCAGCTAGTCTTACATTTTTAAATATTTGATATCTGAATTTTACTAAAATTAATTTTGATGGAGACATAAATTTGTCAAAAAAAATTCATATTAGTGAATTTTCGACGGTGAGGTTTGGAATCTCATAATTATTAGTGAGGTTTGAAAGGGTGGTGTGCATGTCGATTTATCCTAGCTTATGAAGGTGGATATTCAACTCAAGTAACACCATATATACAACAATTACAGTAGCGAAAAAGTCATGTTGAAACAATGATTGAAGTAAATTAGGAAATAACATATAATACTAATATCGAAGAATAAATTAATAAGAGAAGTGCTTGTGTCACATATCTTGTGATCTTTTTTTTGTGCCATATTGTTTACATTAATATTCAGTACTTAACCATCAATCAACTTCCATCACCCACTCTCTTAATGTAGGACCAATCTAGGAGGAAACAACATGCACCAAATTTGGTTAAATCAGATCTTGAAGTTAATGTTGGACTTAAGTAATATTATGGTATTAATTATTAAGCGATTTAAAAACTTATCTAGGTTTTTATACATCTTTGATATGGACCGTAGAATAATATTCACTGCTGAATTTAGTTGGATTAAATTTTTTTTTTATTTTTTTTTCTTTGACAATCATATGATATTTGAGTTAATTTACGTAAACCTCAACTAATTTCATAGAATTTCTCCCATTTCCTATCAACAACATGTACTATTCACCGAAAATCATCAAAGACTTCTTTTCATAACTTTAAAGTGTTTTATTCTAAAATCTAAACTTCCATATGCTTTATTCAACTTAGCTATTGGATGTGAGAAAAGTTTTATACAAAAAAAAAAAATCTATGATAACCATGGATATTTTTTTGTTTCTGATTTATTTCATATCAATATTAAAGTTCGATTAATCTAAATTCATGTTACAATAAGACTCATTAAAGTGAGAAGTGCACCTTATAAGAATTAATTTTTCTATACTCAGAATTCAAACTCGAGAAAGATCTTATTCATCTTATCACATAATAATAAAAATCATACTGAGAGACACTTAAGGAATATAACTAAAATTAAGAATTTCGAACAGCTTGCTTAGGAAAGGAAAAAAAAAACACAATAAGAGCATGTTTGAACGAATTTATAAGCCAAAAATCATAAGTAAAGATTTCTAACATATAACTCACAACTTATTTGTTACTGACATAAAATAAGCGTTTAAAAATATTTTTAATCTTCTTTCAAACGCTACAAAAATAATTTAAAACATTTAAAATAAATCAATCTAAACAAACTCTTTTTCTTTCAAATAACTACTCCTTCATGTAAATAATAAATGTGATTTTCTAGGAAATGTGATGCGTTTTGTCCAGAACTCCCACATCATTACACAGAATGTAGAACAAGGAATCTGTTGGGTACTATAAAATTTCAGACATGCCACATTTCAAAAGCATACCTTTCTCGGCCTTTTGGCTAAGATCAAGTGTAGTATCTGTTCTTATCAGTTTAATATCTGATATGTGAGTCATCGATTCACACGATATTAACTCAATTTTTTAAGGGGGAGAGTCTGTCAAGGTAGCTTGCTATCTNTTTTCTAATTAGGGATGAACATCGACTGATAAAGGAGAACGTTGTTGACTAATCTTAGGCTCCCTCCTAACATAGATTTCAAGTATTGTTGACTTGCTTTGATCTATATAGTAATTTGGAACCCTTAAAAAGTCGGTCAACGATTCGTCATTATATATAATTCACTCTCCAAAATTTACTTGTCTTTGTGATAAAAATGAAGTAGGGTATTTTTCGGCTATAATCAAATTATAATCGTACTGTTTATACCCATTCATTTATAAATTGATAAAATAAATTTATGATATCGGACATTTATTGGATATTTAGCATTGTGTTTGTGNAAGATCAAGTGTAGTATCTGTTCTTATCAGTTTAATATCTGATATGTGAGTCATCGATTCACACGATATTAACTCAATTTTTTAAGGGGGAGAGTCTGTCAAGGTAGCTTGCTATCTAGGCTCTCAAGCGTCGCCCATGCGTTGCACTATTGCACGGGCCTGGCGCACCCCACAAATTCAGTCCAGAAATTTTAGTTATTGCGACCCGTAAAAGCTCAAATTGCTTTTGATTTAATCTTTAATCTTAATCTTCAATCTTGATATTTTCCTCTATATATTCAAAGATCATGTCTTTAATAAGGTTCAAATGTCACGTATAAAATCCTAATTATAAAGTAAGTCATAAAACCTGAATTTGTGAATGAAATGTGACAAATTCTTGTGTCACATATTATACATTGTGTTATCAATTTATTTTTTTCATTCGTTTTCGGTACTTAGCCATCAATCAATTAGAGTTGGGAACCAAAATAAGCCATAAAAATATAAAAGTAACTTTAGGTGTAGAAGATATTTTTTTTAGATTGAAATGAACAAATATAGAAGACTTTATGTTGTAGGTGCTATCGACTATGTATAAACGTCCTTAAATAGATTTTTCAGAATAAAATAATAAAAATACATAATGGACTATTTTTTCCGTTTTAATGACATATCAAATCAATATAATTTATATGACAATACTGAAAAAGCTTCTTCAAGACGTGAAAAATATTCTTCTTATAAAGTGTAGTTCCACTTTATAAAGTGGAATAAAAAGTTTCACTTTATAAAATGGAATAAAAAGTTCCACTTTATAAAGTGGAAGAAAAAACTCCACTTTATAAAGTGTAAGAAAAAGTTTCGTTATATATTAAAAATAAACGTTATGAAACTAACGGAAAACGTTTAAATTATTGGATATAGTGGAACTTTTTCTTCCACTAAGCTTATTTTAGTTACTTACTAAAATAATGGCTTATTTTGGTTACTTTTATATTTTTGTGGCTTATTTTGGTTCTGTAGGACCAATATAGGAGGAAACATCATGAACCAAATTTGGTTAAATCAGATCTAAGGAACATCTGCATTAAAGCTCAATTAATCCAAATTCATACTACGCAAGACACATTAAGGGAGAAGTACACCCCATAAGAATTAATTTTTCTTTACTCTAGGTTCAAAGTCGAGATAGCGGAACCATAACCTTTTATGATAATAAATACACCATATCAGGAGACACTCTAAGAAATGCAATTAAAATTCAGAATGTTGAACAACTTGCCCGAGAGATGGAAAAGAATATAATAAGAGCCTATTTGATGGGGCTTATAAGCCAATAGTCGTAAGAATTTCTTACCAATGAGTGTCAGCTTAAAATAAGTCAAGCTACGTATTCCTACGTTGAGACTTGTTTTGGGAAACCATTTAAGATTATACCAAGCAGGTATCTGAATGATATATGAGCATAGTTTTGGGAACTTGAAGCCAAATAAAATCTTGATGCGAAATTTAAAAAGTGTTACAAAGTATCACTTGTTTTGGGACTTTGGTATCTGTTGTATATTACAATCTTTATATCTACATATTCCTGCATTGAGATTTGTTTGAAATTGAAAACGTCTCTGTTTGTCCCTCGGGATCAATTCACGCCATTAATTAAGTCGAGATCATGTATCACCAAAAATGCATGAATTATAGTACGCGAAAACGGTAAATTTGATTTTTCTCGCATTAAGGATCATTTGAACTTGAAAATGCATCTGCTTGTCCTCGGGACAAACTCATGCCATAAATAAGATTATAACAAATGTCCATGAATATATATATAAATATATTTACTCCAAACGGTATAAAAATACTTGAAACATCTATAATAAGTCAATCTAAATAATAGGCGCTACATATGTTTTTCTTTCAAATAATAAGTACACGTGAAAAAATGCAGTGAGTTTGTCCAAGACTCCCACATCATTACACAGAGTGTATTACAAGGAATTTGTAGGCTACTATAAAATTCCAAACTGGCCACAATTCAAAGCATACCTTTCTCGGCCTTTTGGCTAAGATCAAGTGTAGTATCTGTTCTTATCAGTTTAATATCTGATATGTGAATCATTGATTCACACGATATTAACTCAATTTTTTAAGGGGGAGAGTCCGTCAAGGTAGCTTGCTATCTAGGCTCTCAAGTGTCGTCCATGCGTTGCACTATTGCACGGGCCTGGCGCACCCCACCAAATCAATCGTAAAGTTTAGCTATTGCTGCCCCAAATTGCTCATCTACTTAATTTTATGTCTTGATATTGTACTGTAAATAGTGAGTTCATGTAATATCTGTTTGAGTTCTTGTACAATTTGTCATATTCAAAGTTCTATTGGATCTAAAATGGTAAAACAACAATTTGAGTTATAGTCAATTTCTTTCGGACCAAAGAGGGTTAAAACATTAATTTGAGTTTTGATACATCTAAATAGATAACGTATCTAAATCTCTACAATTAAGGATGGAACTAAAATCTCCTCAGATATGTAAATTCAGTAATCACAATGCGCCCTTTGTCTATGAAAAGTTCATTTATTTCTACTCCTAAAAAAGATAATATTTTCGCACTTCAAAATTTTGCAGATATAATGTCTATGATGTGCAGATGCTATGCTTGGCAAGGTCATTTACCCTGTAAGAGGGTCCAATTACAACGGAACAATGTTTGGGGGATAATAATAGGTAGATTCAGAATTTGAAGTTTGTGAGTTCTTATAATAACTTGTTATTCGACTATAGGGACTAGGACATCTATAGGTTTAACGACTGATGGCAACTAATGAGATCAACTTTAAAGACCAATGGTCTTAAATATGCAATGTATGCTTTTTACCCTTTTCAACAGTCTCACAAATCACAATTAGTGAAGTTTGGAAGGATAACACGTACATAACCTTAGTCCTATTTTACGAAGGTAAATAGTGTTATAAACCCAACAAATAGATTGTTATCAATAAATGTTCGACTCAAGTAATACATAGGACAAATAGGTGAAAGCAATTATAATTTACAATAACAAAAAAAATCATATTGAAAACAATGAAAAAGAAAACAGTAACAATAAATAATATGATATACAAGGTAAAGGAAATAATATGTAAACAGTAAAAGTATAAACTCATAAGAGTGATAACAACAAACTAGAAAAGAAACTAGATAATTTAATTATCTACTAATCTTTTACCTTAATCTTCAAACCTCTGTATTTTCTTATATATTTAAGATCATGTCTTTAATAAGCTTCAAAGTGTTTCATGTCATATCTAATCCTAATACTTAGCCATCAATCAATTTCCAGCACTCTCTCTCTCTGTGTTGGACCAATATAGGAGTAAACAACATGCACCAGATTTGGTTAAATCAGATCTAGGAGTTAGTGTTGGACTTAAGCAATGTTATGGTATTAATTAATTGTTAATTAATTGTTAAACGATTCAAAAACTTAGCAAGGTTTTGGTACATCATTTATATGGGTCATAGAGTATAACATCCATTTTCGAGTTTAGTTGGGACTCTTTATCATAATTTTTTTCTTTTGATAATTATGATGAATGTGTCAGTTTACGCACACTTCAACTAATTTCATAAAATTTCTACTATCTGTTTACCAAGAATTAGTCAAAGGCTCTTCGTCTTGACTTTAAAGTGTTTTATTCTAAAATCTTTACTTCTCTTATGCTTAATTCAACTTAACTATAGGGAAGTGGGAAAAGTTCATGCAAAAAAAAACAAAAAAAACAAACTATGATAACCATGGATATTTTCTGTTTCTCATTCGATTTTGCATCTATATTAAAGTTCAATTAATCCAAATTCATGATATGTAACACACATTAAAGGAAGAAGTATACCTCATAAGAATTAATTTTTCTTTACTCAAGGTTCAAACTCAAGATCATAGAATATATTTTATCCATCTCACCATAACCTTTTGTGATAACAGACATTATTATAAGCCAATAGTCATAGTAACGATTTCTTACCGATGAGTTTCAGCTTATTTTTGTCAAGCTTAAAATAAGTCGAGCTAAACTTGTTCTAAGCATGTTCCTATTTCAAATAACTAAAATAAATATACTTTTCTAGTATATGTGGTTTGTTTGTTTAGGACTCCCACATCATCACACAGAGTGTATAACAAGGAATCTGTTGGGTACTATAAAATTTCAGACAGGCCACAATTCAAAGCATACCTTTCTCGGCCTTTTGGCTAAGATCAAGTGTAGTATCTGTTCTTATCAGTTTAATATCTGATATGTGAGTCATTGATTCACACGATATTAACTCAATTTTTTAAGGGGGAGAATCCGTTAAGATAGCTTGCTATCTGGGTTCTCAAGTGTCGTCCATGCGTTGCACTACTGCACGGGCCTGGTGCACCCCACCAAATCAGTCGTAACGTTTTGCTATTACAGTCCAGTAAAGGCACAAATTGCTTATGTAAAATTAAAGAATAAACTTGTAAAAGAGTGATAACAACAAACTTGGAAGAAAACTTCAATTATCTTTAATCTTAGTTTTCAATTTGATTAATTTTCAAAGTTAAATTAGATAACAAAGTTAAATTAGATAACTTTAATTCGATATTTTAAATAAAAAAATTATATATTAAAAAATTATATGAAAAATACTATAAACTGCAAATTTTTGCATATCAATATATGATGAAAAAAACACAATTTAAAATTTTAGTCGAAGTTCTTACAGTTTGACTTTAAAAATAGAAATCATGACAAACGATAGTGGACGAAAGCAATGGCAGAGCCAGAAAGTTTAATGAGGAAATTCAAAATTTGATATGTAAACATACGAACTAATATAGTGGGAGGGGATTCGACATCTATTATACATACCTAATAAATAATTTTAATAAGATATAATAGTAATATTTTTCCGCAAAATATTTAAGATCATGTATTTAATAAGCTTCAAGTGCTTCAGGTCACATCTAATCCCAATGATAAAGTAAGTCACAAAAACCGAATTTGTGACAGATACTCGTGTCACATATTATACATTGTGTGATATTTTCTTGTGGTTTATTAACTTTTTTTTTTTTCATTCGTTTTTCAGTACTTAGCCATCAATCAATTTCCAGCACTCACTCTCTGTATAGGACCAATATTGGAGGAAACAACATGCACCAAATTTGGTTAAATCAGATTTAGGAGCTAGTGTTGGACTTGGGCAATGTTATGGTATTAAACCATTCAATAACTTTTCTAGGTTTTGCTACTTTATTTATATGCGCGGGGTAGGGTAACATTCATTTTCGAATTTAGTTGGAACACTTTATCATGATTCTTTTTCTTTGATAATCATGATGTTTGTGTTAGTTTACGCACACTTCGACTAATTTCATGAAATTTCTACTATCTCCCACGAGCAACATGTAGTGTTCACCAAGAATTAAACAAAGACTCTTTCTCATTACCTTAAGGTGTTTTATTCTAAAATTTTAACTTCTCTTAATGCTTTATTCAACTCAACTACAGGAAAGTGGAAAAAGTTTATGCAAAAAAAAAATCTATGATAACCATGGATATTTTTTGTTTCTCAATTTCGATTAATCCAAATTCATGTTACACAAGACACATTAAAGGGAGAAGTACACCTTATAAGAATTAATTTTTCTATACTCACGAATTAAACTCAAGACCAAATATTTTATTCATCTCAACATAACCTTTAGTGATAATAGACACCATATCAAGAGAAACTCTAAGAAACGTAATTAAAATTCAGAATGTTGAACAGCTTGCTCGAGAGGGTGAAAAGAACACCATATCTGAATGGGCTTATAAGCCAATAGTCATAAGTAAGGATTTCTAACAGATGACTTTTTAGCAAATTTTTATTACTTTGGCATACGTAAGTTCTTAAAACTATTTTGATGTACAAACACTTGAAATAAACGGTTCTAAACCCTGTTTCTATTTCAAATATACTACATTCAAAAAAGAAATTTACTTTTCTAGTATTTGTGGTGCGTTTGTCCAAGACTCCCACATCATTACACAGAGTGTATAACAAGGAATTTGTAGGCTACTATAAAATTCCAAACTGGCCACAATTCAAAGCATACCTTTCTCGGCCTTTTGGCTAAGATCAAGTGTAGTATCTGTTCTTATCAGTTTAATATCTGATATGTGAGTCATCGATTCACATGATATTAACTCAATTTTTTAAGGGGGAGAATCCGTTAAGGTAGCTTGCTACCTGGGCTCTCAAGTGTCGCCCATGCGTTGCACTATTGCACAGGCCTGGCGTGCCCCACCAAATCAGTTCAGAAATTCTAGCTTTCGAGGCCCAATGTGGTCCAAAGTTGTGCTTAGGTCTGGCCATCTCACCAAATTATCCTTTAGAATAATATATATGCTTGGCAAGGTCAATAGAGATATCCAACATTTTAAGTTTATGAATTTAAGTTAAACTGTCCATTATCTCTGCTGAGAGTATGAGAAACCACTTAAGATAATATACCAAGCAGGTATCAGAATAAATGTGCAGCGAGAAGGTAGTAGAAGTATATGAGCATAGTTTTGAGAAAACTTGAAGCCAACAATACATGTTAAAGTATCAACAGTTTTGAGACTTTGGCATCTGTTTTCATAGTACAGAAAGATAATCCAAGTTGAATGAGAGACCATTTGAGAATTGATCTCTCCAGCATGGCAGTAGCAAAGAGGAATTTATAGCAATAACAATCTTGAATCACATCATCAAACTATCAAGAGGAGAGCCATATCCTATCCTACAAACAAATTGTGACTTGCTGTAGAAAACACTTTTATGGACCGACTCCGATCAAATAGCAAGAATGCAAACTATCCCTAATAACTCAACAAGGCCCAAAAGTGCAAGGCAACCATTGTATCAGATTCTAATTTCGATTGTATAATCAAATATTGCTTGATAAACTACTGTATAATGCATATGCAGTTTGCACTCTTTTGTTAAATCAAAAGGACAGTACATTCAAATAGTAGAAAACTGAAACCTCCACAAATTGCACATACCATCATCATGTGCTCGTTGTTCTAAACTCCAAAAAAGCTGGAGATCATCGTATTTAGAAGCTTCAAAAAGCACCATAACATTACACAATCACACGTCCAATCGCTACTATTGAATCTGCAAAAGAAAGAAGCAACAAACAAGAGCAGCCTCTCAATCACAGAAAACGTCTGCTTCATGCAAAGTTCTGCCGTTCCAAATTCATTCACATTTTGTTTTCCCTTTGATGCAACATAAATGGGAAAGTCAAAACTACAGGTTACTTTCAACGAATTTTACAAAGTTCACTGTAGAAACAATGCTTCAACATTCACACAAATGGAACAACACTTCAAATAATAGATCAAATCCTGGTTGTCATTATCTTTGGGTACAGATGAAAGTTAATACATAGATTACATGGAAAGAAAGAAATCAATTCCCCTTTTTTACCAGCAAAGTATCGTACAATTTATAGTGGTTATCTGCAAAGATAACACAAATATCTTAAAAAGAAAAGTTTGCATATGTCATAATATCCACAGAATGCACAACTTAAAAACATCACATTAATAAAAAGTTGCTTAGAAACATATCAAATCGACCCCATACTGAGAAAAAGACTTCAAATTTGACAGAAGTAGCTCGAGTGACAACGGTGAACACATGAAGTAATTTAATCATCTTTCAGTGGAAAACATCTATTCGTAGCGATAGATGCAAAAACACACAACACAAGTAGTATCAAATTTCAATCAAGCATCGATGCATTTGAAGCCCCTGCAAACACACAACCAAACTATGAACAAAATGGTGCAGACTATTAAATCCAATGACAAGACAACCCAAACTTGTTTCTTCCAAACTTTCTTAGCTTTTTGATGCCCTCCTTCTCCATGAATCAATCCATTCTTTTGCATAGTAACTGAAAAATCTCTGCTCAATCTGATCCCATCATCCGAAACATCAACTCTCTTCTCACACATCTCATCATTCCTCTTCTTAAACTGACCGAAAAGCCTCTTCTTTTTTAGCTTCAAACTACTCGCAGCATCAGCAAGCAATGGCATTGACCCAATTTTCTTCCCTTTAACAGAATCCAAACTCGTGCTTCGTCCATGATCCAGCTCACTCCTCGGGGAATTAGAACCCTCATCCACACCAAAATTTGAATCCAACAGCTGATGAAAAACAGGATTCAACTCTCCCTGAAAACAATGCGAATTCAATTTATCCAAACGCTTCTTCCCAGAAGATCTCTCAATTACTCCACGAAACGCCTCTTCAACCCCTTTGAGAAACGCAAGACCATCTGATTTGTCAATTTTTTCATCGAATATGGCGAAAAACACATATGGGTTTTCAATCAGGAACGTGTATGTCCTGTTTCGGATAGTATGAGAGAAGAAGGCATGCAAAGGAGGAGTCTTTTCAAGGCATTTCAAAGCTAGGGATCCAAGATCGGCATCTTTTGAATTGATCTCAGCAAGGATAGTTGTTCCTTTGGCAACACAAGAGTAGTAAACCAAATTCGGATCTGCAATCATCGTTTAAATCATCCAAATGAAACAAACATCCAAATCTCAACCAGATTTGAAAGATTCATCAATCAGAAATCTGATTGAAGAAAATGTAATGAAATCTGTAACCAAAAAAAATATGAAAAAGATAGAAAATCAAAGATAGAGATTTGATTGGAAGATTCTTGATGAAGGAGAGAGTTAGGGTTTGGGAGAAAAGGAAAAAACAGGGATTGTTCTCTCGGCCATGGAGAGAGAGAGATGGAGAGAGAACAATCTGTAATCAAACTTTTATTTATTCCACAAATAAGGGATTAGATTTATTCAGAAAAAAAAAAGAGATGGAATTACACTAAAATCTTTTTAAAAAATATCTTTTGGTAGTTTTTTATTTCAATTTGTATTTTTACTCCCAAAACTAATTGCTACCCAACATTATTACTCCCTTCGTTTAAAAAAAAAGAACTCTTTTTTAATTCAATTTCAAAAATTATTACTTCTTTTGAGTGCTTCAAGCAATTTACTGTATAAGAGTATAACCTATTAAGTGGTGCGCATATAATTTATCGTATTGCATCTAATGCGATTATTTGCGTTGGTTCTGATCCCATCTTCTCTGAAAAATCCGAAAGCTCTTCTTTGTGGCGATAATACAAAAATATCAAGTTGGCGCAGTCGTCTTTAACTTTATTTTGATACTTATGGGCCTCTTGAATTCTCTTGTTCCCTATTTCTTTATAGAATTTGTGGAATATGGCTTTTATTATTTGTTTTCTTTATTATTGATAGAAATTCTCTTGTTAAGACCCTATGAATCAATTAAAACCTCAGATTCATACTAGAACCACGTAATAAAATTGAGAGAATACATACCATCTTATTGTAATTGTGTTCGACGATTTATTATAATTATGTTCGATGATTGTGATTGTAGCCGATGAAACTTGTATATATTGATACAACAAATTTAAGTGAAAGCATATATCGAATTCAAACATAAAATTTTGAGTTAAAAGACAAAAAATTGTCATAATTCATGTTGGTGTAAACCAAAATGTTCATTGAGCAAATAAAATTAATTGGGATGATGTTTTTAATATTTTAATCAAATTGAGTCAAATATAACATAACTTCGTATTATTTTTTGTTGACTTTCTATCCGTTTGAGTCGATTAGCAATTTTTAAAAATTTCTTAAGAAAAAAAATTATATGTTTCCTTAACTATATTCTTTGTATTCCATTTTATAATATGCGCAAGAAATTAATTTTTTTATTAAATAGAGAAATTGTTTGATTACTTAAAAATTATACTTATAGATATTTTATTAATCTATCAAGCAGTCAATCACGTATTTGTATAAAAAGTTGAAAATTGCAACATATGCTAGTTTTATTATAATTTTAAATATCTAAATTTTTTGAACTTAAGAATTAAATTGATAATTAATCTAAAATTCCTAAAAGAATAAGTCAAATTAAATTCTGTATATATAATAAAAAAAAATTGAACTAGATTTGTAGGGCTGTACCCGTTAGGGAAGCCCTTTCAAAAATTCTCGACGGCCAAGGCAGAACCGAGGCCGAAGAGGGGGTTTGGAAATAGTTTTCAACCAGCAATAGACGCGCCTCGGTAGAACCTCACTAGCTGCGTCATTGCCCCAAGCGCAAAGATAGTTTTGTTCCAATCACCCTCCTCCCAATTTTATAATCATCCTCTACTTCCTTCTCTATCGCTTCTGTCGATGTGGGACAAAAGCAACCGACACCAACAGACAATTCTATATTATATATAATTTTTTTAGAGTTTCACTTGGCCTCCCCATGTGTCCACTTACGTCTCACTAACCTTCTATTGGGATTGGGATTTGTATGGCTCTTTTACTTTTACAATTTTATATTGTTTCTTTATGATGAGCAAAAAGTACAAAGATAAATGGGTCACTGGGGTACTTCACCATAATCATACAACTCACCCCTCCGTAAAATCAATAATTTTTTTATTTTTTTTTGTGTTTTCACTCCATATAAAAATTAATTTAATTCACTCGATATAAGCTTTTTTATGTCATTATATTAGCGCTTAAAAATCAAATTCTATTCGCTGATTAACATAGGAAAATAGTGGCCCTTTGAAGTGGCCATGAGTCATTATTCCCAAAACCTAACACTTACTTTTTTTTTTATGTACAAAACCTAACATGAAATGAAATTATATTTAAACTACACCCACCTAAAAAAAAATGAGTTTATTAATTAATTAACATGTTCAATTATTGTATCTAACTAAAATTAAAAATTCGAAAATAATTCTAATTTCTAAACAGAACAGTATCTCCTCAAGCTAATCATGTTCAATTTGAATAATAAAAGTATCTCAACTGTCAATATAAACATGCTTTATGAAGCCATTAACTCAAGCTAATCAATCATGATCAATTTTAAATATTGTTTTTTTTTAAAAAAAAAATGAGAACAAATAATCAATTGACCTTAAACTCAAAATTCTTTTTTTTTTTACATGTTTCCACTCTTCTCTCAAATGAGCCAGTTCTTGGTGTTCCTTTTTGGTTTTACTCCCTCACAAACAGGCTTACATGTCTTTGGAACTAACTTGATCTCTCTGAATCAGAAAAAACCACAAACATTCCGCGTCCAATGACAGTAGCTAATAGCATCAAAAGCTCCGCGAATAGTTTTAATGATGTATCTCATTTGCATTTCTTTCTTGATAAATCATCTGACATATGGAGGATCCATAAACGCCCAGGTGAAGACTTGCTCGTATTGAATGGCTGCATTTTCCCAGGAATAGTCCCGTCCCATACCTCTCTTCATCAATCCCTCCCAAGATGACTTATGTTCTGCATAAGTTCCAATCGCCAGCTTCAGTGTCTGCAAGCAGTGGAAATAACAGTAAAACTACGTTATGGTACCAAAAAAAAAAAACGATATCTCCATCTGTATTCAACTGGTATCAATGATGAAACGACTTCAAACACTCTCCTCCCATCTAAATGCTCAATGAGCATTAGATGTCTCGGTTTAGCCCCAACCAAACAAGAAAACACAAACTAACAAATCAGTGACTGCTTGTACAGAACATATACATAACGAAACGAACAAGGAAACAGAATAAACAACATGCATTTCTATGTTAAAATGAGTAGGTAAAAACAAGAACCACATCAGGAATAATTTGACAAACATTTGAAACCATCCATCGATAATGGGGATACTTACATCAAGCAACTTTTCACTCGTTAGAGGCGAAAATGTCCACCTGTTAATTTTCATAAATAGAAACATCAATTAGATTCTATCAACGGAAAGTTGGCACAAGTGAATAAAATTCAGCAACAGGAATGGAAAATATTTGTGCATCTCTTATTGGTAATGTTACGATTACAGTTTTCCATTTATGTATTTAATAATAAGAACCAAGCTCCAAGAAGGATAAGAGCCTAATAATTGACAATAGTAACATATATACTTCTAACTCCAACTAGATAATTAACCTCTTTATATGGACATTAACAACCCTACTTAAATTCAAGGGAGAAAAGTTGGTAATTTGGTATAGTGAATTTGCAGCCCACAGCAAGTCCAAAGCTATCGAGCTTAACATTCTTAGTCTCCATATAATTCCGTTCAAGAAGGACAATCTAGCCTTAAAAATGAAGAAGCAGGAGAGGCTAGTTGAGTAATGTGATTCTAGTATAAGCAAGATACCTGAGCTCGCACAGAAATTACATATACAGTTACAAAATCAACAGCATTTCAAAGAAAAGACACATACCCGGTACCTTCACCTTTTCCTTCTTGAGCATATGGATTAAAATCCTTCACTGTGTCCTAAAGATAAGGAAGAGAAAGTTAAGGGCATGAGCTTTTTCATTTGAAAAGTCATTTCTATATATGAAAAAAAACAACTCACTCTTAGGCCCCCAGTGCTATGAACAACAGGTATGGTGCCATATCTCATTGCATACAATTGGTTTAGGCCACACGGTTCGAATCTTGAGGGCATCAGTAGTATGTCACATCTGCACAACGCAACATGAATAAGTCAGCCTAATAAATATTCAGTAAGCATTTAAATCCATCATCAGACCGTCTGAAATTCAGAATTACCCTGCTGTTATCCTATGAGAAACTGGAACATTAAATCCGACCCAAGCACGAAATTTGTCTTTAAAAAGATTCTCTGTATGTCTCATCCAGTCTTCATATTGTTTCTCACCAGATCCAAGCATTACCTGAACAGGGAATAGATAAGTAAACTCAACTAAAAAAACACTCTGCAGAACACTTGTCCTAGAAAAATAGGATGAACAAACATATGCTCCAGAATTACTCCTGAATACAATAATATAATTTGCAACATTCAAAAAAAACAATTTTTCATGAGGTGATGAACATAATAGGATAACTCTTATAAAGATAACCTGAACTTAGAATTCTGGTTCCCTACCCATTTCATAAGTTCTCACTACCTAGTTGGAGTTCAAAATTTTCAGTTACCTTTTCGAAAATCTCTCGATAAACTGTATGATGAACTGTATAATGAAATTTCAATTAGAACACACCACGTAAAAGGTTTGGTCATCAATTTTACTAAGCAAGGGGGCATGAAGGAAGAGAATTGTAAATCCAAGGTGCATAGTAAAACAAGAAGGGAAAACATAATTGTCATAAACAATCTCAAGGAAAGAAATTTCAATCAACCAAGCCAAAAGGTGAATACAGTTATGAACTATTGGAAAGACGAAAGACTAGGATCTTCCAATGTTTTTCGATCAGACTCAAAAATGCTGCATCAATAATCATCTTTAAAAGAAGATGTGGGTGGAGAGTCGTACAAATTGGACATCATTCTGCATAAGTTCTGGAATTGCTGACAGGATTATGTCAACACCTTTCTGGTAGTCCAGCCTTCCAATAAATCCAATCTGCATTATTGGAGTTTCACATTTTCTGGTTAGAGAGGGAAGAAATTTTCTTCACAATTCAAAGAAGTCAACGAAACTCTCACCAGCGGACAATCGGGTCGAATTGGAAGGCCCAGTTCCTTTTGCAGATCAGTCTTGCACTGAGCCTGTATAAATTAATTGGAAAGTTAGCTGAGACAATTTGAGCAGTGGTATGTAGAGAACAGATAAAAGAGAGTTTGCACACAACTGCACGTAGAATAAACATGAAAAGTAGGTAAATGCTATGAATAGCCACTCTGTTCTTCACAAAGGTAATAAGAAAAATTTGGAATATATAATTATACTCTCTCTTGTTATAAAATAACTAACTAACAAACTTATATTAATAAACTAAATCAAAACTAAGAACAAAAAAAGAGAGTATAATATTATATTCCAAACTTTTCTTCTTATTCCTTTGTGAAGAACACAATGGCTATTTATAGCCAATATGAGAATATAAACAAAACATTTGGCCATTGATAAGCTATCCATTTGGCCAAGTGGTTACACCTCAAACATGGATGACTCCACATGTCATCATATTAATAAAGCAAATGATGACTCTTAAAGGATGGCCCACATGGCATCCATATAGTTTACAACACTCCCCCTTGGATGTCTATGTAAATGAAAAATTGAAAACAAATATACATAGACATTCACAATATATTTTACTTGCTGCCTCATTAAAAACTTCTCTAGGAAAACCCAGTAGGACAAAACCTAGACTAAAAGGATAAAAATCCTAGAAAAAGGAGTACGAAAAATGACACTACAAAAGAATCTCACGAAGAGATTCAAGATCTGATTAATCCTGATATTCATGAAGAGATCAGTGAACTCGAGACTCAAGTGAATGAAGAACTTTCAATAAGTTCTACGGGTGATGAGATAAATTTAGATCGATCGAAAATCATAGTTGATAATGTTTTCGCATATAATGTTGCACATAACATTATGCAAGACAGTGAGGATCTTGAACCCTTATCTGTCGAAAGATGTCGACGAAGATGTGATTAGCCAAAATGGCAAAAGGCAATTCAATCAGAATTAGACTCACTTGCTAAATATGAGGTTTTTGGACATGTAGTCCAAACCCTAAATGGTGTAAAATTAGTTGGCTATAAATGGGTTTTTGTGCGAAACGAAACGAGAGAAATGAAATTGTAAGATACAAGGCACGCCTTGTTGCGCAAGGATTCTCTCAACGACCTGGTGTCGACTATGAAGAAACGTATTCACCAGTTATGGATGCAATGACTTTTCGATATCTCACCAGTTTAGCAGTTCATAAAAATCTTGATATACATCTAATTGATGTGATTACAGCTTATCTTTACGGTTCACTCGATAATGAAATTTATATGAAAATTCCAGAAGGACTTAAAATGTCTGAAGCATATAGTTCAAAACCTCGGAAAATGTGTTCAATCAGATTACAAAAGTCATTATACGGCTTAAAACAATCAGGGCGCATGTGGTATAATCGCCTCAATGAGTATTTGATAAAACAAAATTATATAAATGATGTTATCTGTCCTTGCATTTTTATTAAGAAAACAATATAAGGGTTTGTTATTCTTGCAGGTTATGTTGATGACATCAATCTCGTTGGAACTCTAGAATAGGTCCAAAAGACAATTGAATATCTAAAGAAAGAATTTGAGATGAAAGACATTGGAAAGACAACACGTTGTCTTGGTCTACAAATTGAACATTTAGCAGACGGGATCTTCATCCATCAATTTTCCTATACTAAGAAAATCTTGAAACAATTTTACATGGACAAAGCACATCTATTAAGTACTCCAAATGATTGTACGATCACTTGAAGTGAGTAAAGATCCATTCCGACCTCAAGAAGAGAATAAGGAACCTGTTGGTCCTGAATTACCTTATCTTATTGCAATTGCCGCACTTATGTATCTTGCTAATTCTACGAGACTTGATATAGCATTTTCTGTTAATTTATTAGCAAGATTTAGTTCTTCTCCTACACGAAGACATTGGAATAGAGTTAAACATATATTGCGATATCTAAAAGGGACTAGTGATGTCAAGGTACCCACAGTGAGTGCTCTTTGAAGACAATGATGCATGCATAGCTCAATTAAGAGGAGGCTTCATAAAAGGAGATAGAACGAAACATATTCACCGAAATTATTCTTTATACATGATCTCCAGAAGAACGGTGATATTGATATACAACAAATTCGTTCAAGTGATAATCCAGTAGATTTATTCACCAAATCTTTACCGACCTAAACTCTTGAAAAGATGGTACAAAAGATTGGAATGCGAAGACTTAAGCATCTGAATCGTGATCTTTATCAGGGGGAGTGAAATACGTGTTGCACTCTTTTTTCCTTAGTCTAGGTTTTGTCCCACTGGGTTTTCCTAGAAAAGTTTTTAATGAGGCAGCAAATAAAATGTATTGTGAATGTCTATGTGTATTTGTTTTCAATTTTTCATTTACATAGACATCCAAGGGGAAATGTTGTAAAACCAAATGGATGCCATGTGGCCATCCTTTAAGAGTCATCATTTGCTTTATTAAAATGATGACATGTGGGGTCATCCATGTTTGAGGTGTAACCACTTGGCCAAATGGATAGCTTATCAATGGCCAAGTGTTTAGTTTATATTCTCCTATTGGCTATAAATAGCCATTATGTTCTTCACAAAGGTAATAAGAAAATTTGGAATATATTATTATAATCTCTCTTTGTTTGTTCTTATTTTAGTTTATTAATATTAGTTTGTTAGCTACTTATTTTATAACACAAAGGCTTTCTTCAAATTGATTAGCCAAATACAAACTACTATTCTCCTAAAGTACTTCTAATAAAAAACACTTTCCAAAAATAAGAAATTTCTGGAAGATTGGCCAAATAGGCTAATAGCTCTTTTCTCTAGGTGCACTTTACCACTTAAGTTGCAAAATTGTGAAACTGAGAAAGCTTAATTACCTTTCCGGAGAGGTCATTGATGGAGTAATGCGAAGCAATATGCTCATCTGTCGACGGGTTCCAATCATTAACATCTATTCCATTAGTAATTCCTGCATAAAAGTAGAGATAGATTAACTAGTAATTTCTAAAGTTTAGGGACAACGGAAATGCATAATGAAGGTCATTAATACAATTAGCGTTGGCTCTGGTCATGACTTTTAACAAAAGTTAGGAATCAACTAGAAATGAAGCTAACGCTGGTCCATAAGCTTCGTCAATCAACATATATCTTATCAAATTACAATTCGCGTAAGAGGAAAAGAAGAATATCAGAAATCGCTCATAAGAAATCATCTAACAGACGTACCATTAAGAACTGACTGTCTACTGCTCAACAGCTCATGTAGCCCATATCCCCCTTCAGGAGTTGTTATTTCCCATGAGTATCCCTGCCACCAAAACAAAAATTTAGAAAAGGACAAGTAACTACAAAAAGAAAATAGGAAGAGAGGACTAATGCGATATTTTTATACACTCAATAACAATGCTCAACAATTTATCATGATGTCATGTAGATTATCTCACGACGAAATAGAAATTTATGAACCATAATCAGTTATATGCTTCTGAATATTCTTCGAATAGTATACAGAAGTGGAAATTTCTGTATTGACCTGGCTAACTGTCAGTATCCGATCAGCAACTGAGATTGCCCCTTTCAAAACGTTCACTGTTTCACCAGTGTCAAGCGCATGGGCCCTTGCCCATGTGGGAAATATCCATTCAAGTGCTCCATACCATTGAGGAGGCAATCCCAAATTATTGTAGGTTGCTGCAGGCTCCACTCCCTATGCAAAATATCAAACAAGAGACGATCTATGACCATGTCAAATACTGATAAACTCAAGATGCAGATTACTTCAATACATGCCAATGCATAACTTGAATTGCAGACAGGACTATTCAATCACACAAATAATGATTAATTACCAACAAGCAATACGACCAGAAATATGGAATATGGATCCACTTCTCATAATCTACCAACTCCTACTTCTAAACCAATCAGAATAAATCCAAAAATATCAAACTGACCTAACAAGATTAGGCTGCTACTACCCTTGATGGATACAAACTGGAGTTGGGGTCTCTTAGTATAACAGAGAAACCATCCATCATGGTCATTTGGTTAGTTTCTAGACCAACTGATTCATTTGGAAATTCCCACTCATTTTGATCCTATAAACGTAAATAGGACGGATGTATCGAGCAAACACATTTACATGCAAAATTTACATCTCATGCAGTTAGAAACCAATATGATCTTAATGTCAAAAGGCATCCATAAGGTCAACCACACCCCCAGCCCTGAGGTCTTTTTAAAGAAGGAACTGATAATCTAAAGCCAATTTACAATCACCCGGGAGAATGTTCATTTTCTCCTTTAACTTTCCTCCATATGGAAAGCATCTTGAAATTGTTAATCAAACAGAAGCTTAGAGTTCCAAACATGACATATCCACCGAATGAGATACATTTATATTCCTGCCTTCCTGGAGCAACCACTTCCCAGAAATTGAGAATCTTAAATCAAATCACAACTTTGTGAACAGAGAGTTTATCCCATGTTCAAGTAGATTCACTTACAGATTCAGGAAGTGAACGAGTAGAGTGATTAAAGACATCAAATTCAAGCCAACAATACTGACATTGTGATGACTAAGAATCAAGTGGCTCAGAAAGAAAAACCATGAGGATCTTACAGTCTGACCAGACAATATAAGCCTATTACTTAGAGTCATTATACTTTCAAATACAGTGGAGTCTAGGAGACATTAAACAGATGCAAAACTTACTGGTAGTCAGAACACAATGTCATAGAAACAGGAAGAAGTAAACTAGGAAAGTACCTGATGTGCAATGTTGTGTATTGCGACAATACTACGAGCATCCTTGTAAACACCATAAGGACGATACTTGGCTGCTAAAAGTCTGCATTGCGAACACTTGAAGATCAGCGAAAGGATACTATCATAAACTGGTTAAAAGTAGTCAAAAGCACAGACAGCCAGAATTAAGCTATTTAGCAGCACGTTAGGTGCTGCAGGTGAATGGAGGGAAGCTGTTTCCAAGGCTACTTTTTATGTAATGTGACTGGCATAGTTACATGATAGTGTGTATAAAATTCTCACTAGAGGACCATATAATAACCAATCACTCAAGTCCGGACCTTAAAAAATAAGCAGAACAATCAAATAACAGTCAATCATAGTAACCAGCTTCCTCACAATATGAATACCTAAACATGAAAGCATTTCAATTTTCACAGAACTGATGAATACTAATGTACTATGATTTTTCTTTTTCTTCTATTTTTCAGAGAAGTGTATTTATACATTACCTTATACTTTATCAAAAGCCTAAAGAACTTTGTGATGAAAGGTAAGATAGAACTAATATAAGATTAAGCAACTACAGAAAGTGCAACATAAAATTGATAACAACATCTGCAATACTGACACACAAGCACTATTGTGCAATGCATTATGAATCTATATCTTCATTTTTTCATGTATAGCTATACATCTACAGACTACACCCTTGTAAGGAACTTCTCTAAAAAGTGTTATTGTAAGAATGTTCAGAATGTCACAAGCAAAAGAAGCATTGAGATGCTCTGTGTTCAGTTAAAGATCAAAATAAGGTACATCAAAAATATAAATAAGTCAGAATATTTTGTTAACATACAAAGGAACCAGGGAAGCATGCCAATCATTAGCGAGAAACAAGCACTTCTCTCCATAAGTGAACCCTCCCAGTGGAAGAACCAATGGCGCTTCACATGCTGCGTGAGAAAGCAAAGTGAAGCGAAACTGCTTACCAAAAAGATAAGGAAATATTATCACTAGCCATCACATTAAACCATATAGAGATGTGATCATCATGCATGAAAAAGAGTAATATATTACCTGATTATCACCAAATGCACCATAAATATCACCATATGGCGTTCCAGGTCTGCGGTAAGAAGAGTGGTCCACAAATACCTGATAACAAGAGCAGTGTACTTCTTTACTACTAAATCATAACTATGTACTTAAGAAGAAACATATCTATTGAATTGAAAAACAGACATATACAACTAATTTTATCATTGATAAAGTAGGCTGACATCCTAACAACCATAGTTGGCTTTAAGTTGTTTGAAATCCTCCTCGAGTCAGTCAAGTTGATCTCCAAATAACAAAAGTGAAATTTAAGAAGTTTGCAAACATCATCCTTCAGTCAGATAGTCCTTCGGTTGATGCAGCCAGTTAATCATTAGAGGGGCGAGAGAGGAGCAAAAATAAAACTGAAGAATATACCACCAAGTACTTTATCCAAAAAGAATAATTAAAAAATAAGTATGGGAAAAGAAAATGTACGCAAAATGCTCTTACCCAATCAACACCTGCCCTGTATTCATGGTAGAAGGCTACTTCCTGTGCATCACCAAAGCAATGGACCGTGGCCCGCACATCAAGGTCAACAGCATTGGCATATTTTTCATCTGAAGGACCTCCATTCAAATACCTAGGTGAAACGACCATTACACGATGACCCCGAGCAGCCAGTGCCATTGGCAAAGAGCCACAAACATCTCCTAATCCACCAGTCTTAGAATATGGAGCTGCTTCAGCAGTAACAAAAATGATATTGAAAGTTAACTTGATTGGAGTTTCCTCCATCTCCTCAGCATCCTCACTCAAGTCATCTCTATCATTGGCTACAATATCATGAGATTCTACCATTGTTGCATCACCTGCAACTGAATTGAGTGTGCACCATTTTCATTTTCTTTTAAGGCAAAACTAGAAAAAGGAAGTTCCTTCAAAACCTAGACTGTAAGCCCTACGTTACATATTTTGGCACAGAAATACATCAGGTGTATAAACAATTAGTGACGAGACTAAATAAGTTCAGTAAATGAGTTTAAACTCGGGGTGTTTCTTCATATAAATTTATCTTATATATTTTTAAAAAACACCATCTTCAGCTTCATACAATGGACACGGAGAAAAACTACCAAAAGATAAATGGACACATACAAAGGCAATGTCATGAGTCCTGTCAAGCTCATGATCCCATTCCAGTCTAAACCTAATTTCTTGACCAGACACCCCCTATTTTCCACCAATCGCAACCTATTCTAGCTGCAGCATGATAAGTCTTTCACCAGCAATAGAATCAACAATTATACACAAGTTTGAAGCATGCAAGCACTAACAAACATCAGTATCACAGAGTGGAAATCCACTAAAACAAGAAGCTGGTTGAGTACTTTTTTTTGGATGATAAATTAACTAGTCAATTAAGTAAAGTTCCAGAACCTCGCACTGAGCGTCACCACAAACATCAAATAGGCAAGCATTCTTTCTGTCATATTGAACACCAACTCATCTAACTCTCAGATATCATGCTTACCCTCTAAAAATCCAATTACTATGAGAGACACTGATCCAAAAGTTTAAGCAATAGGTATTAACCATAACCATATAGTTGAATTCTAACATCATCCCTGAACACTAGGAACAGAGCTCATATAGTGTAATTAGCAAGCTAAGTGTTCCCAGCCCCTGTTCACCTTCATCAGATACAAACATCAGCATAAAGCCGTAAACAAAGTCATATGATCACTTTAACCATCAGAAGAGCGAATGCGCATTTGACAAACTACAAAATACAGTGTAGCTCTATCCATTGAGCAAAGCTTCCAATAACCATCCATTATTCGTAGAAGTTGAGGTTGTTACTAAAATTAGCTACATGGGGCATTGTACAATCAAATAGGGAACTATGAATTATGACATCTTAAAAAACAGATTTTTCACTAATTGGAGCAACTTGACAACCGTTCAAATACAAATTTAAAAAAAAAAATAGTGAATGTTAACTTCGAACTCAAGAAAACAAAAAGGGGCAGTACCAGAATGTGGAATCAATTGAAAACCAACAACAGAGCCGGAACCATCTCTCTCAGGACCCAAAAGAAGCCCTTCTGACACTTTCTTATTTTCAGCAATTGATGAACCATCTGAAACACTACTTGTAACACACAAAGATTGAACCTTTCTGTTTCTTCGTCCCTTCAACAACCAAGAAAATCCCAATCCCACTTGTCTTTCTACCCTCAAACCCTTCACAACTCTCCCTGACACACATAAACATGACTTATTGCTAAGATTTGTGGGTGTTCGAAGAGACCCCATTTGGTATTGACACCTGCTGTAAAATCAAGAACCATGTAAAGACAAAATCTTTCAATATAGAAAATCTGAAAAAGTGAAAAAAAGCGAAAATGAAACACTCATTCTATATTATTCTAACTATACTATAGTACTAGTATAGGATCTGATGAAGAACACAAGTACCTAAGAAGAGGTGGATGGATACATTACTCAAAACGACATCATTTTAGTATTTGGAAGAGTTCTGTTTTGTTTGGGAATATGTAAATGGACAGTTAGCGCGAAAAATCTTGCAGAGCCACAAGTGGGGATTCCACTATCACGGGCCCGTGTAAATATCCCGTGAAAATTTAGCACTATTTTAGCATAAACAATATAAAATATTATAATGTAGGATGATAATTCTAAAAGAAGAATAAACTAATATCTCATATGAATTTTAGTGAATTATAATATTACGTGCGGCTATTGCCTTTTTCCTTTTTCTTGATATCGTAGTTTATTAGTATTCTAAAGTCGAAATTAAATCAGAGATCTATATTTTAATTATTTTTTTATTTTTGAGATACAAAGTTATTTCTTTTTTCTTTTTGGTCCATATATCGTTAAGAGTCTCAAGAATTTTAGACTGCGAATTCAAGTGTACAAGTGAGGTCAATGTGCATCGGTGGAAATATCATATCATATATATATATTGAAAAATGGGAAGAAACTAAATATAACTAATAGTGTCTCTATTGAAAGTATAAAAGGCTCGTTGGTATCATTGATACAAACGAACGTGACCATAGTTTGATCCGGTGCATCTAGAGTCTTCTATCATGTGTTCACTTCTGCTTAGGACAGTAAAAAATAAATTATTTTTATTTTAAAAAAATTTAATTTGACTTGGTACAAATTATTTTATCGTGGCTGAAATTAAATTGTTGTTTAAAGAGAGAACGTCCTCCATAAATTTATGATATTGCGTATAAACTTTTTTTCACTTAACACATAATGAATTAATACATATTTTTACTCTATCAAATTGCTTCACCATGAAAGTTGATAATAGTATGATTCATTGTAATCACTTTAAGTTTTATCTACTCATCTTAAATATTCAAATTTTATACCTTCATTTCCCTTTACTTCCTCCTAAAGCCATAGAACCAAATTTTTGGTCCAATTAATGGTGAAAAGTTGATTCCTTCCTTCCTCTCTAATTTACTAAGCTGTAAGAAAACACATAGCTTTCACATTTGAGGTATACACTTTTTAGTTTTAATTAGTAGTATTACTTTTTTACGAGTAAAACAGTTTGTTTTGTGTAGTAGGATTTAATTGAAACTTTGATGTTTAATCGTAGTTTTGATGAATAGAGTTATTCGATATATTTATTGGTGAAAGTTTATAAGTACCCCATAAAATGAAGCATTTGTTAGTGAAAGTTTATAAGTACCCCGTTAAATGAAGCCCACGCAAATCGATGAACACCTATGTAAATTAAACAAAAATAAAAATTAGCCACAACAATACTATGGATGGAGAAGTATCAGATGAGAGTTTAAAATTGTGATAGTTAGATGAATTTGAATTCCGTTATAAGTTGAATATAGAAATTTCTTTTCTTTTCAAATGTCTCAAGATTTTGAAAGAGTGTCATATAAACTACGTTCGTCGTATACAAACAATTGATAAAGTAGTATTAAGTCATACACTTCAAAAATAAAAACTATGTCCTAATTCCAAACAAGATTACATTTATCATATATTACATCGATTGCAAAAACTCAAACTTCATATATATATATTTAACCATCCAAATTAAATTCAAAATAGGATACAAAAACAAAAACAATAAGCTATTAGCACGCAGCATTAGCATTATTGATCAGTACTTTATTAACCACCAAAATATATATATATATATATATCAACTAAAATTATATCTCCATGGATGTGCTCCTAATGGTGAAGCTCGATCATCTCCACTTGATTCCGGGCTGTAAGTTGCCATCCATTTATTAGCATGTCCACTACAGCGATTCGCGGTAGTTTTTGGGCTTGGGCTTCTTGAGGCTTGATAGATTGCTGTTGTACTTGCCCCTGAACTTGATTCAAGGCCCAAACCACAGTGTGGCCCCTTCCTTTTCGATACATTCCATTGGGCGGATGGTGGGCTACGATGCTTAACAAGGCCTTGATTCCTCACCTTGGCTTTTGCAGACTTAGTTGGGGTCATGTAACTAGGGACATTATCAAATTTTGAGTGAACAACCTTTCGGGCTGAGTATGGGCTTGTTTCAGCTTGATCAAAAGTGTGATGGGCTGAGTTGATGGTCTCCGAGTCCAATGGCCCGGTGATTAGGTCCATTTCAACTGTCTTTTCAGACATGTCACTTGTTGTGGAAGGTGTCACATAGGAGCTGTCTCTTGGCACAATGTGTCTTGAGTATTGGTATGGTTGCGAAGCCATCCATCGCTCCAGCCAACTCCATCCCCATCGTGACTTTTCGCGCTCACTTCCAAAAAATTCAGCGTCCTCACCATGTGGATCAATGTGCAATAGTTGTTGTTGCTTTTGCTGTCAACACCAATCACAATAGTACCACAACATTAGAACTTATCAATTAACAAAATTTTATAATTCATTTTTAACAACGAGTTGATTTCTCAAATGGTCGTTACTCAACTTATAGTAATTCCAAAAAAGTGAATTTTTGAGATAATAACTATTGTACGTTTAGTACGTTAGGTAGATAAGGGAATAGCAAACCTGATAGGCATAGGCATAAGCAAGAGCTCTTTCCCTTTTCATTTCTGCATCGAATTTTCTCCTACTGCTCTCTTGGATCTTATCCATGCTTTGATTCCTGTTATCCCAACCTTCTGTCCCCGACTTCTTAATGGGGCTGGTGTGTTTGTGTTGTTGTTCTTCAGCAGCGTGTCTTCGTGCTTCTTCTAGCTTGCTCTCGAGCCTTTCCTGGACTAACTGGAGCCTCCTTGCTCGTACTCTGCCTTGTACACGTACTAATGCTTGCATACATCTCATGGTCATTTGTGCTTGTTTTCGCACATTATGTCCTCTCACTAGTGCTTGCAGCCTCACCAATCCTTTCAGAGCACGCAAAGCACGTCTTGCCTACAAAATCAGTAAAATTGAGTAACATTACTAACAGATAACATAAAACAAAAATTTGTCTAGGATTTTATTTTACCAGATATCCCCTGTAGTATGACTGAATAAGCGTGGCAGCCCTTTCCTCTGTTGACTGCACGCGGCCATAGCCACCAGCTAATCTGACGACTTTAGCAGCCGCGTGAGCAGCTGCAACAGCTGCCTCAGCGGCTGCAGCCGTGGCAGCTGCAACAACAATGGCATGGTTATGATCCTCAGCCACAGTAGACGATGAATCAACGTTACTCCCTCCATTACTTATAAAATCTGGAGAACTCCCTACTGGAAAATGTTCAAGTGACACCACTTCAGGAGGTTCAGGTTGCTGCCATTTACTGTCTAATGTTTCCTTCTGAAAAAAATGACACAACAATTAAACCACCTCAATCATCGTGCCATTAATCATCGTTTAATTAAATATTAAAGATACGAGATATGATTTTTTTTTGACAAGAGAGTGTAACATTCAGAGTGATGGTAGTGAGTCATGATGGAGAAGTAACGTAAGCAGCACATGTAATTATGAATATAGGTGGGGAACATATAGGTGGAGTGAAAGCTAAAGGTCATGAACTCATTTGGTGTAAGGGGGACCAGTAGTAATCAAAACTTGAGTAAATAACTGTGCAATTTGTTTCTTAATGAGAAAAAAGTCTATAGATTGCAGCTTCTGATGTTGTAAGCCATATGAGAGATACTCTTTATTGTAACAATAATAACTATGCATCAACACCAAACAAATTAATGTCCGCTCCATGAATTCTCACGGATGATATGACACAGAGCAAGAGAAGCTAGTGTAACTATAATATTGCTATAATTAGCATTTGTCTTATAAATAGTAAATAAATCCTCTTTTAGGGAACCAAAAAATTATCATGGATTAACATAAGACAAGAACCCAATATTAGCAAATCAATGATAATTTGGATCGTAAAATATCTAGCTCTAAAATATACTAGTGATATCAAAATTCTGTTTTTCTTCTTCTTTTTTCTCTGTATTGATCTTGAAGATCATAAGACGAGAGTAACAGAGTCAGAATTTTCACTAAAGAGATTTAAGATATGAAAAAACGAAGAAGTACATATATACGAGGTGTTCGAATGAGATTGAACTAACCTTCTTATCAGGTGAATCTTTAGGAGACTGTTTAAAAACTTTCTTAACAGATGAAAACCAACCACTTCCTTTCTTGCCCATATTCAGCCAAAAGAATTGACCTTTCTGTCGCAAAAAACACACATAGATTCAACAGATCATAAGCATCAAGACGACGACAACAACAACAAAAAAAAACAGAACTTTCTCAAATAAGGTGAAAGAAAAAGTGAAAGGAGGAAAAAAATAGTTTGGTGATAATAAAAAGAGTAGTAAGTGCAAACCTGCTTATTTTGCCGTTAGTATTTATCATTCTCACGGGGTCAGATCAAAAAGAGTAGCTTTCCTATTGTTTAGCCCCTATATATACAAACACTACTACTCTCCTCTTTTATTACTACAAAAAAAACATACAGTTGGCCTCTTCTTAATTACAAATCTATACTCCCTCCGATTTCAATATATTTGTCTTATTTTGATCTACTATATAAAAAAAAATTATAAATTATGTGTGGTTTTTCTGGATATCAGTATGAAAATTCGTAGAAAATTTATTTTACTGTATATTTTCATACTAATATCCCATGTAATTCACAATTTTCTTATAGTGTGACTTGATCCAAAATTTCACAAAATAAAAAATATTTTTAACGGCAAATTACAAAAATCACATACTTTTAAGGTAAAATTACAATTTATCTCTTAAAAAGTTAATAATCACAGAAACTTCTCAAACGGATACATTAATGGATGGTCTGGATACACTAATGGCCAAAAAATTAAAAAGCGTTGATACATTAAAAAGAGGATCGGATACATTAATGTCATTTTTAACTTAAGAGGAAAAAAAATTTGGAGATTTGTGAAACTTATAGAGAATAATGGTAATATATAAATTAAAAGGTGGGAATTCTGTAATTATTTTTATTTTTAAATCATATGTCAAATATAAGAAGATTTTCTTATAAAACATTCTTTTAAATTTTTAAATCGACTAAAAAAGAAATATTGTAAGACAAATAAATTGAGAGGAGGAGTATTATTTACACTATTTTTGCCCCTATTCACGGGTCTTTGGACATTCATTGGTTCCTCCTGAATAATAAATATAAGCACTTAATATTCATTTATTGTAATTTTTCTCTCTTTCTAACAAACATGGTGTTCGGTTTAGTTCGAGCGTATTTCGATTATTTATGGAATTGATTATATTATTTCTTTTTTCTTCTTGTAAAGTTTCTTTTCTAATTTTTAATGATTAGAGAAAAATTTGAAAAAAAATAATTTAACCAACTAAATATATATAAAAAAAAAGATGTATTTTTAGACGTGATTCTTGTAACTTTTTTCATAACAAAAATTACTTTTTTTGTTTCATTAGCTGATGCCTGGTATGTCACAAGGTTGGGTGTCAGTACATTTTTTTTAATTGATAAATAAAGAAGACTTTTTCATTGATATATATATATATATGTTTGAGATTTACGTAGACGAGTACTGCAGTGAGATGAATAAAAGTTTTTTATTTATAATTAAAAATCTCACGTTTAAGTCTTGGAATTTGAAAAAAAAAATCTTGTTAAGAAGTATGTCTTCTTAAATGAGTCTTACTTATATAGCGTGAATCTAGATTAACTAGAGGTCAGCATGGATATCGAACGCTAGATGAAAACAAAAACTTTTAATACACAAGTTGAGAGCAGGAAGTACAATTGTCTAATTAGAAGGTTCACGGGCGTGTGATAATGACATACAAATTATGTAAATTATTGTATTTTGTTCATTAGTAACTCCTATCATTTGTTAATTACTTAATTGGCCTAACCATCAAATCACTATGTGTATATTATGCAGTTTTAGACGAAGCACGAGTAAAATATCAATTACTATATACACTTATTGTAGGGATCTTAACTAATTAACACTAATTGAATTACAGGGAATTGTTGGAGCTGAAATAGATTAAAAAAAAATTAAAGGTGTGATTAATATTAGTATTATTAATTAGGTAGATGAGATGAGGGTTTTTTTTGCTTGCATTTAAAGTGACATTTTTGTTGAAATATTAGGAGGAAAATAGAAGCTTTTTATGGTGCACCTTCCTTAATAATCTCATGATTGTTTGTTCAAATTAAGCTTTGTGATAACCCCTTTTCACCTTAATATATATATATATATATATATATATATATAATATTTCTTTTTTACACATTAATTATTAATTTAAAAAGCAAAGTGAATTTGAGTGGTTGAAGTTTGTTTGGTAAGAGAAAAGGTTTCCATATGCATAAATGAACAAAAACTATAAATAAGGAAATAATAAATAAAAAAAGTTTTCAAGTAAAATATATGTAATTCCACAATTGTAATAACGTACAAAAATAATTTTATCGTTTTTACTTGTCATAAGTCATAATGCATATTTCAGATGTGTTTGGTAATATATATAACTAGAAAATAATTAGCTAAATTAATGGATATCATTGGGTTGTTCTTTTTTTATACTCTTGTTTTATTTTTCTCTCTGGTAATGATTCCTAATTAAGAAAAAAAAATTAACTGTCAAATAGTACTAATTACTATTACTATTACATTTATCAACGTGATATACCTTTTTTTACTAATTGGATAATATATGCAAAAGTAATTCGTAATATATATGCTAATTATTTTTTAAAATATACTAATTAAAGGAATAATCAAAAGTATCAAAAAATTCAACATTCTTTTATAAATTCTTTAATATTGAGTCCTCTCTACCTTTGCATCAATGACATTTAGGAGCGAATTTACGGAATTTTGGCGTACTAGTCGATGGGGTTCGTAGGAACTCACTCCGATTATAAATTACAACAAATTATGTGATCATATTAAAATTTATAAGTTTAATTTTATGAGAATTCATAACTAGACGGGTGGTTGATTCCGCGACAAGAAAAGGATCCCTAAAGAACTTAGTTTAAATGTATTTTTGTCCGATTACTTATATTATTAGAAATTCGTAAATTTAAAATTTTTAATTTGATTTTTAATTGACCCTTAGTTCAGAAATGATAAAATAGAGGATAAATAGAAAATGAAGTGAAAGTTTATTCATTTTTTGACAATAATAGGTAGGCTTCTCTAATTGGATGAAGCAATATTTGTCCTTTTAGTTTGCCACATATCCTACAATGATGAGTTAAATTATTTATGAAAATATTGTACTGGTGTTTTAATTTTAAGACTATAGTAATATATGACTAAAAAGGCAAATGTGATTTTATTTTAATTTAGATTCATATTCGCTCCCCTATGAATTCGAGTGTTGAATGCAATTCTTTTAATAATAATATTTAATAATATCAAAAAAAATGCAATTCTGACTTTTATTTGGTTCCAATTTCTGGTAAACTTATTTACCACATTTTTTTGTTCAAATATTCTTTTATATAAAAAGAAGATATTTGAAAACATTGAGATATGAATAACAAGGAAACAAACTTACACAAGTTTGGAAGTTGAATCAATTACGAATTTAACTTTTGAAATTGATTAGTTATCCATAATTAACAACAATCTATATGGTACTATTATATAAAATTAAAAGACATATATATTGTTCTTTTAGAACTATCATCCTCATAATAATAATAGTTTTTCGGTTCTCTGAAATTCGTGTAGCTTCTGTTGTTAATACTTGAGATAATCAGGTTTGTTATTTGATCATCCTCCTAATATCTTTTTCACATGAATTTTGTTTCTATTATTTTTGGAGAAAGAAAAAAACTAGTTTAAATCTTTATATGAAAACATGTTTGTTATTTTTTTTCAAGTAATTTATTACTTAGAAATTAGTTGATTTCGAAATAATATGTTATTATGTGTTTCCAGATAATTAGAAATTAGTCGATTTGGTTTAGAATAATACTTGTTTATTAGTAGCCAATATTTAAAAGTTTCTTTTTAATGAAAAATATATTTGTGAATATTTATTTTATAGGGTTACTTAATTATACAACATATATAATTGACAATTATTAAACTGGAGTAGTTTGTTGTAATTTGTAAGTAGATGATACTATTATGATAACAGTCAATTGTTTAATTTTTTTTCGTCAAAAATATAATTGATTTTTTTATGTACTAACTACTTGTAATTAAGTTTGAACGTTATAAATACACTTACATTTAGTTTGAAGTTTGACAAAGTATCTTGAGATAATCTAGAGACTGGAATTCATTTTTTGATATTAATTTTGTTGATAATTCTAAACAAAGACAAATTATTTAAATGGATATAGAGACACCTGTTTTGAGACTGAGAAATAAGTATATATTTTTATATATGAGGTTATAGATGAGATGATGAATATAAATATATAGCATATTAGTAGAGATTTTGAGGATCGTCTAGGATTATTTTTTCGTTGAGAAAGGTGGTAGGCCGATTTTAAATGCTTTAACTTGGTCATTGAAGAAGGTGAAGGTTGGACGAAACTTCGATTTATGTTATTTCTTATACTTTAGTTATAGTGTTATCATGTCGTAGTTACTTTTTTTTTCCAGGACGTTCCGTCATGCTATCTTTATCATCACTTCTGTTATTTTTTTCAAACTGCTTCGCTGTACTTGTTTTTTGTTTGAGTTTCTATCAGAAACAACCTTTTAATTAACCTCCCAAGAAAGAGGGAAAGATCTCTATACATACTACTCATTTTTTCTTTCCAGAATATTTTATCATGCTATCTTTAGTATTTTATCATCATTTCTGTTTTTTTTTTTCAAACTGTATTTGATCTGAGGGTTTATTAGAAAATTTTTTTTTAACTCCTAAGGAAAAAGGGTAAGATCTGTGTGCAAACTATCCTTTTTAGAGTAATGAACTTGTGAAATTGTACTGAATATGTTAGTATTGTTGTTCATGGTTAATTCCGATCTTTGTATCTTAACAATTAATTTTGAAATCGATATCTGGTATTTTCACAAATTTTTTTTAGAATTTTTTCAGGATCTATGGAAGACGAAACGAACTTAATATCAAGCACGACCAACGTAACGGTTGGTGATTGTGATTCAAGCGGAAGCAATCATCTATTACCTAAAAAGCGAAACATTAATGCACGTGAGGGAAAAGGTTGCATTTCAGGTTCAAAATTCAAAGGTGTAGTAGGGCAAAATAATGGTCATTGGGGAGCTCAAATATATGCAAATCATCAAAGAATTTGGCTTGGTACTTTTAAAACTGAAACAGATGCAGCAATGGCTTATGATAGTGCTGCTATTAGACTTCTTGGACCAGATCATTCACATAGAAATTTGTCATGGACAAATTCAACAATTCAAGAACCTAATTTTCAGACACAATTTTCAACTGAAGATATTCTAAGAATGATCAAAGAAGGTTCTTATACTTCAAGGTTTGATGAGTATTTGAAAGACAAATTTGAAGATCATTTTCAATCTTTGAAAAACTTACAAAAAGTGAATGAGGTAAGAAAATAATTTTGTATATCTTAGACATATAGTACTTTTTAGGCTATCATGTAATCGTAATTATACTAGATAAATACTAATATAGAGTATACAGATCAGAATAAAATGTTAGTTAAGTAACTGAGAGTTACCTCACTTAGCCTTTTATATTGATAGTTGTAGTATTACTATGAGAGTTTCTTATTATTCCGTTTCTATCATTTACTATTTCTAACTCTTCGATTATCGTATTGTTTTGTGATAGTACTAATTGTTTCATTTTTAGTATATTTTGTCTTTGTTCTCTTTAGCTTCTTGTCTTTGACTTCTTCTCTCTCTTGTTTCTCTTTATTTCTTTCTCTAAACTGCTTTATTAATGCCTTTTTCCTTGAGTTAGCTTCTACTCAAAATAGTCTATTTTGTGGGATAAGGTACGTGTATATACTATTTTTCGAATCTTATTTGTGAGAATATATTTGATATACATGTTATTACTGCATGTCACACTAGAGATATACATTCCACATGAATTTACGAATAATCGTAAGAATTTAAATTATATACACATCATTGTAAAGGATTTTGTATATCATAAGGTCATGTACAAGAATATCTAAAGAATACAAGTAAGCATGCTATAAAATATAAAGATGTATACACACCTTATAGTAACTTAATTTATAATCTAGAAATAAGGCAAATAACTAAATGTTTTTTTTACCTCTTGGTGTATAGGTTTAATGCATGTACATATTGTTGAGTACTCTTAATGTAGCTTTATAGGTATAATATTTTGTTTTTTTTTTTTTTGTGACTCCTCTTGTTAGATTTCATGATTTCAATGTTACTTATAGGGTAATGCTGAATTTTCCTACAAGCAGCTTTTCCAGAAAGAGCTAACTCCAAGTGATGTTGGAAAGCTTAATAGGCTTGTGATCCCAAAGAAATATGCAACAAAGTATTTCCCTCAAATTCAAGACGAGGAAATGATCTTTTATGATACATCGAGGAGATTATGGAAGTTCAGGTATTGTTATTGGAAAAGTAGTCAAAGTTTTGTTTTCACAAAGGGTTGGAACAAGTTTGTGAAAGATAAAGGTTTAAGAGCAAAAGATACCATTGTTTTCAACTTGTGTGAATTCAAGAACGGAACGAAAGAGAATTGCAATGCATTTGTGATTGATGTTGTGAAGAGTATTGATGGGAATTTAGCACTCAATCATCATGAACAAGAAGAAACTATTGATGATCATGAAGTGGGCACACAAGAGTTCACTAAGGCACAACCATTTGATGATGATTTGGTACCTGTTTGGCTTTTTGGGAAGCAAATAGGTTGGATGGAGACAAAAGGAGCAATGGAGTTTAATTAATGTTCATCGATAGCGTAAATAATTTTTCAAGGAACATGTAGGACAAAAAATCGCAGAACCCCCTTATGTTTCTATTATTTTCTTGTTGTATCAGGTACTTGTTTTATTTTTAAGAAACGAATCTCACTTTTTTTTAGAGAGGTTATCGATGAATTTCAATTTTCTTTTAATCTCATAGTGAAATTTTTATCCAATAATATTTGTGTACATAATGTTGCTTATTTACTTGAAAGAAAAAACTCATTTATTTTTCAAAACAATGTTTTCCATGGAAAACATTAATGTCATAGTTGGGTAGTGACAATTGCCTTTTATGGGAGGTAATGAGTTTTAAAAGCATTAATTATTTTGTCTTGTATGACTTGTTATTGAATATTTATTAGACTTATAGTGACATTAAGAAATTAATTAAATGTTTTAATCATACATGTGGTGACTGGTGATCATAGAAAAGAACCTTTAAGTTAATGTACACTTTCTCCAGCTAGAAAAATGAGAAATTATTGGGTGATTTGAGTAAAAGGGTATTTTGTTGGTAATTTGATTTTATTTCCATTTCTGATATTTGTGTAGAAATTTGCTTTTGTAAGTCTAATTTAAAAAAAAAATGTCTCAAATATCTGTACATTGTGAATACCAAGACAAATTAATAGGATAGCTTGTAAGCTTCATCTAATTGTCATGATTACAAATCTTACTCGATCATGATTTTAAATATTACTCAATACTATTTTTTAACTTTAATCATTTCACGAAAAATGATTTATTTTAATTTAGTCATGGAGTATAAAAAAAATTTAAATTTTTTTTTAAATCTTATGGTCTAAAATTAAAATTATATCAGATATACTAAATTGTCCTTAATCTTGTTACCTTAAATATGTCAGGAAAAAGTTAAAAGCAAAATGTAATAATAAAAAAAAAGTCATTTTTTTAAATAGACTAAAAAAAAAATCATTATGTTTGAAAAAATAATAATAATTTAAAGTTAACAATTATAGGTTGTGATAAATTGGGGTAAATTACTCAACTTCAAATTTTGCTCTTGCAAAATCGTTTCATCACTTTTGGTCACCTTAAACAAGAAAAGATATTTTCGATTAAAATAACTTTGCAAGTGGTTTTTTTAAAGAACTAAGCAATTTTATTGATAAAATTACTAATTTTACATATTCGGGTGACCATTTGAGAAATCTATTCTTATTATTACAAATGGAGAGTATATCCCCCGATTAATTAAATATTTCATTGTTTAATATAATATAATTAGGACAGATATTTATCGCATTCACAAAACAATATCATATTTTTCTTGCAATTATGCTCGAAAAATATTTTTTAAGTCGGGGATCTATAACAACTTCTTTACCTCATTAAGATAGAAATAAAATATCTGTATATTTTATTTTTCACGTATTTCACTTGTGATATTACCGTGGATACATTATTAGAGGTTTTTATTTAATCTATGTGTTAATTTTTTGAATAACTTATTATTTGATAGATAGATAGAAAATAAGTTATTCATGTATAAAATTAATATATGTATATGTTATGATCATCCCATAGTGTAAGGAGCAAATCACATTTTATCCCTCCTATCCCCCTTCAAATTTGTATCATCTGGATAGGTCTCATTCATTATGATACATAACATTTGATATATTAGACAATTTATCCGTTGAGATTAAAAAGGAAAAATAAACGTAAAATTAAATGTTAGTTTTCCAAATCAAGCAAATCGAATTGATGTCAATATCTCCCAAATCATAACATATTCAAACAACTGAAATTACAAATTTCAAATTTTCTTCTCTCATTTTTTTTTCAAATCATAATTGATTCGAAAATAATAGCTTATACATGATGAATGTATTTATTTTGTTGAGACATTTAGGTAAGAAAATAGACCAAAACCCATATGTATCGTGAAAAAATAACAACAAAAAATTAAAAAAGAAATCAACTTGTTACTCTATTAATTTTGTGTCATATACATAACTATGAATATGATACAAACTAATGTTGTTATAAAACATTAGGAATTATGTATCAACAATAATATTTGATAATGTGTACTGAGTAACCTTCTAGTTAAATAAGTTTGAGTGTTGTATGTAGTAGTAAAAGATCAGTAGTGGAACCAATATTTTCAATAAAGGGTTTAAAATCTGTAGAAATAGACATACAAAGTAATTGAGGGGGGGGGGGGATCAACATCGACTATATATACATAAAAATTATTTTAACTATGTATAAATAATATAATTTTTCGCCGAAAAGGATTAACCCCTTTAGTATAAGGTGGCTCCGCCTATGTAAAGATAACCAAATCCGTAATTGTGATGTATTTGATACATAACTATAAACATAATACATACTAACATTAACTTAAGAAACAAAAAACAACTAGCTACATCAAAAATCTAAATCCACATGTATTAAAAAAAAATGAACAACAAAAAAATAAATAAAAAAAATCAACAATATGATATGTTGAAAGCAAAAAAATGAAGAAATCCTTATACGCTTTCTCATTTGCTCTATATCAACTCCCGTAGATATTTTTCACTTTCGTTAATACTACTACTTATAGATCTCGATCCAAAGTCTCCACCGAAGCCATCATCAACTCAATTCTTTTTTGAAATTTTTTCCACAGTTAATTTTGAAGTCGAATAAGCATCCTTCTTCGATTAATTGAATAACCACAATACCAAAAGATGAAAGATCGTTTGTATATATCAAAATTTTGTAGATGAAAAGAATAATAATAATAATAAAATCAATAATGAATTAACTGGAAAGAAAAAAGATGAGTGAAGACGAACTATCTTTTCAATGCAATTGATGAACTAGAGGAGAAAAGATTTGAAATTTAAAAATGAAATGACGGAGGTAATTAGCAATACATTGGAATGATTTTATGCGTGAAAAAGGGAAAAAATACAATTGGATGATCTTTTTTAGAATGATGTACCCGAAAAAGTGAGAAAAATTGAAGAGAATAAAGATTTTTATAATTTTTTAAATGATAGAAAATAATAGAAATAGGATAATATATATATATATATATATATATACTTCCTCCGTTTCATAAAGAATTGTGTGGTTTGACTTGACACAAAGTTTAAGTAAATAATGAAGACTTTTGAATCCAGTGGTTCTAAATTAAAGTTATGTCAAATGTACAAAATTATTTTTTAACCTTGTAGCTTTAAACATGTTACGTGGAAAGCTAAAGTAAAAATGTTAAAAAAGAAAGAAAAAATTCATTCTTTTTGAAATAGATTTTTAAAAAAATTATTCTTTTTGAAACGAAGAAAATATATATATATATATAAAATTAATAATTTTTTTAATTTTTATTATATTAATACTTGTATAGGTCTAACCGAGATCAATAAAACCAAAAAACATGCTATAAAGACAAAACATCGGAGATGTATACACATTTTTCAGGACGAGAAACGTACATCATGAGAGAAGCTGATACGCCAAAAGTGGACTGTCCATCAACGTGTCAGTTTTGACAGCTCAGATTACCTGTGGCCCCACTTTCCAACTCACACTTTCAAATGCCAAGAGCTTCAAATAAATATAAGACACGTGGCATAAGATAGTCAAGTTCTTTTAACTTCTTCGTCTCATTTCACGTGACACTATTTTATTTAATATAGTATTTAAAGAAAATTACATGTATAAAAATTTGGTTCAAAATAATATTGCGATATTTATATAGTTGTAAATGATTTTATTAAAAATAAAAGAGAAATTTAAAAGTTAAATTACATTCAAATTATAATAAGATAGACTTTTTCTCAGATCGACTAAAAAATAAAAAGTGTCGCATCTATTAGATCAATTGAAATAGTATTTTTGTTTTTCTGCATTCTTCATGTGGTTTTTAATATTTGTTATTTAACATTATTTTCCTTGAGAGTTATTAACTCAAATAATATGAATTTAATTAATATAGAAATACATTAATTTATATTCATTTATTGAGAAATTGACTTCAAGAGAATAATATATAAAAAAATACAATAGTAAACTTTCATAGTTTCTAAAATAATGATATATAAATAAAAACGAAGAGAGTACATGGTAATTTAATATATATCATTTAATTTATTTTTATAAGTTAAAAAATCCTTTTATATTCCAAATAACTCATCTTTAATTAAAACCTTAGTTATTGATTACCATTTAGTTCAACTATAGAAGTAAATGATAGTAACTTTTCTCAAAAGTAAGAGTTAATATCTTATATGGTCACTCAACTTTGAGTTTTTTATTTAGAAAGTCATTCAATTTTAAGTTGTTTACTTAAAAGTCACTTTACTTTGTTTTATAACTCAAAAGTCATTAAACTATTGATTTTTAACTTAGAAAGTCACCAATTATTTATATTTCACTAATAAAGTTACTCAATCAATTAAATCAATTTTTTATTAAATTTTATTTTAAACTATTTTTAAACAAATAATAAGATACCTATTTTAATTATTTTACTATCCGCTCCAACTATTTAATTACAATTTTTCTAAAAAAAAAATTACAGTAACAACTGCAAACCCCCCNACCCCCCCCCCCCCCCCCCCCAAAAAAAATAATCTCGATTCTATTAATTGTAAAACTAGACATAAATTGTTAAAAGATTACCAATAAAGAAAAATTGGAATTGGTAAGAAGTAATTAATTATTTTTTTGTATTTTTATAAAATTTAATGAAAAAATGTTATTTAAATTGATTAAGTGAGTTTCTAAGTGAAATATAATTAGTTGGATGACTTTCTAAGTATAACACCAATAGTTGAGTGACTTTTGAGTTAAAAAACAAAGTTGAGTGCTTTCGAAGTAAACAACTCAAAATTAAGTGACTTTCTAAGGGCCCGTTTGGATGGGCTTAATAAAAGCAACTTTAAAAAAATACTTTTAAAAGTGCTGAAACTTATTTTTAAAATAAGCAGTTATGTGTTTGGATAAAAGTGCTGAAGTTGTTATGTCAAACGTGAAAAGGTAAAAATGGAAGAAAGAAATGTTAGGGTTATATGGGTAATTTGGAGATTGTATAAAAATATTAAGAGCAAAAAGATAAAAATGTGGTCAACTTAAAACAGCTTATAAGCTAAAAAAAAAAGCACCCCTACCCCAGCTTTTAACTTTTGGCTTAAAATAAGTTTTATAAGTTATTTTGAGTATTGCCAAACAGTTAAATAAGTCAAAAACCAGCTTTTAAGTCAGTTTGACCAGCTTTTAAGCTGAGCCAAACAGGCTCTAAGTAAACTATTAAAAGTTGAGTAACCATATGAGGTATTATCTCCAAAAGTAATCTGTTGACTATTTAGCTTTTTATATTTCCTCAAACCCAAACGTATACCATTATATTTACTAGAACACGAATGCTAATCATCGTGCTTAATATAGCTTTCGTTTAATCATAAAATTTATAGCTTAAAAAATAAGCTAGAATGTGCATTTCACTTTAAAAAATTGTAAATTTTATTTAGTAACAGTGAATTACACTTGAAAGAATCGTGAACGAAATTTTCAAAAATCTATAATTAAACGCTAGCCAAATTGGATTAAAAAAAAACCTACTAATTTTATTAAATATTTCATATATATATAAAACAAAATATCTGTGTACTGTGTAACCTGGACAGTATAGCCTTCAGGCCTGTTTTGATGCATGATAGTATAAACTACCCACACTTCTCAGTCCTTTGCTCTTCCTTCTCCATTTTGCCCAAAACTCAACCCCTCTCCCTTTTTTCTCTACTTCTACTCTGTGAATTTTCCGGTATCTATTTTCTGCAAATCGCCATTTGCCGCAAGCTTCAACGGAAGATAAAAATGTAAGTCTCATAAATCAAATATTTATGTATACATACAATAAAAAATTTCATATACATCGATTTCATTTTCCATGCATACGTGTAGTAAACATCCATATAGACTCAAGTCAAAACATCAGTCGAAATCTCTTCTTTTAGCCGTTTTCCGGCTTAAATTCCGTTCATTTTGCTTCATTGATGTTTAATTCCTTCTATTTTCGTTATATGTGTGTATGTTCGTGTTGACTTTTTTTTTTTGTATAGGAAGAACTGAAAAACTGATGATTTCACTTGTTTAAGGTTGATCAAATTTTACTAGTATTTGTTTTTGTTATGTGGTGGCAGGTCGAGTAAAAGGCACTGTGAAGATTTTTCGACTGAAACGCCGAGAAAGAAGCCATCTAGGGTTTTAAGAATCCAAGTTGATTCAGATGAAGAAGTTGGTAATAATGAAGGAAAAGTTTTTTATTTTCGGGTTCTGTTGCCTAATGGAATAACTTTAGAGTTGCAAGTACCTGGACCACCTAGTGAAATGCCTGTTGAGGATTTTGTTATTTTAGTGAGGCGAGAATACCAAAATATCGGGCGAAGAACAGATTCACCTAAGCCTAGAAGACAGATTAATTGGACTAGCAAGGATTTGCATTTTGTTGATGCTTTTGATAACAGGATAACGAAGACGATGGATTTCAGAAAGTTTAAATCCAACAAGTCTCATATGCTAAGGCTCTGTGTATGTAAAGGTTTCAGTGTTTTTGATTTCTCAATTGTTTTGGTAGTAAGAGTTCCCATTTGTTGTTTTGTTTTAACTTGCATTTTCTATACAGGATGGTTCAGTTGAAGCAGATAAATATGAGGTTGATTCTTCGGTCTCTGGTGGAATGCTATTAAAGAATATATGTGGTGTTTAGAATTTCTGTAGCTGAGTGTATGCTTTCACTTTGCAGAATATGTGGGACCTTACACCAGATACTGATTTATTGAAGGAACTGCCTGAAGAGTATACATTTGAAACCGCACTGGCAGATTTGATCGTAAGCATCTTTTGCATATAACTTTTATTTTTCCAATTAGTTGTATAACTTTCTTTATTTATGTTGATCACTTTAAGCATTAACTTCATTTTAATGGTATATCAGGATAATTCATTGCAGGCAGTATGGTCTAAGTCTACAGACCAGAGAAGATTAATAAGGTAAGGAATTTTGTAGTTGGATAGCTCAATAAAACATATAATCAATTCAATTTCTTAAATTTGCAAGTTATTAAAGTCCTGAGATGGTGTATATTCGCTTAAGACTAATTTTTTTTTCGAAAGATGCCAAAATATGCTTTTTTTTAAAACAAAAAACGAGTCAGGATTGTATTGCCACGGTCAAAGAGGATACGGAAGAAGAAGGAGGACTAGGCCTGGCCTTCTTCAGTACATATTGTATTTCTTAGCCTTTTAGTCTAATAAGCAAAAGATTGGGGGGACACAAGTGGCAATAGAGTTGTTTCTTCTTGGCAAATCAAAGATGATAGCACCATGGTTTCTCCTCCTGACTCTAAAAGATGGTATTTGCCATATGTCAATGTTAACTAGGCCTATGATTTGTCTAGGTAAGGAGCTATTCTTAGTGTAGATACAATTGTTTCCACTCTTGTGACTCACGGACACTAGCTTGTCAGCAACCTAGTTAGCTTCCCTCATGCAGTGAGTGGTATGGGTATGGTGACTGGTGAGTGTCCAGCAAAAACCTAATCTTACTGATTGTGTCTTCAATTTTCCAAGGGCTTTGCCTGTTGCCCTGAATACAACTCTGAAGAAAGAGGGAATCAGTTTCCCCTATGATCCTAGGGTGATCATTTTGAATACACCAGTTAAGACCAAACAAGAACACATTGGCTTCTACCTAGTTGCTATCGCCTCTCCCCAAAGGTATGCAAAACGCCATAATCACCTTGCCTTCCTTGTCTTTCACTACCCCTCCTCCTATGCAGTTTCCTTCTATGCATGAACCATCAGTATTAAGTTTGACAAAAGGATGTAGGGGTTTTTCTCATTTGACAGTAGTAGATATGGCCTCCATCAGTTTAAGACCCAAGAGGTGAATAAAGTTGGGCCAATCATTAGGGAAGGAAATTTTAGGGAACTGAAGTTTGGAGTGTTGGATGATACTGAGGTTATCAAAGTGGTAGATTTATGCATCAAGAGTTTTTCATCTTCATACTTGACTCCACATCTGGATCTCCACAGTTCCCACATAATAATTGGGGGCATTATCTTAGTGGTTTACGAAGCTATGGAGTTCTTGCATTTATATTTCCAGAAGGAGTAGAGAAGGCTCCTCAGTGATGTTCCTAAGGTTGATGCCTAGACCTCTTGCATAGAAGCTCCAAATATGTTCAGCAAAGTATCCAGAGAAGAAATTGTGCTCAGCCGATTCTCCTGTTGCTCTTCTATTGGTGCCTGCACAACAACAACAAATGGAAACACTGTTAATTCCATGTCTTGCTATTTTGTCTTGAGTTGGAAGTTTGTTATTGAAGGCTCTCCAAGTCAGGAAATTTAATTTAAAAAGGACTTTGGGAAGGCAGATTTTTGAGTTAAATTGAGAAATAGGATTTTCTCCCTGATGCCAAAATATACTTGAGGGTAGTCATGTACATTTTTCATTCGGGGTATGATTGTCAAGTTTTCTCTTAAAATGGTGATCCCGACATGCAGAAATAAACTCTTTTCTTTAACATGTCATCATCTTGTTTGTGTCCCGATCTTTTGAAAGTGAATTACGTACACATCAATCATTCCTGAAATTGATTTATTATTTCCCCTAGAAACTTTGAACTCACTTTTCTGATCATTTTAATACCTTGTAAGTGTGCCTTGTCAATGATATCCATTCTCTCTTGGGATATTACCTGTGCAGGATGCTTCAATTTTTCTTATTCAATTCAGTTCATGCTTCATTTAACTTCTTAACTAAATGACCCTTTTGTTTTTTAGCATAACAATGAATTCCAAGGATGTACAATTGAATATTGGGGAAGTTAGATGCTTGCCTCTTTTTTGTCTCTCTTTAGTTAAATTTATTCTTATAGTGCATGTATATTCTTATGGTGTTCTGCATGTACTCACATTTATTTGTTTGACCTGCTGTTGACAGTAGTTGCTTAGCTCGGCTATTCTAGTTATTTGTAACCCTACAACTTAGTAAGATTGGATATCCTGTTATTGCTCCTGTTTGGTAATTGGTCCTACTTCTCTTTTTTTTTACCTGCTTTCACTTGTGTAATAATGTGTTATATCGAATGGCACCTACGGCTGTTTCTTTGTATTTACCTGTAGCTCGTGTTTCATACTCCCCTGGAACTGTCCACTATTTCTCTTATTTTGCAGTCTAGAGCTAACTAAGAGCAGGATTACAATATTTGACACAGGCCTTGGAATGGATGGAAGTGCTGAAAACTCCATAGTGAAATGGTAATTTCTTTTCTCTGTTATAACTGGGATCTTGTTAGTTATCTAAATTATTAAAGCATCAGTGAACTTAAGAGCTACATTATGATGATATCATCTTATGGGTTGCAAAAGTGTTTCCTCTTGAGGTTGGCACCAAAATACTAGAAATCTGTCTAATTTGGTGTCTTGGATGGTTCAAGTTTTTAAGTTATATGGATGAACAACTATTCCTCTGAATGGCCTCAATTTCTCTCTTCTTTGACTGTTTTAGATCATTGCTTATGATGCCTTACGATCTCTTTCATATATTGATAGATTCTTTTGCTTCCATATGTCGTACTTTTAATAATAACTTCAGAAAAATCAGGCCTGTTTTTGTTTCTGCTATTTGCATTATGTTAGGTCTATCTGCACTTACTAAAAAAAGGAAGTTCATGTTGGGTATAGTTGTTATGATGCTTATCATTCTGTTTTGAAAGAACTTGTCGTGAATTGAGGGAACATAACTGGTTATAGATATGAGCTTAATTACAATCTTTCTTTTTTGTTTTTGTAAAAAAGGATATCAAAAGAAATTGTGACTTCTTTGACAATGCGATGAGAGATGTAAACACTTCTCTAGCACTCAAGAACTCCAGAAAGGGATTGATACCGTGTATCCCAAGTTTGTATAGGTTGCAAATCCAATAAATAGATCTGAAGAGTTGGTTCAGTGAAAAGCTGCATGTATTTTATTATTTTTCACCTTAACTGCAACTATTCAATTCTCTCTTTATTTCTATCTTAAAACCATCTTGGCAAAGTGATGTTGCTTTCTTACATTACGTTGTAAGTTCTTCTACTGCTCCTGTATTTTACTGCACTTTTGTGGTTTTCAGTTACGTGGTGCTGTATGTGTTTCAGGGGAAAAATGGGAGCTTCCATTCATAGATCAGCGAGAGACAGAGGCATAGGAGGAAAACCTCCATACTTAACGGTTGTTGCATCATTCCAATACACAGTTTGCTTATGTGTGGTCAAAACATCTTTATTAGATATACATTTCAAATATGCAGCCCTAGATATTTATTTTCTGTGGCTTTTGTTGAGTTTTGAAATCTCTATGCTAGAACTGTTCCAGCCTGAACTTAGAGTCAAGTAGTTACATATCAATGAACTCATGTTTATTTTGTCTTGTCATTCCCCTGCAATTTGGCACTGTGAAGTATCCTGCATGTTATCTCATGAATGTTTTGAACAAAAATGAATAAAGTAACAAGAGATAATATCGAGTTTGAATTGGATTCAGAAAACCTTGAATGATCAATGAATATGTTCATTTTACCATTAGGTATAGTGTCTTCGAATTCTTTGTTTTCCAAGACTGGCTTTCCCTTGATCAATAGGACGGGTATTTATACAAAAAATTGCACCAGTTTTGGCAAAAATTACATAATGACAATCACTGCTTAGGCTATATTAGTTAAGATATATTTATTAGAGTTTCTAGTTATTTCTAGCGAAGAGCAGCCTCTACTTGAAGTTCCTAGGTGTTATTACGAGTCATCTGCTAATGAATTATCAGTAGATACCTTTTTCAAATGCCACTTTGATGTTAGTTTACTTTGCAATTGTGTTCATTGTAAAGCTTATATTACAATAGCTGTGAGAAATTCTCTGGAAATTTATATGTCAATTTGAAGGTGGTGAAATTTAACCAATAGAAAACACCAGTCTTTGCATAATTCTTTTGAAAGTTTAGCTATTGGAGGCAAAAACTGAATTTATAGTCACTAGCCACCAATAGTAGAAAGACATAAATTAACACTCTTTTATAGGGAGAAAGAAAAAGGCAACAAGATGATTACAAGTATTTAAATGGAATATATAACTATGCCTCTCGATATATCTTTGAAAACTTACCGACATACTAATTCTATCTTCCTTTTTAGTCTCTTTTCTCTACAGAAGCTCCCTTGTCTTTTAATAGAAACCACGGCTGCTTTTACCTTATATAATGTGATTCTTAATTCATCCAACCAGCAAACTGGGAATCCAACAATATTTTTGTTTCTATATCTAGCAGTTACTTTATCCTCTTGGCTGACTTTTGCTTATATGGTGGTTGCTTTTACAGCCTTACTTTGGTATGTTTGGTTATGGAGGGCCTATTGCATCTATGCATTTAGGCAGGTATGTCTTGCTTAAGTTTAGAATGACTTCATTTTAGAAAAAAAAACAAGGACTTACTTGTTTTCATGCTGCCTTTTCTGTAGAAGAGCCTCTGTTTCGTCAAAGACGAAGGAGTGTAAGAAAGTATACGTGTTACATCTTGAGAGAGATTCTTTGCTCCGCTGTTCTTCGTCTCAACAAACTTGGAGGGTACTCATCATTGTTTAATATTACTCTCTTCTCATCATTTGCTTCTATTGCTAGTATAAGTTCTATCTCTTTATCTTATTCTTCTTACGTTTATATTTTCTTTCATTTAGACTGATGGAAATGTTAGAGACCCCTTGGAAGATGAACTACGTCACTCAGTTGATGGTAGCTTCACTAAAGTAAAATATTCTTCTGGACTCTTGCTGATCTTTTGATTATTGAAGTTCTTTAGTATCATTTTCGTACACAGTAGATTTTTGCACTGACTTCCTATGAAGCCAATTTTGAGTTCATTTCCCATCCTAACATTTAGCTTGATATGATTGATATCATAATAGATACTTTCTCTTGCAATCTGTATGGGTTCTTGAGTGTGTTATGGTAGGTTGTATCCATAGACTGAGCCTTTCTCAAGTCACTGAATAATCATACGTTTTATTAAATTGTTTTTTTTTATATAAGCTGTTATTGTGGTGTTGTCCAAAATATTTTTATGAATAACAGATGTCTATTACCGTTAAATGTTATGGTTTAGGGCTTTAGGCTTCGCTTAGCATTTTGATGTTTTAAATGCTTAGTTGTTTTGGTATATGATAATACTTTCATGAAATCATTTTCAAACATGGTATGGAATTGTTAGTGAAAGTATAAATGAGGAGCTTTGAACACAGTTGTAGCTAACGTTATTGACAGGTTGAAATTTTTTATCCAAAGATGAGAAGCGAAAGCGTACAGGAACTACAATACAAACTGAAAGATATATACTTCCCGTATATACAGGTTAGTGGCTTATAGAGTTTTCTGATTTGTTGGTTTAAGAGGTAATAGCCCCTTGACCAATTCAGTTATTTACTTACAAAGTTGATTCATAACATTGTGTGTGTGTGAGTGTGTGTATATATGAACTGAGTACTATTATCCATGTGGGGGTCCGGGTATTGTGATTTTGAAATTATTGCTTGTTGCTTTAAGCATCATTTTCCGTTTCTTTTGCTTATTACCTATTTCATATGTACTCCAACTATTGTAATACCCCTTAGAACAGGCCTTTCTGTATTACACAGTTCACATTCCTTTTCTCTTACTACAAATTTCCTATTGTTAGTATATGAACTTTGCAGGTATCGAATTTTACTTGACATTGTCAAACTTTGGTCTCTCCCCAACTGATTGGCACTGCGGAATAATAGTAGTTGTTATTGTTCAAACTTTGAGAATTCATTTCCAGAATTTAATGTCAATAGTCATTGTGATAACTATTATTTTAGTTAGATGACAATCATTAGAGATCTGGAAGGTCACATAAAATGGTTTGTGGATCAACAAACATTGTAGCTGATGATGGTACCATAGTCTGGTGCATGTGGTGATGTGATGATAATCTCTGCCTTTACATGATTTATCCTGTGCCATCTACCCTTTTGTATCTTATTCATTATTATTTCTTTGGGCAGTGTGATGAAGTATCAAAAACAGGAAAAACTGTGATGCCTATTGAGTTTCAGGTATAGTATCTATATTTATTTTATTTTAAAAAGGGGTAGGGGACGGGAAAATTGGGGGGAGGAGACACCAGGGTGGGAATCGTACTCTCACCAACAATGTGAAAGTTTAGATAGCCAACCAACAGAGCTACTAAAATTTCCCAGGCACAGTGTCTATATGTTGTTATAACTCGGGGATAATTTTACTAATTCCTGCAGTTGATGTATTTATAAAGGCAAACAGACGCCAGACACTTCTGTACACTTCAGGAACTCCTTTATATTTTTGGTGTTCTTGTTGGAAAACCAGGAGATACCAATCAGTATCAGATGATTGATTGCTATTTGTTGAGAATCATCTTACATCTCCCCTTGGACTTTAGTATACCTATTACATACATGATCTTCGCTTTTGTAGACGAAAAAGTATGAAAAGTCAGCATGTTACTTCCTGAGCCTGATTGCGTCGAACTACGTGTCATCTTTAAAATTAATGTGGAGCTTCTTTTTCCTATGAATTCATCACATCGAGCTCCTCAATGGATGTGTTTTTACACTCTTAAACTTAAACATAACTTTTTTCTGGCAATGTTAATGTCTATATCTTGTTGAGGGTTTCTTTTCAGAAAGTTGAAAAATGAGCTGTAGTGTAAATGTCATCCAATGTGGAACTTATTCGTCATGACCTCTTATGTTGGCATGCCACATTATCATTTGGTATTTTGGTTGTGTATTGATCTTGATGTCGCGAACCAATCTTGTTACTTGTGAATTACGTTGGCCAAGTTCATCCTCTTCCTCAGTACCTGTTCTTTCCATTATCTTACTGCTTTACGCCTGATTTCGTCCATTATTCTGTGAGAAAGAAGAGAGTTTGACAGCGAACCCAACTTGATTATTCCCTCAAGCTATTGATGTTTAAATAACTATGTGATACATGTTCTAAAAAGGAAAGGAAATCAATACCTAATTTCTTGAAGAGCTTTTTCTGGTAAGAAATTCAATTCTGTCTAATACATAATTAGTTGTCTAAGCAGATGTGGCATTTCCTAGTTGTTTTCTTTCAAACTGAAGCTTGTAGCTGTTCTCTCTTTTTTAATATTCAACGCATTTCAATAAGAGTTGCCCTTGCTGTTCAATTCCTGGTCCTTTTTCATGCAGTCTTAGAGATAAGCTTTACTGATCATATAATATAAATAGGAATACGATCATTTGTGTGAAAGTTTCCAGCTACTATTTAAGTTTCATCATAACTTATGAATTGTTTGTTTTCTTATCACCACAAAATAAGTGGTATGCTTGTCAAATCTCTTGGAAATCTCATCAGAGCTCCTTTTACCAATTTTTACTAAAGCAAATTCTAATATTTTTGGGGAAATCTCAATCATAGTACCCTTTGCCAACTGTTGTTCTAGTAGACAATCTCTTTCTTTTAAGCAGATTTTTCCACTTATGCAAAATTACAGGTCAATGGCACTAATTTAGCGGAAATCGAAGGTGGAGAGGTGGCAACCACAAACTTACTGTCCTGCAATGGTCCAGAGTTTGTAATGCAACTAAGCTTTCAAGTAAAGGATAGCAGTGGTTTGAAAGTTGGTTCAGGTAACATGTGCATCATTTGTCACGACAAACACCTGCCAAGTATTTTTCTCAAATCCTGTTATCGTAGTCTATGCATTATATAGTCTGAGATAAATTTTCTCAGGAACAAAATCCTCCTTCGAAGCACATGCTCGCCTGAGGTGTGTTTATTTTCCGGTGGCGCAGGTAAAACTATATTGTACAGTTCTGTTATGTGTCATTGAACCTTGAAATTTCTTTTTGATGTCATACAGATACTACACTTTATAAGAAAAAGAAGAGTCTGCTCTTGAAACATTTTGAAGGATGTTGCATGCTTTTAATTGCAGGGTAAAGAGAGCATTGAGGTGATATTGGAAAAGCTAGAGGCAGATGGGTATGGAATTACCGAGAATTTTGAAACTTTCAGCCATGTTTCTGTCCGTCGGTTGGGTCGTCTACTTCCAGATGCTCGTTGGGTAAGATCAGAATCTTTCTGTTACTCATAGTTTACAAATTATGATTCGCCAGTCTTGTATTCCATCACTACACAGTCTGCCAAAGAATACCTTCATGATAATATTTCTCCAAACTTTGAAAGAAAGAACATGTGTGCCTATCTTTATGTAATTTACTAGAATCAGTGTATATTTGTGTTATTCTATATGAACTACTCGCCTTTGTCTTGTTGCCCAATCTTTAACTTTTTCTCCTTATTTTTATTATGCCCTCAAGCTTAAAAAATGTCAACTGTATTTTCTGCTTTGTTTCTTTCAGTCTTGGCTTCCCTTTATGGAACCAAAGCTAAGAAAAAGTGATAGGGCTGAAGTCCTGAAGAGATGTTGCTTTAGAGTAAAATGCTTCATAGGTATAAAACCATTTGTACCAAACAAGTGCTCTCTTATTAATGAATAAGCAATTGCTTCTTTTTTCCAAGCATCACTGAGCAATATTCTGCTTGCAGAGACCGATGCTGGTTTCAACCCAACACCGTCAAAGGTACAAGGCAACTTCCTTAAATGCATTCTGACGACTTGACTGAGGATTTAATTGCACGTCAGCATGTGTACATATAGAAACACATTTCCTGGAATGCAAAATGAGAATATTTATATACATTTCTATATATCAAGGCAGGAACTAACTATGTGGAGAACAGTAGAAATACTTGTTCTGTAGACTAGAGAATTATAAATATGCAAGTAATAGTTCCTTAGGAAGTCGAAAGTTTTCTAATGCCAAACATCTTTGGTCTGATTTTTTTAACACCACCAAAAATTTAAAGTTCATACTCAACGACGTGCATTTGGTATTGTTGCTAGTTCACCTACTTCTATTTATCTAGGACAATCTTGCAGACAACCATAGGTATTTTTTAATCTTATGAAATCTGCTGAATGTATTTTCCAGACTGACTTAGCACATCACCATCCTTTCACCATTGCATTAAGGAACTTTGGCAACAAGCCTTCAAAGAAAGAGAATGGTAATGACTTATGGTTTGTTGTGCACTGTTGAAATGATATCCCACAACTACGCAATGAGGTTTCTTTACTTTATGTTTCAAATCCTTTTTAGATGTTCTCATTGAGATAGCCAAAGATGGAAAGAAGTTGTCTCTCTTGCAATTGGAGAAGCTATATCAGGAGTGGCTGTTTCAGATGCATGATCGCTATGACGAGGAGATTGACTGTGGAGAGGATCAACCTACTTTTGTAGTTGTTGGCCCTTTACACAAGAAAGAGCTTGGCGTTTCTGCAGATGGTATAGATTGAAAAACGAAATAGGAAACCTTATGATGAATTCTTACAACCTTGTAGAAGATTGTGATTCAGTTACAATTCATACTCATTGTTGTTTCCCTTGTTTTGTTTTTTAGTTATGAGAATTCATAAGGCTTTCCAGAGGAAAGGCATAACTTGGAAAGCAGGGCAGAAGGTTAAAATTTTGAAGGGAGCTTACAGGGGTTTCCATAAGAACAACATTTTCGCCACATTGGAATTTATTATCCTTGAAGGATGGCAGGGGGACTCGGGCGGTAAGTTTTTATATGGTTCATGAAGCATGCCCTTCTGGATGCTTTATCCTGTGGGTTAGTAATTAGTTTCCACTGATACTGTCCGTTGACATTGGCTTGGTGTTGTAACATTTTTCTCAATATGTTTCAGGTGAGGCTCGAATTATCTGCAGGTTTGCAATTCACTGCTTATATTTCATACCTGATACCACTATCTTTTATGGTGTGTTTCCCTCCTTCAACCAGTGTTACCTTAAAAATTGTTTTACCATGTCATTTACAGGCCATTAAATGTCCCAGCTGAGAGTGGTTGTCGCCTCACATTTGATAAAGGATGTGCTTGCTTTGAAATTCGTGATTCAAAATCTTTGCCGATTAGTGTGATTGACACTGGAAAGGTCATCATATTTTCTGTTACTCTTATTATGTTTCTCTCTCTCTCTCTCTCTCCTTTCTCTCTACATATCTATCTTTTCTGAAGAATTAGTGTCATCTTTTGCAGTGCTTGTCTGTTGATAAAACAGAATGGGAGAACCAAATTTTGAAACACCAAGAGAAAACCACACCATCATCAATCGATATATTAGACGCTGAGCAATGTTTGGAATTGGAAATTGAGGGGGTTAGTTAACAAAGCAGCTTGCTTCTTCTAACCACTAGTTTATTTTTCGCCTTTTTTTTAATTATCAAGAACTAGTTTCATTAATAGAAGCTATAAACTCCTGTATATAAGAAATATACCAACCAAAATAGGAATGTACAAAAATAAATTGGTCTCTACAATAGAGTATAGACATCCAATCATTGTACAGATAGGAATCTCATGTTTACACCAAAAAGAAATGAGCACTATTATTCATGACAAATTCATGTTCAATTCCTTCAAAATGTCTTCTACTTCTTTCTCTCTTCACTACCCACATGAAAGCTAATACAATGTCCCACTGAACAAATCGTCCTTTATTGCCTCCAGCATAATCCAAAGTTGTCCAAACCGTCTAAGAATCACCCAATATAACCTTGAAGCAATCTCACAATGTAATCAAAGGTGATCCACATCCTCTCCCGATCTTTTGCACATAAAGTACCAACTAACACAGGTGACCCTCTTATTAGTTGCTAATTTTCTTTTATAATACTCTGTAGATTTGTTTACTACATCTACTTGGGATCCAAGTCAGGTTATATAGTCTTTTAACTTATCAAAATGAACCTGAACAGGTCTACAGGGTTTCAACTGATTCAGCCTGGTAGAAATTGTTGTGTGTGTGTGTATCAAGTAGAACATGTTTCTCCATTTCCTTCTAAGTTTTCTGTGCTTAATACTTTGAATATCTTCGAAATTGATTAGATTTAAGCTGTTGATAATCTTAGATTGTACCACATATAAGTATGTTTTTATTGAATTGCTTCATTTGGTTGCAATTGCAGGCGCTACCTCAGGATGTTGATGCTGGACATGAACCTCCAGAGGAGATTACTGCAGTTGTTCGTCCAGTTTCTTTTACTTCTGCTACTGCATCCAAAAATTTGGATCAGAAATACATCATGAAAGAAAATTTTGTGATGACTCTAGAGATCAAATTTAAAGCAGATGAGAATGAGAAAGAACAACATATTTACTCTGGGCAATTGAATCCTTCATCGCTTAAAGGATTTCATGGTCTATATATGTTCCCCCTGAAGAAGAAGTTACCAAACCTTTTTCAGACAGCAGGCATTTATCTATTTCGATTTTCTCTTGTAAGTTATATGATCTGCAGATCTCCATTTTAATATATACGGAATCATGTATTTCACTTGATTTTCCTTGCGGTTGGATCTCTTCTTTTCAGATAGAAAGTTGTACAATTTCTGTAAAGGAAGTGCGCGTGAAAGCATTGTCTGAGCCTGCTAGTTGGGAACTTGTAAGTGATGGGAAGAGTACACACAGTGTTAGGTGGGGCTCTCAAGTCTAAATGAACTTCTTATATAAGTTGTGCAAAATGAAAAAATTTCCATCACGGAGTCATAAGATTGTTAGATATACTTGAGATACTTTTGATGTTCTATATTACAATTCTTAAGCTTGAAATTATAAGGAAACATCAGAAGGACCGAGAAAGTAATTAGTCACCCTGCATTAAATCAACAAAATTTGCTATTTTCTGTAGACAGAGAATGTCAAGACTGATAAAAGCAAAAGAGAGATTAACAGATAGAGGAGAACTGCCTTATCTTAACGTTAACACTGTTAAAGATATGTCTCTTTTATTTGTTTATTTTAGTTCTTCAACATTCTTCTTTGGATGATTCTTTTCCTTGGGTAACATAGAAGTATTTTTCTTGGTGGTTGGCAATGTGACAAGAACTCAAGACCTCTTCATATACTGAATTTCTGAATTGCTTCATCTATTGTTTTAGCTGTAAGAGAAGAGACTTTCGTTAAATTTTAAGATTTCAACAATATTGAATGCTCATTTCTCTTAATTTTTATGCATTCAGTCTATGAATTAATCGATTTTCTTTTGTTCTATTAAGAACTTTATCAAGTTGTGAGATGAATAGGACATACACAATAATCTTTTTCGTATAATAGCTAAATCACAAAGTAGTTTCATAATCATCAGTAGGATGTTTGAGCTGTTTCCTTAATTATGCCTCCTTCCAATGTTTGTGAAGCTGTTTTAGATAAACTTGTAAACCAATTACTCATTACGACTTAAGAGCGTCATGCAACATTTCTTTCTTTCTGCAATTACCTTAAGTATCCTATTTATTAGAAATTGAGAATCAGAATCTGTTTTTTTTCTAAGATAAGCTGACTATTTTCTTTCACCTGTTTATATGCAAGTCTTGCTCATTTTTGTCAAAGTTATGTTTGATTTTGTTCAAATGTGTATCTTTGGCAGGGTTGGTTCTTGTTTTCCAGAGGTTTTCAGTGTTGCATGTCGTGATAGATTCTGCAATCGTATACCATTCAAGTCACAGACAGAGATAGAGATGAAGTTAAGCTCTGGCGGCCGAGCTATTTCATCCGAATGCAGTTATGACCAATATATTACACATGACAGCTATACCATGAAATTTAAGGTGAGTTTTTATGTTCCTGCTTCTTGTCCTCTTCAATATACCTAGCAAATCTTCTTGAATAAATAACTGTGTCAAAAATTTCCATACTACAGAATGTAACCATTGAAAGTAGTGAATTGGATATGATTCGACCAAGTTATAATGCTACCTTACATATAAATTCAAGGGAGAATCCATTTGTTGTAGCTATTCCATGTGCAGGTAGTTAATACTATCTTGTTGTCCGTTATTTAAGATATATAACTTTCTGTTATTTCTTATTTATTTTCCCTCTGTTCACAGTTATTCCAGGACCATTGCAGCGTATCCTTCTGCGTCCTGTAGATTTTGGCAAGAAATTGGTTCCTGGGATGGTACTTAAGGAGCTTGCACTTGAGGTCTGTTTAATTATATTTTAATTCAGTATCCTACTATCACTTAAGGTGTTTTCGAGTGCCACATGAAGTATATTTCAGCATTTCTATCAACACACTGGTCTATGTTCCAGTGAATAGTTCTTTAAAATCCTTTCATGCTTGAAATTGTGAAAAAACACTTTCAACTACAGTGTCGTTTTGGATCCTTGAGAAGTATAATGACAGAATTTTTTTTAGCAAGTGTATTATCTGAATATTTTTTTCGAATAGAGAGAAAAGGGGTACCATTTAAAAAAAATTGTACAATATGCAATTTATTTTTAGAAAATAAAGGTCTGGTGTTGGATAGTAAAATTAGGAAGCCAAAAAAGCCAATGCTAGTACCAGAAGATTGGATTTTTTGATGTCTTTGGTGGTCCAATCATCTTGGAGAGTGTTGAATATTGCAAAAGAGCTATGATGGAATAACCACGTGCCTGTTTTTTTAGGTTTTGATGAGAAGTATAATATGATTACTTGTATGGTGCATCTCTGTGTTGAGTTTAAATGTAGAGTGCAAATTCCTTTCTTCTTCTTTAAAGGATATGATATTTGTGGTAGTGGTTTAACACAAGAAACAACCACATGTGGACCAAAGCTGCTTTTTGCTTTCCTGTATGACAGTTTAACATAAGTTCATTGTGACCGGTAAGCATTATTATATATTCATCCTTACTTTTTTCCCTGACAGGTAAATACACAGTCTTCCTTTTTTTCCTCATGAAATGTACATACAGTCATCCTTGATTTTAATCTACGGACTATAGTTCCCATATGTTTGTCAATGAGCATTGCTATATCCTCTTATAATTACTACAGGATTGATATTAACCGAAACTAATGGGACCTGAAAATGATAAAGGATCTCACAAGAAAGGATTGATCAGTTTGGTTTTGAACTTAGTCTTCTGCTCGTTGTAATCAGTGTGGCCGTCTTAATTTTATCTTGCTTATTACTTGCCTGTTTGCCTTCCTTGACAGAGTTTATAAAGTATAATTCTCTAAGCAAATATGTACAAATCGACCAATTGTAACATGTTGCATCAGAATACTACATGTTTTCTTAATTATACATCAATGTTGATGGGAACAATGGCAATCTTGTATCACAAGAATCAATTAATGACTGTGTACGATATGAAAACAATAGCTAACTTAACAGCTGCTTGATAAACAATAATATCTTGTTCACTTCTTTGCTGAAGGGAAAAAAAAGCTCTCATGTCCCACTTGTTTATTCTTGTTTTCTGGTTTATTAGTGTATGTAGCTCCATTTGGCTTTCCTGGTAGCTCTTTTTCTTTGCTTGCATTTTGTTTGGTTGTATATTATTATTTTATTTTATTTGATACAGACATTTGACAAATATGGTAACCATATGAGAAAAGATGAGCACATCAAGCTGACACTGGAAGGATTACATTTACTAGATAAAGGAAATTCTTTTTATAAGGTGGTTTTCTTTTTTCTTTTGGGTTGTCACATCCATTGTTCTAGTTTGTTAGAGGGAAAATCACATTTAAGAAGATAGTCTACACTTGCTTTTATTCATTTATTACCATCTTTTATAGCAATTTGAAGAGTGAGAAATATTGTCTTTTCTATTTGACTTGTTCGATTTGATTATGTACGTCGAGATTTGTGTTTTTGGGTCATTTCAAAGTGTCACATACTCTGAGCTGACAAAAAGTTTCAAAAATTCAGATGTAATAAGAAATAAAACTTCAGATGATAAGCATAGTGTTTCTCTTCCTAATTTATGCTTTAATTAGTTTAATCATTGCCAGACAAATTCCATTGGAGACCATGGTCTCACTTGGTAACTTATCAATGTTCAAATGCCCATTGATAAGCGGGGACCTTATATGATGATACTTGGAGAGAGTGTTTATTGTTTGAAGATGATCAATGTATTCAACTCTTTTGTCGAGAACAGTCCAAAAATCGTGAATCACTCTATTCAAGTTTGACTTATCACAATATAACTGGTTTAAGACCAATCAAGGTGTTATTCGGTTTGGTATGGTTCCTTTATACATTTATTTTTAGGGCTTAGCTAAAATTAAAAAAAGTAGATATTTTCAAAGAGGTCTGAGCCAAATAGGAGTTATTCTAGCTGTACCATCAATTGTGCTATGTGACTTGTATACTTTTTCGTGTGCACATAGACGCACAAAAGTTTTTAAATATTCACCTTGAGTCACGTGGATTAGTTAATGTCCCTTTATTTGGGTTGGTGGCTTGGTGCATGCCAATTGATTTTTGATGTCTAAGGTCTTTTAAACCTTTTTGTTTCCGTATTATTTTGCTATTTTCAACTTTCAAGTTGTTTACATTCCTCTGATTTCGTCATGTAGGTTGATGATCATGGGTGTGTAAACCTAAGTGGAACCTTGAAAGTAACAGCAGGGTATGGTAAACTTGGTATGTACTTCAACATAACGTCAAAGTTGCAGTAATAAAGGTTGTGTTTATTATCTACTGTCATGTACAAAGATTCATCACCTGTGCAACTTTTTTGTGGTGGCATAAGTATATCAGGCTAACAGTATTACTGCATAGCAATGTGTTGAGTGCTGGTAACTTGCTTCTGCAGTAACTCCAGTTGTATATACTGACTGGAACTTCTTAGTGGAACTGTTAAAATTGACTTTGGATCTAACTCAATCCCATAAACTAGTCCATGAGATGAGGATTATCCAAGATCATAGAAAGAAACACCAACTCATTTTCTCTACCAATTTAGGACACTTAGCACATACACACACTGGCGGCTCGAAATCGAGCATGGACAACATAACGTGGCTCTGTTTCCATGTTAAGAAATTGGACCTTGGGCCTCTACCCTAAAAATAGCTCTCATGAGGGTGGAGATTTCCCAAGAACTTATAAGGAGACAATAGCCAATGTGTTTTGGGAATAACCTTTGAAAAGGAAGACCTTTAATCCTTTTGAATTATGTACTCTGCAGAACCAACAGGGAGCTATGATTAAGGATCCACTTTAGTATTATTTTTTTTCCGTAGCTGTATTAAGGTCTCTCTGTATTGGTGGCAGTGTTGTTGTGGAGAAAGTGGTATGTGAAGAATTGCTAGATCGTATGGTCCCCTGCCCTTTAACCAATAACTTTTGAAAGGGTCGACTTTTAAACCTCTTGAATTATGTACTTTGCAGAACAAAGATGGAATTACCATTAAGTATCCACAAGACCACAGCTTGTTTTTTCCATATCTGTCTTAAGGCCCTTTATTTAGGTGGGCAATGAAAGAGTGGAGAAAATGGTATTTGAAGAATAGCTAGATCATATGGTCCCCAGTCTTTTAACCTATTTTTTCTATCCACAGTTTCCCTTTCTGTTTTGTCTGGCGATGAAGTAGTTTTCAAGAAAGAGTTCCAAACTGATAGGAGATCGTTGCGAGTTGCATCCAAGGTTTGTCAATACTCCTCATATCCTATATGTTTTGCCAGTAGTTCAACTTATCCGTGTCACAAACTTTGCACGAGTTTTTCGCTTTCTTGCATTTCCCTTAACATACAGAAGAGTGGGGCCAATAACATTTAATTCTCAATCTTTGAAACTGGAAATTACTTGGCTATTCAGTTTCTTAACATTCTGAATCATGTATCTTTAAGAATTTGAAGTCTCAAAGCTGGACAAAAATTCTGTGATAGAGAACTGTTTGTTTGTTATGTTAATAATTAAAGTGCACACAACCTACATCAGGTACCTAAAGTTTGTGCTGCTGGTTCTCATTTGGAAGATGTTGTTTTTGAGGTTGTAAATTCTGCTGGTGAAGTGGATGAAGATATCGATAGTGAAATAGAAGATGGCCACTCTCATACCCTTCAGATAAGGCAGGACTCACTGAGGGAAGAAGACAATGTGAGATACAGCTTCCATCGTGGACGCTGCATCGTCCGCTCTATTCCTCTTCCAAATAACGAAGGGCTTTTCTTCTTTGTAGCCAGTCACTCTCGTTTCCACGAGCTGCAGACAAGCATAGAGGTTGTATTCTAGGTGACTTACTTTTCTAGTTTTTTGGTATTACGGCCTCATACTNAATAATAATAATAATAACAATAATAATAATAATAACAACAATAATAATAATAATAATAACAATAATAATAACAATAATAAGAATAATAATAATAATAATAATAATAACAATAATAATAATAATAACAATAATTATATTAATAATAATAATAATACTAATAATTCTATCTGCAGGTGCATGTCGAGAAAGCTGTAATCCAACCTAGAAGTCCCAAGAAAGAGATTCTGCTTCTTGAGGAATCAAATGGCAAAGGACCAGAAACGGTGTGTCATGACAGCTATGATGGAAGAATAATGATCTTCAACGATTCATGTGCTTCCATGGTTCTGGAAGACAGACAACAGGTATGTATTTTTGTAGTAGTTTGTGTAGTAATAGTAGTAATAGAAGGACTAGAAGTAGCAGCAGGTCCTGAATGAATGACACATATCTTTCTTTCTTTTTTGGCTTGTTCGCTATCTCTCATTGCTGCATTTATTGCTACGTAGACTGTCACTAAACTTGAGTGGTGTTTCTTGACAGAAACTTGGGGATGATATTTGCAGATATGGCCTATGCATCAGACAATGTGATGCAAATGTGGAGTCACTTAGTATTAAGCAATCAAATATTGAGCTTGAGATGTCCAACTTGGGAGGTATTAATTCAGCTGATGCTTGTATGCTACATTACTGTCTACACCTCATGCCTTCAGCTTTCTATAATAGTTATCAAGGTTCTCTCATGCTACTGTATTGCTGCAATGGTTTGGCTTTATGTAGTCCGGAAATTTTTTAACTGGCACATGAAATCAAAAAACAATGTTATGTGCATCATGAACCATGCCTATTTTAAACCAACTGCTGGCATGTCTGCATTAGATGCCACGATCTAAACACGTTAATTAGAGATATCTTGACATGTAACCATCTCTTAACTTATTATCTCTTCTTTATGTTTAACATTTTGCAAATTCCAGGGACGCATGCAAAAGGCAGTGGTAACTTCTTCTTTGAATCATTATCTTGAAAACTTTGTAGCTTCAAACCTAAAGATTACTATTTGCGGAGAATCATATCTGTTATATGTTCTGCTATAGTTGCTTGCTTTCAGTTTGTCTCTACATATTAATATGGTGTTAATGCAGCGTTGTGAAATATTTCACCGAAAAATCTATTAAACTGACTGTGACTTTCCATAAAGGGAAACTGAAACGATCTCAATATTGTTTTTTTCTTTTTGCAACTGATTATTGAAAACGATAATTGAAGAGGGAAGTTTCATTGCATGTTGACATTATAGATGCTCTTGTTCTTACACATTGTCCTCTTTATTATATGTGTGATCAAAATTCTGCATTAATTTTCAAAGGAGTACTCTAATATATCGGGGATTTCTGATAAATGCTGAATCATCCTGATTTGATCATCATTTGAAGGCTTTTTCTGTGATCTCTTGCCAGTTTCTAGAGCAACATGTGTAGAATTTCTAGAACTCAACCTTTTAGATTTTACAGAGAAGGCTGCATTTCTTTTAAACAATCTTCTGGACTGAACACAGACTGTCTATAATTGTATAAGAAATAAGACAAATACCAGAAAGGAAATTTATTCATTTATAAGGTAAGCCTTTGAAGTTGCTAATAGAGGTGAGGTAATTGAAATAGTTTTTTTTTTCTAATTTAACTCTGCATAATTATTATGGCTATAGGATTGCATAGTGTGAATGTGAGTGAAAGAAGTGTACCAAAGAGTAGGAATATTGATGGGTGGGACTACCAGGTCCATGTTGTCATCTCTCTAGCAATTTCAAGTCAATGTTTCAATTTTCAAAACTAGTTATTTACTTATTTGTAAGAAGAGGATCAACGAAATAAAAAATTGATGATGGTGTAACTCTTGCAAGTTTCTGTTACTTCAGTTTGGATGGTTCAAATGTAGTCCTGACATTTCTTTTCTGTTCCTTATGTCTCTGGAGTTCTCCCCGACTTGTCCTTACTCTGTTCCGGTGCTATAACTAATCTTGCAATGTAACAATCTGTTAAATTGAAAGAGATCATGTGGTTACTTGTTGAAGAGTGATACCTAATTAGCAACAGACTGTCTTTAACTTCTTTTTAGACATATTAAATGCATCTTAGCAATTGTAACATGAAATGGTCATGGATGCAGCTTATATTGGTCTTGATTCTTTTCACGACTTGTACTATGATAAAGACGTGATTATGGAGAAGATTGAAGGAAAGGCGGACAGTGCAGCTGCTGTTATACACAAGCTGCTCAGATCACCAAAACCTGAACAGCTTTATCTCAAATATGCTCATGACATACTTGGCGTGGTTGCACTTCTTGGAGAGGTTCGGACCCACAAGCTTAGCAGGTTGGTGCTGGTATCCTTTTCTATAAAATGAAGTACAAGAACTTCCTTGTCTGTATGGATGTAATTGAGTGTGTTTTCTTCCTTTAGCATGCTCTCAACATATCTTGGAGAAGATCAGATGCTTGCTATAGTATGCAAATCCCGTGCAGCTGCCAGAGCTCTTGAAAATTATCAAATGGATGGAAATGTGAATTGCGCCAGTGCTCTTGACATATTAGCAGCTAAGCTTGGAATTTCCATCAAGGGTCGATATTTGGTTATATGCCTTGAGGATATAAGGTAAAAGCCTTTCTTTCTTTGGTTTACTTTATACAAAATGATATCAATTGTTAGGATTTTTGGTTTCTCGATCCAGTTGACAAATCATGTTTCAACCATGTTTGGTCAGTGCTCTCTGAAAAAAAAACAATGTGTAAGGTCCTTGCTTTTTTATTTCAGGCCATATAAGCAAGGAGTCAGCAGTGATCCCCAAAGAGAACTTGCTATTCCACAGCCTACTTTATCAAACAGAGAAACT